>NW_027185664.1:3205830-3235367 GCF_028583685.1 Petaurus breviceps papuanus | reverse complement strand
GTAGAGAAAAGACTTTTTAAAATTGATGCCTTTCGACCTGGCTTTGGATCCAGCCTCAAATGCTTAACACAAAAACTAGCAGTGTGATCTTGGGCAAGTAGCTTAACCCCAATTGCCCTCCTAAAAGAAAAAATATTGATGCCTTTTGTTTTTACCTTAGTTATTTCCTAAGATTATCCCTCCTTACCCATCATTTGATGATGTAACAAAGAAAAACAGTCAAGCAAAACCAACCGAATCTGACAGCTATGTAAAATTCCACATCCATATTCTCCCACTTCTCCTGTAACAAAAATATGTTTCAAGTCCAGAGAACTCATGATGAAACCTACTACTCACCTCCTGGCAGAGAGGGGATAGACTTGGGGTGCCGAAGGAGACATATTTTTTGTTTTGTTTTACTAGGAGTATTTGATACAAGGGTTTTTTTCAGTCATTCAGCAAGCAAATAAGCCCTATTGAGTGCCTTCTATATAATGCTAAGATTATGAAGGGAGGCAAAAACAAAAAAGAAAACAATAAACTCAACACCAAACAAACTCAGTTTCTGATCTCAAAGTATCAAGTCTAATGAGGGAGACAAAAGGAAAACAACATAATGTACAAATATATGTATATATATATACATACAAGAGCATATAATGTATATATAGCAAAAATATACATATAAATATACAATATGTAACACATGTTTGTATATGTTGTAGATGATAAATTGAAGATTATCAACAAAAGGAAAGCACTAGTATTAAAAGGAATAAGGCTCCTTGTAGAGGATGAGATTTTAGGTAGAACATAAAGGAAGTCAGAGATTCCAAGAGATGGAGATGAGGAGGGAGAGAAGTCTATGAATGGGGGGTTGGAGGAAAGGGAGGGACAACCAGTGAAAATAGAGTTCAGAGGGAGTGTTAAACATAAGATTGGAAGCCAGTCACAGGATTTAAACATACATTGCAGTATGAGGGCAATAAAGGGAGCTTCTGGTGAAAGACTTTGGACGCTAAACAGAGGATTTTCTATTTGATCCTAGACGTGATGGGGAGCCTCTGGAGTTTATTAAATAGGCAGGGGAGATGACAAAGTCAGACGCAAGCTTGAGGAAATTTAACTTGACAAAGGAGTTGAGGAGGAATTAAGAGTTGTGGGGGTGGAGAGTGTGAAAGGGAGATTTTTTTGTTGATTGAAAATAAATTTAAAAGAAATAAAAGGATGCATTAAATTTTCTCATTTCTTTTCCGGGGATAATAACATAGAATTTGGCTCTATTTTGTTAGCCTTTTCATTTACACTTCACTTTGCATTATTTCATATATCTTCACCATGAATTTCTGAATTCCTCATATCCATCACTTCATATGGAAAAATAATATTCCATTACATTCACATACACAATCTGTTCAGTCATTCTCTGGACAATGTATACCCACTTGGTTTCAAGTTCTTTACTACCAAAAAAAGGTGTTTCCCTAAATACCTAGACATATTTAGGCCCATTATTTCTGTCTTTGATCTCCTTAGGCAGGGAATATAAAATGAGATCTCTAGGTCAAAGGATATGTACATTTTAGTATCTTTTTTGGGCATAGGGCCAAATTGTTTTCAGAGAGCAATTTGGAACTATGCCCAAAGGGCTATAAAAATGTACATATTCTTTGCTCCAGCAACAGCACTACTAAGTCTCCATCCCAAAGAGATCATAAAAAAGGGAAAAGGACCCCCATGTACAGAAATATTTATAGCAAATCTCTTTGTGGTAGCCAACAATTGGAAATCGAGGGGATGCTCATCAATTGAGGAATGGCTGAACAATGTGTAGTAAAGAAATGATGAACAGATGGACTTCAGAAAAACCTGGAAACACTTACATGAACTGATGCTGAGTAAAATGAGCAGAACCAGGAGAGCAGGCTGTTTTGGGGAGGGGAGAGGAGAGGAAAGAAGAAATTTTGGGACTCGAAATCTTATAAAAGTGCATATTGAAAACTAAAAATAAATAAATTAAATTTTAAATGGCTTTCCAGAATAGCTGAGACAATTTAAAGCTCCACAGGAGGGTATTAAAGTACCTGCGGTTGTTAACTTGTTTGGTATGAAGTGAAAACAGAGAGGTGCTTTTATTTATTTATTTAATTTACTTTTCTCTTATTAGTAGTGATTGGAAGCAATCCTTCATGAAATCATAGATTTAGTGTTACAACATTTACACAGGGTTACACAGATAGTTAAGTTTCTGAGGCAGGATTCAAACCCAAGTCATCCTGATTCCAAGATTGCTCTATCAACTACAACATAATGTCTCTAAGTATTAATAGTCTGTAAGTCTTCTTTTGACAACTTCTTATTCAGATCCTTACATCAAAGCATATTAGGGAATGGTTCTTGGTATTATATATTCATGTTAATTCCCTATATATCTTTGCTATCAGAATTTTGTCAGAAATAGGGGCAGATACAGGGGCAGAGTCAAGATGGTGGAGTAGGAGCAGGACCTCCCAGAGGCTCCAGTTTCCGCCTTTCCCAATCAATGTAAACAGGGGACTCTGAACAAACTTTGGAGTTGCAGAAACCACAAAATGACACAGAGAAGCTAACCTCCCACTGAGAACAGCCCAGCAAGCTGGCAGGAATCATCCAACGCAGCCCTCTGGGAGCTGAGTCCAAGCCCCGTGAGGCAGAGGTTTTAGCCCCAGGGCAGGACTGACCAGCCACTGGCCAGAGGGACTCCAGATCAGCAGCAGCTGTGGCCATTTCCAAAATTATCAACACATAGATGCGAAGGACAAAGTGAGAGTTCAGTGCAATCTGGACTTTGGGACCCAGTAAGTGGAAGTGCATCAGCTTTTTCCCCCAGGGCGAGAAGCTGCTGAGTCACCAGCACAGCCAGCCAGCCAAGTGGAAGCTTCAGGTCCTGGCCTGCAGAGTGTAGGGGGCCAAGCAACCAGTCTGAGGGATAATCGCTCTTGCTTTAACCTGCTTGGATCTGGATTGCAGTCTAGGGTGGAGGTCCTGGGGCATGTGTCCAGCTTGCCAGAGCATGTGGAGGCCTCAGAGAGGGCATTCTGGCAGCTGACAAAACCCCAGCATTGGGGACAAAAGCTCCCCTGTCTGGTGGCAGAGTCCTACTGTCCCAAAAGCCCAGGGGTCGACTGAGGGGTGATATGACCAGGCAAAGGAAACAAAGCAGACAGAAGATTCCAACATTAGACTCCTATTTTAGGGACAAAAAGGAGCAAAGCATGGAACAGGAGGAAGACAGTGAAGACAGAACTCTTGCACCAAAAGCTTCAAAGGAAAATATGAGCTAGGGGTGGCCAGGTGGCACAGTGAGTAAGAATGCCAGCCCCAGAGTGGGGAGACCTGGTATTGGTTCCGGGCTTAGATACTTAACACCCACACAAAATAACTGGCCATGTAACCTTGAGCAAGTTACTTAACCCCAATTGCTAAAAAGGAAAAAGAAAAAACAAGCTGGTTATAGGCCACAGAGAACCTTAAGAAGCAGATAAGAGAAGTGGAGGAAAAATTGGGAAGAGAAATGAGAACGATGCAAGAAAATTATGAGATAAGAATCAACAGCCTGACTGAGGAAAATCACAGCTTAAAAAACAGACTAACTCAAATGGCAAAAGGGGCTCAAAAAGGCAAGGAGGAGAAGAATACCTTAAAAAGTTGAATTTGCCAGATGGAAAAAGAATCTCAAAAGCTCAATGAATCATTGCTTCAGAATTAGATTGGAGCAAATGGAAGCTAATTTTATGAGAAATCAAGATGCTGTTAAACAGATCCTAACAAATGAAAGAATAGAAGGCAATGTGAAATATCTCATGGGAAAAACCACTGACCTGGAAAATAGATCCAGGAGAGATAATTTAAAAATTATTGGACTACCTAAAAGCCATGATCAAAGGAAGAACCTAGAAATCATCCTCCAGAAGTTCTCAAAGAAAACTGCCCTGATGTTTTAGAACCAGAAGCAAAATAGAGGTTGAAAGAATCCACTGATCACCTCCTGAAAAAGATCCCAAAAAGAAAATTCCTAGGAATATTATAACCAGGTTCCAGAATTCCCAGATTAAGTAGAGAATATTACAAGCAGCCAGGAAGAAACTAGTTTAATATTGTGGAAACACAATCAGGATAACTCAGGATCTGGCAGCTTCTACACTGAGGGATTGAAGGGCTTGGAATATGATATTCCAGAGGTCAAAGGAGCTGTGATTAAAACCAAGAATCACCTACCCAGAAAAACTGAGTATCCTGTTTCAGGGGAAAATATGGTCATTCAGTGGAATAGAGGACTTTCAAGCATTCTTGATGAAAAAAACAGAGTTGAATAGAAAATTTGACATTTAGATACAAGAAGCAAGAGAAGCATGAGAAGGTAAACAGGGAAAAGAAATCATAAGGAACTTATCAAAGGTGAGCTATTAACATTCTTACATGAACAAACAATAATTGTAACTGATGAAACTTTTCTCAGTATGAAAATAGTGGAAGGAAATAGAATATATATGTCTAGGTATGGGGGTTTATAGGCATATGAATGCATATGTGAATGTGTGTATATATGTTACAGGACCAATTGAACAGGAAGGGATGATACTTATAAGGTGAAATTAAGAGATGAGAGAGGAATATAATGAGAGGAGGTGGGGAGAGACAGATTGGGGTAAACTATGATATATAGAAGAGGCAAGGGAAAATGATTACAATGGAGGGGAAGAGTAGGAAGGCAAAAGGGAATGGGTCAACCTTATTCTCACTGAATTTGGCTTGGTAAGGGAATGAAATACACACTAAATAGGGTATCTCACCCTACAGGAGATTAGAGGGGAAGGGGATGGGAAGGCAAGAGAGAAGTTTAGAAGCACCACTTTTGAAAAGGGATGGGATCAAAGTAGGAAATAGAACAAGTGGGACGTGGGATGGGAGGGAGGGAAATATAGTCAGTCTTTTACAATGTATTTACTATGTTTTTGTTTTGCATTAGCCACACATGTACAACCTATACTGAACTGCTTATCTTCCCAGTAAGGGTGGGTGACAAGGGAGGAAGGGAGTGAATCTTTAATTCAAAGTTTTAAAATCAAATCTTTAAATATATATATATATATATATGTATATATATATATATACATATATATATATACTATTATTAATACTATTTTACATGTAATTGGGAAATAAAATATACAGGCACTGGGGCGTAGAGATCCACCATGCTCTATTGGAAAAGTTGAAAGGGGTATGGGAGAAAATATGGGAGAGAGCAGATTGGAGGAGGGGATATCCTGTGGGACTGCTATTTTGGGGTGGTGGGTAGGGGAAAACGGGGAGAAAATTTGTAACTCAAAATCTGGCCGAAATGAATGATGTAAATCAGAAGTTAATAAAGCATTTGAAAAATGAAAAAAATAAAAATAAAATTTTTGAAAAAAAAGGAACTGGGAAACCTCAAGACAATCCAAAGAAAAGTGTAAATGAAATTTTTAAAATGGAATGTGGATAGTTATGAAGAAGGGTTAAGGAAATTGCAGGGATTACTGATGTATAAATGGCTGTTTTTTGGTTTCATTTTTTGGTTTTTTTTTACATGATGAGAATTATCTAAAAGTGTCTCCATCTTTAGAGAAAACTAAATAAGAAAAAAGCAGGAGAGATTTCAGCTGGATTTTAAAATTTTATCATCAGGATAATAAGACCCTGAAATAGGTGACCAAGGGTGATTTTTCAAAAAGAGAGCTGATGGGTTGGCTAGGTGGTGCGGTGAGTAAGAGCGTCAGCCCCAGAGTCGGGAGGACCCAGGATCTCTTGCAGCCTCAGATACTTGTAACCTGTGTAACCTTGGGCAAGTTGCTTAACCCCAATTGCTTTAGAGAGAGAGAGAGAGAGAGAGAGAGAGAGATGACATCATCCATTCTAGATGAATTATGCATTTACTTCCTTGAAGACATTAGTTAGAATTGGCCGAGGTCTACCCACTGACAGAACAGCAGTAATCCCTGTGGGATGAAATGAGAGACACCAAAGTCCACCCTTGCCCCAAAATAGCTCCATTACTAGGCTTACCATAGTGCCAACCCACATGTCCCCATCTTTTGAGTTCAGCCACTGAGGCCCCACTTGAAAGGCTAATATTACATTCCAGATCATGAAGGACAAGAGAGGTGTATCTGGAGTAGAATAATTAGCTTTTTTGGTCACAAACACTTTATGTTGAACCAGTTTATAAATTAATCAGGTACCTAGCAGTACCCTAAGGTAATGGGGCAGAAGCTAAGTAGCTCTTAAGGATGAGAAAGGAGGTGACAAAGTTCTAGAGATCTTTGGTATGAGAATAGACCAGGTTGGGTCACCACTGTCTGGGGCCTTGAGAAATTAGAAGGCATTATTTGGGTACTGAACGCTTGGAGACACAGGAGGACGGGCAAAATAAAGGGAATCATCACAATTTCTATAGCACTTTAAGGTTTGGGAAGCATATGACGTCAGCACATTTGGTCCTCAAAACAACGCTGAGATTTTTATGGTTTTATAGATTGGAAAAATCGGTATGAGACAGGCTAAATTGCTTGCCTTGGGTCACACAGTTAGTAAGTTTCTGAGATAAGATTTGAAATTAAGGGTTCCTGCTTCTGTGTCCAGTGCTCTACACTACATGGCTAGCTGCCCTCTGGTAGAAGGAAATTGAAGACCAATTTTGCCCAATTCACAATTCTTGCTAGGGTCATGGATCCTTAGCTGGGATAGACACAGAAGCCTCTGGAGCAGAGTTCAAGGGCATGAGCAGGTACAGAAAAACACTGGTATGAGGCCTCAAATCTACAGGCTGGCGACTTCTGGGAAAACTGTATTGCAAGCTGACCGTTCCTCTCCCTAACCTCTACTGAGGTTTGTCGAAACTTGGTCATCTTTGACTTGGAGCAACAGATGCATTTGACATGTCTTCATTCATAACATATGTATAGATGCTGGAAGGCCAGATAGAAGGCACTAGGAGTGCCACAGGATGCCCAGGAGGAGCTGATATTGGCATTGAGTCAAAAAGTCAATAAAAGACAATAAAATGTTAGGGGATCAAGCAGGAGATAGGAAAGGGCTCAGGATCAATGGGATGCTGACAACAAACAGAGAAAGTGACAATCATTTTTTTACATAGCCAAGATGGGCTTCTGGCCAGGGATGGAGTGTGCCTAATGAGGGCCAGTAAGAATGCATTTGCCCTTTTCCCCCTTTCTCTGCATTTTTCCTTCCTTAGACATCCTCTCCCTGACCTTAGTTCTATGCCAGAAGCAGAAAATGTCAACCGTTAGAAGCACATGGCAAGTGGTCTGTGTTTGCTCAGGCAAGCCTGAGAAAGGAATTTTTGGACATTTAGTTCCTGTCTGTCTTATCATGACTTTCTGTTTCTTTTCCTTGAACATCAGATACTAACCAGCTTGAAAATATCCATTTCCAGCCTTGGGAGGTGCCTTCTGGATGATCCTGAGTTTGGAAGATCCTGAGCCTGACAGTTAGGCAACAGACTCCTAGATGAAGAACATTTACTCTACTGTTTCTCAGAGAAGGAGAAAATTGTTTGCAGAAGACTGACCTATAGATTAAAGAATAAGGTCATGCCATGTGGGACCAAAAGAGTTGGACCTTGCCCATCCTGCACAATATTGCTGAGTTGTTCAGATGATGAAGCTCTGAGGCGAATGGGAAATATTTATGTCTCTTCCCTAGGCAGCATCAACAGGGGGAAATTAATTCATCTAATGAGCTATTTGAGCATTTTATATATCAGTATGTTTTTGTGGCTTGGATCAGTGATTTCTTTGCAGTTTATGCATTTACTTTGGTGGGAAAAGTAAAGACTGTGCCACACCCACACCCCAGACTCAGAAGGAATGTATTTAACAGAAGTATTACAAATTTCATCAAAAAGGCTTTAAAATACTCTAAAAGTGTCTGCTAAACCAGATACTCTACCAGGGGTATCAAACTCAAATAGGAATGGGAGCCACTAAGCCACACATAAGGATCCTTGCAGGGGGCAGATAGACTTAGCTGTAAAATATATTGTTATCCATGTTTTATTACACTTTCATTATTTTGTCAAATATTTCCCAATTACATTTTGATCTGGTTCGGGGCCATACTTTATACTGATGTCAGCATGTTTGTCACCTCTGCCCTAGACAGTAGCCACAATGGAGAAAAAAGAATAGCAGAGTTGGCTAAAAACTCACAGGAGACAAACTCCAGTGTAACCTCTGGCCCTGAGTTCAAGTTCTGAGTTAAAAAAAACAGGACTTGATCTTGGTTTTTGTTGTTTAGTCATTTCAGTTGTGTCTTTATGACCCCATTTGGGGTTTTCTTGGTAAAATGCCAGAAGGTTTGCCTTTTCTTTCTTCAGTTCATTTTACAGATAAGAAAACTGAGGCAAACAGGGTTGAATGACTTGCCCAGGATCACACAGCTAGTAAGTTTCTGAGGCTGGATTTGAACTCAGGAAGAGGAATCTGTCAAAACTCCAGACTGAACATTCTATTCATTGTGCCATTTAGCTACCCTAATCTTGATGACTTCGTAAGTAATTGTACTCTGTTCACCAATGAACAGCAGAATTGGGCAAGGCAAATTCACATAACATAATTAACCTCGTCATAGGCCTTTCATAGCTTGTTAAGAATATACCATCAGTGCCAGAAGAAAGTGAAGCAACAAGCACCAAGAATTGCAGACACACCGCACCAAGAAAGAAACCAGCAATGAAACCCACGGCCTCAAATACAAAAACCAGTAAGAAGTGAAGTAGAAATGGAGATCCTAATGCAGGGAGAAAAATTTGATCTGATAGGTATCATGGAGATTTGTTAGGATGAGACTTCAGAAGAGCCTTTTATTTTAAAAGGAAAAGTTAGCTAAAAGAAGGCGGGAGTGCAGTAGCATTGTATATTAAGAAAAAAAATGTTCCAGGAAATTCAGGAATCTGGGGTTGGGGGGGAAGATATGGAAAAGAACATTTGAGTGAAGATAAAGAAAACCAGAACTATATGATATATTGTCATATAGGACATTATGTGATATAGTCATCTGAGTATACTGTGGACAGAAAGGGGAAATAGAGGAACATTTTAGGAAAAAAATCACAATGGAACGTTAGCAAAATGTGGAAGCAATGAGGCACTTCAATTCTTGTATATCTGCTGAAGCTTTCTTTCTGCCAAAAGCAAAATAACTAATAAACTACTGACTTACTATCTTTATAGTTTCATTCTTCAGAAGGTAGAAGAACCAATGAGTACCAATTCTATTCCATATCTATTTCTCCCCAACATAGGGAAATTGGTTGCTGGGGTAAAAATAATAGGCATCCTGGAGGGAAGTATAATGACTACATTGCAGAATTTCTGATAGAGAAGATGAAAACTAGTCTTAGTTGGATGTGAACTCTGAATGTTAGGAAAGCATACTTCAACTAGCTTGGAGAAACCATAGGTAAGATGACAAGATTAAATTTTATAAGAGAAAACAGGTAAAGATGAACCAAAGTCTTTCAAAAAATAAATTCTTAGATTTATTAAATATTAAATTAAAGAAAAAGGGGGAAATAATTCTGAAGGAGAAAAGTGGAAGTTGTTTTAAAAGACTGATGTGGATATATAAGGAATTCATCAGCTTACTTAAGAATGTTTTTTATTAAGAGGCAATTGGAGTTAATTGACTTACCCAGGGTCACAGAGCTAGTTTGAGGACAGATATGAACTCAGGTCCTCCTTCAGGGCAGATGCTCTATCCCTTGCACCACCTAGTAGCACCATTCTACCTAAGAATTTAAAAAGACAGCCAATGGAGAATGAATATAAAAGCATGGCACCATCATGTTAGAATGGTATTAGCGGTACTAAAATTCAAAATGAGCTGATGATGGCAAGAAAAGTGAAGATGACAAAAGGGTGTGTTTTCTTTAGCCTGGTTTTTTATCTTTACTTGGAAAGAGAGAGAAAGATAAAAGAAGCAATGGGGTCACAAATTGAAGTGAATGGGAATGCCATAGCACAGGATATAGGGAAAAGGTAGAACTACCCAAATCTTATATGAATATGAAACAGAATAGAATCTTAAAACTATAGTACAATAAGCTTGAATTTGTTTCCTAGAAAAGAAAAAAAATTAAGGACTCAAGGTACATAGAAGGGGATAAATCAGAGGTACAAGGGAATTTCTAACTATGTCATATTCATTCATTCATTTGTTTATTTGCTTATTTATTTATTGCTTTTGGGAGGGGGAGAGGCAGGGCAATTGAGGTTAAGTGACTTGCCCAAGGTTACACCGCTAATAAGTGTTAAGTGTCTCAGGCCATATTTGAACTCAGGTCTTTTTCACTCAAGGGCCAGTGCTCTATTCACTGTGCCACCTAGCCATCTCAGCACCAAGATATTTAGCAGGAGGGAAGAAATAAGTGTTAAGTACCTACTATGTGCTAGGCACTATGCTAAATAATTCACAAATATTACCTCATTTAATCCTAGTAACAACCTTGGGAAGTAGGTCTTATTGTTATCTTCATTTTACAATTCACAAAGGCAGGCCCAGGTATCATGACTTGCTCAGGCTCACACAGCTTGTAATTGTAAGACTGGATTTGAACTCAGGCTTTTCTGATGCCAGGCCTAGCAGTTTATCTACTGTACTACCAGCTGCCTTTATATCCAGAAACATGCAAATATAATTCATGCCAGATTTCACTGTGTTTGAATGCACTTCATGTATTTTATTAGAATATTATTCTCTCTGAAATTGAAAGACCACTTTGGCCTAAGTAATCAAAATGATGCATCTGGCTTTGGGCATCCTAACTGAAAAGTGTTGCAAAAAATGGCCCAAATGTTATATGCAAAAAAAAAAAAAATGGATTACCTGTAATTCTGTTTTACTGAGCATAATCATCTTAGTCAAGTTTAACAACCTTTGTTGAGTTTAAACTAAAGTTCATACTAAGAAACTGTCAGTGGAAGGTCTCTAAAACTATCCCTTTAATTCTTACTGAATGTGAAAGTCTTTGAACAACTTTTTTTTTTAACTATTTGGAAATATTTTATGTAGGTAAATTTTTCAAGTGCTTTAATGCAGGTTGGTACATGTGGGCAAACTTTACTGATATTATGACAAAGAGCATATGAGAAAGTACACAGAGAAAGAAAGAGAATTAATAATAAAGTGGACAAGAGGAAAACTGCAGATTGGAAAAATGCCAAATGGTGCATTAATAAGTCAGCTATTTCCTTTGTTGCACTGAAGGGAATTCATAAATATACATTTAAAAAGTAAAGATTAAATATATAAAATAAAGACATTGTAAGATGATCTGCCACTGAAAGGATCATCAGTATCATAGGAATGGTCCTTAGGGAGATCACGTAGTCTAACATCATTTTTACATGTGAGGGAACTGAACCCCAGAATCTCTGAGACCCAAGTTACAGAGGTAGGTGAAGTGGGAAAAAAATTTCACATGTCAACCCACTGCCTGAATGCAGTCAGATTGCCTCCCAGTGGATCATCATGTCTCTTAAAATGTCGGTTTTGATCTATAGTGACTAAAGAGTCAAAATTAAATCATTCCATTTTCATTTATCTTAAAAAAAACCCTGAAAATAATTCCATAATATCAATAAATAAATGTAATGTCTCTTTCTGTCTTTCCTATTCCAGCACCTGCCCTTATCACCCAGGTGTCTTTGAATCATACTTTGTTGCTTTACAGCAAATTTTCAAGTCAATATTTTCATTGAATAAGTCACTGCTCTAAATCTATAATTTTGTGTCTAAAAGCTTACCCCACCCTAGATTTGATATCTAGTTTAAGTTTTCAAATCTTAGAATGATTTGTTACATAACTTACTTATATTCCATGAAAAAATCAGTAAGCATTTATTAAGTACCCATTAGGTGCAGGGCAGTGGGTGGCTCAGTGGATAGAATGCTGGCGCCCAGAGTCAAAAGACTAGGTTCCTAGGTTCAAATTTAGCCTTAGACACTTAAAACTGTGTGACCCTGAGCAAGTCACTTAACCCTGTTGCCTCAATTTCTTTATCTGTAAAATGAGTTGGAGAAGGAAATAGCAAAACACTACAGTGTCTTTGCCAAGAAAAGCCCAAACAGGGTCAAAAGAAAGAAATGCTGAAAATTTCAGAAGACTGAATGAAATGTTCTGGGAATAGAGAGACAGAAAACTGCTGCAAGGTGGATATAGAGCCGGCCTTGGTGGTAGGAACTGCTGTGTTCAAGTCCCACTGGTGACACATACTGACGGTGTGACTCTGGGCAAGTCACTTGACCTCTTTGTGCTCCAGGTGACTCTCAGACTATAAATTAAAGAGAAGTGCCTACTTGTACTGGCAGAGAGAGTTTCCTTCTCTGGGAGTTCTTTATACCAATGATAGGTATATACTCGATTCCCTCTGTGCCAGGGATTATTCTTTTAAGAATACAAATATGAAAATGAGATAGTCTTTGTACTCAAGGCTGGATTCCATTGGAAGGACTCAACTTATGTCTGTCACTAAGCAAGTACAGAAGATATGTAAAAGCACACGAAAGTGATAAGCCTAGGAACTAGTTAAGACCACTTGAAGGAGTTGGCTCTTAGGCTGAGCCTTGAGGGGCGCTAGGAGATTCAAAAGGCAGACGTGAGAAAGACCATTCCCGGTGCGCCTTATATGCTGTCACTGATGATCAGACTCTTCCCAAATTTCCTTAAGAAAATAGCGATTGCAGCTATTTTTTTTTTTTGCAAAGTATTTTTATGTATGAGATCCTATTTGAATCTCACAATACTGTGAGTTAGGCATTATGACTATTATTATTCCCTTTTTACTGATGAAGAAAACAGGTTGAAGAAGTTTAAGCGACTTGCCTAGGATCATATAGCAGATAAGTGTCAAAGACAGGATTTGAACTCAATCCTCCCTAGCTCATGAATAGCAAGACGGAAAATCTTCTTCCATTCTCTAGCAGAGAGTCAGAGAGGTATTATCCTGCAAATGGAAGATGGACCGACACTGGAGAGCTACTATGTTGATGCCAGAAGGATGCTTTTTGAATGACTGCCTGAGTGGATTGTACCCCTAACCTAACTTCTGACTCCACTCTCAGTCAATTCTCCACCCTGCCCCCATTCCTAATCCCTCTCAATCTCCTGGCGTTCTTTAGATATCCAAATTTACTACTGCTGTACCCAGAGCTGCTCTCCCAAATAGCATCCAATACTCCAAAATTACCTTTCCCCCTCCACTTTCCTTTTTAGTAATTCACAATAAAGTGCGAACGAATAATAGCTTAGTCCTTCCAGAAAGGAAAAGAAAAAAGGAAAAGAGCTTATTTGTATTACCTACATTATTATTTTTTAACATATCATTATGATTCCTATTTAACCCCCAAAAAATCTCTATTAACAGAATATATCAGGGATAATTTTGAGCTGAGGTCTTTCCAAGTTCCCCTGGCCTATTCCAAACAAAACTCCCTCACTACCCCAACAAAAAAACAAGTCAGTACCGTGACAACTCATTGTCGAAAGATTGTTAAACCCTGTGATAGTGTTCAAGCAGAAAATTTTCTAGGACAACCAGCCTAGCTGAAGCAACAGTGCACCCTGGTGGAGAAAAAGGAGAAGGCATGAGCCAGACTGACTATAAGCTACGTTCTTGACCATTACTTCCCCTCATATCATGATGCAGACAGTTCAGGACTTTGCTCCTTGGAGTCCTGGGGACTGGCAGCACTACAAGCTATCCCCCACCCCCCCCCCCTAACCTCCTTTCTTTTTTTCCTTTCCCCCCCTCTCAATTTTTTCTTTTCTTCCTTCTCTCCTCTCTCTCTCCTCTCCTTTCTTCTCTTCTTTCTTCCCCTCTTTTCACCCCATTGTCTGGCATCATAACACCCAAACTTATTTTAACAAATTTGGTGGTCTTTGTTCTAATTTTCTGCAAGATTAGATACATGGTGGGGCGGCCAGGTAGCACAGCCAGTAAGAGCACCGGCTCCAGTGTTGAGAAGACCTGGAGATCGAATCCCGGGCTCGAACACTTAGCACCCACTCAGAAACACCTGGCTGTGTAACCTTGAGCAAGTTACTTAACCCCAATTGCTTTAAAAAAAAAAAAAAAAATTAGATACATGGACAAAAATTCTGTGGGCATTTCTCTGCATACGTTTTTTGTTCCCTCCAACTCCAGCTTAGGCTTTGGATTGTACCTCAGTGCTTTCCTTGGGCAGACTTGGCTCCATGAATCGGATTGCTGCTGGCTCTTCTACTCTCAGCCAAGCTTCAGGTTACCAATAATTAGAGTCCATCAAACACTCTTGGTCTCAATTTGCTCAGACATCATAGATCCCTAGTCACAAAGGTAGACATTAAAGACTTTCCTCATGGAGGTTTTCATCACCTAGTATTTGGTAGTCTGTGAACAGGGCTTGAGTCTCTGATATCTCTCCTCAATCCGTATGTATGAATGTCTTCATTACTTTGTGCCTAAAATGAACTCACCTTTTATCTGCTTTACTAAATTCTTATTATACAGTATACTGAGAACCTGCCTCTCTGCAGAATAATAAAATCAAGGACAGTACAGCACACTTCATATTTATGATGAGACATAAATTTATTCCAGTAAAAGAAAAACCCTTCATTTCAAGACATTGAATGGAAAAGTGTGTATAAAAAGATTTCCACCAGATTCCAATCGGTACACTGAAAACAGTTTATTCCAAAGATATTCTCTGATACAAGCCCCAGGTGTTTTCAGTGTTTCGTGGGAAGAAATAATAGACTATTTCATTTCTTTCTTTGTATCAATAGATTCTAACACAGTGACTTGCCTATATTAAGTGCTTAACAAATGTTTAACTTTAATCTTATGTAAGCTATTCTTAATATAAATGAGAGTGGAAATATTTTGTATTTCTGTAAAGTAAATGTGTGGGCCATTTGCCACAAAGTATCAATAGATAAACAAGCATTTATTAGACACACAAAGATTCCAAAGTGGGCAATACCACATCCTAGGGGGAGCTGTAATAATCCACGAAGGGGTAGGGGGCCAATAGTGCAATTAACGGTGCATTGAATAAAAGAAGGGGGCGGTGGAAGCACAAAGGAAAGAAAGAAGAAATAAATTTTTAAAACTATTCATACATGTTTCATCTGTTTGTAACAGGATTAGAGTTGTAGTGATTATATTATTTTCCAAATAAACATATAAAATGCAAGTTATAACCCATCAGTGGTCAATATGCTGACAGGTCTTAGACAAGCAAGTTAGTGTTGCACATTGACAGGAAGTTCAGCAGGTATTGGCAGGAATATGTACCTGTTACCACTTGTTTGCAATATGATACTATATGGTTACATGACACAGTATTGCATCATCAGAATTTCAATGTAGGAGAAACACGCAAATTTAACACCAATTATTAAATTTAAAATGTGTCATTAAAAAAATGGAATGACACAAATTAAAAAAAAAATTAAAGGATTAAAGAAAGCAAATTTCCAGGGGGATGCTGAGTAATTTTTTTTTCTTTTTAGAGGGTGATTGGGGTTAAGTGACTTGCCCAAGGTCACACGGCTAGTTTGTTGCTGGGTTTTTTTGTAGTTGTTGTTCTGTTAAGTGTATGAGGGCAGATCCGAACTCAGGTCCTCTTGACTCCAGGGTCATTGCTGTACTCCCTGTGCCACCTAGCCAGCCCTGTAATTTTTTTTTGAAAGGGGGCAGTAGACTAAATAAGCTTGGGAACCTCTGACTTACCATGTACAAGGCAGTATGCTAGGCTCTGATGATACAAAGGCAAAAGTGAACCCATTCATTTCTCCCAAGAGTCTTATAGTCTAGTCACTGGAACTGGTTAATAATAATAATGATCATAACAAGTCACTCACCACTCAAAGCCCGAGGTATTGACCATGTCATGAGGATTTGAAGGATAATGAAAAAATAAGGCAACACCAGTCAGGCTGATATGTAGAAAGGACTTCGCATGCCTTGAGAACTCTGCACTATCTGCAAAGACATTGCAAGGACAATGAAGCATTGATCAATAGGGCTCTGATAATAGTCTCCAAATCAATGTAATAAAACTGTTCCTATTAATCTAAGAATTATATATGTGTGTGTGTATGTATAAATAAGGATAGGGTTCTAGCCTTACTCGAAACCATAATTATTAGCTTGACCCAAACAACAGTAGGGTAAGTGGTTCTCATTTTTGTTCTGTTACATTCATTTAAACAAATCAAAAATAGTAATATCACAACCACTAAAAATTCTTTGCTACAAAAAACTGAAGACATGAATAATTTCATCACCAATATTATATCATAACAAAACTGGAAGCCCTTCGAATGACAGATTAGATAGAGGTAAAGGCCTGATACTGCTTTTTGCCCATATATTGCTATCAACATGGTAGAAATCACTTGAAAGTGCTACTCAACATCCACAAAAAGGCATTGGACAGGGGAACTTGAATGTCAAATGGCCCAATTAAAGGCAAACAAAAAATATACTGAGGAATCCAGGGGGGGGGGGGCAGAAACTATCAGGAATTCTAGATTTCCTTAATAAGGGTGAGACAAAAAATCAAAACTTTACAAACAAATTCAACATAGCTAAAACTTCAGAGACTTAAGAAAAGAAATGGTAGACAAGAAAATAACATTCAAGAAAGAGCGTGTGGAAAATTTCTGGTTATCTATATGGTCTCAATAAGTCTAACACAATGCACATGAAAACTAGATTGAATGAAAAAGAGAAAGGTTATTTCTTATTCTTATTTAATATTCTTATTCTTAACATATTGTTATTTCATATTCTTAACAAAATAAAGGACATAGTTAAGTAAAGGCAAGCAAGTGAAAGTAATCTCTCCGCAAAATTGGAAATCAACAAGGTTAGATAAGATCCATAATTATTGACTCAAATCTTCAAAGTGGTATAGGAATCACTAGCAACATACTTTCCCAAATTCCTCTCAGATGTAAGTCTACTCCCATCTTTTTTTAAAATAAAATTTCATTGATAACTTTTTTTATATAACCAAACATTTCTTCAGTATCTCTTCCTCCTCCTCTCCCAAAGAAGAATTCCGTGTAACAAAAAACATTTTTAGTGATTGTAATATATATTAGTGATTAAAATAAAGAACAAAAAGGCAGTAATATTTATCAGTACGTCAATAATATCTTAAAATATGTATAAAGTACCAAAATCATAAATCTCCCACCTCTGTAAAGGAGTAGGATGGGGCAGGGTTGTGTAAGTACAAGTTTCACAACACGTTCTCTGCTGATGAAGCAAGTGCAGATTAAAGTGTGTTTTTTAGTTTCTTGGCTTATCTTGAATTTTTGTGCTTTCTTTTGTAACACAGCTAATATGGAAATACATTTTGCATGATTTCACATGTATAAACAATATCATATTATGTATCTTCTTAAGGAAGAGGAGTGGGAGACAATTTGTGACTCAAATTAAAAAAAAATATTAAAAAATTTTACAGGTAATTGGGAAATATAACAAAAATACATTTTATTAAACAACTGTTTCTCTGAAAACACACAACACACTTTTAAGTTTAATCTGCATTATTAATATTTTCTCCATAGCTTTCATAAATTTAGACAATCATCAAACAACAAATTAAGCCCTGATTTGTAGTGTCTGACAATTTCTGAGCTGTTCACAATTGAAAATTTAATAACTGGCTCTCAAGCTAGTAGGAGCACACTCTAGCACACCCCAGGATGAGAATTCAAATCTCTTCTTTGGAACAATGGTTGTTCTTTGTAATTTTGAAATATTCACTTTTAATTCTTTTTGTGTGGGGTTTCTCTTTCCAGTTACATTGTTTTAATCTGGCTATACAAGCTTGGGACTTCTCTGATTGACTTCTCAATGGTACCCCAAGAAATTCATTATTGAGAAAACTTCATCATCGGATATAATTCCATCAACTTCATCACCCTCTGGCAGATAAGACCATGAACACCAAAACTTCATTTAGGGAGAGAGCTCAGTTAAAAATATCTCTCAATTTTTCACGAGACTGTACTACTTTGGAATTTCTCTGAGCAATATCTTCATCATGCTCATTTGGTGAGTATTTTCTTATCAACAACCTCAGGAGAAACACGGAGCAAATCAAAGATCTTTGATACTCTACACGGAAATATAAAGGAAAGAAGGAATGACCGATAATCATTGACATAGATTGACTGCTGTAGAGCACTCTGAGAATACTTGGTATATTGGCTTGTAACTAAGTAGAAACAAGGAGCATAGCGAAGATCTTTGCTATACCATTTCTTGTAAGCTAGATCTCTGAAACGCACACATTTCCTCTCTTTGAGATGTTTTTGTTTAAATTGAGTACATAGGTTTTCTGCCATTGAAACCCATGGGAACAGATGAAAAAGCACTTTACCAAAGGACTAAGAGCAAACGATCTGGCAATTACAAGGAAATGTGGAGGGTTGAAGGAACCGTAAATAAAGCAGTACTTCAAAGAAGTCCTGAGAAATTCGCATTTTCATCATTGACAGAGATTGAGTTTTCTAGAGCTGTCAGAGAATACTGGGTATATTTGCTTGTTAGTAAGTAGAAACAAGGGGCATAAGGAAGACCTTTCATATACTGCTTCCTCTTAGCTAGGTCTCTGAAAAGCACACATTCCCTCTCTTTTCCTTTGCCTTGTTTTCATTTAAATTTATGAAGGTTATCTGACATTGAAACCAATGACGGCAGATGAAAACGCACTTTCCTAAGGAGTAAAAGTAAGTGGTATGGACTCTACAGTTTAATATGGAGGGCTCAAAGAATTGGCAACAAAACAATGCTTAGAATTCAAGTATTTCACAGAACTCCTGGAAAATTCACATTTTCATCAGATGAAAACGCACTTTACCAAAGGAGTAAAAGTAAATGGTATGGACTCTACATGGAAATATTAAGAGAAAAAGAAACTATCAGCAAAACAAAGCTTAGAATTTAAATACTTCAAAGAAGTCCTGAGAAACTCGAGTTTTCATCATTGACTTAGATGGACTGTTGTAGAACACTCTGAGAATACTTGGTATATTGGCTTGTAACTCAGCCTAAGCAAGGAGCATAACAAAGATCTTTGATATACCATTTCTGAAAAGCACACTTTCCCTCTCTTTGACTTTGAGTTGTTTTTGTTTAAATTGAGTATGTAGGTTTTCTGCCATTGAATCCCATCAGAGCAGATGAAAAAGCACTTAAGCAAAGGACTAAGAGCAAATGATCTGGTGATTACAAGGAAATGTGGAAGGCTGAAGGGACTGTAAACAAAGCAGATTGACTTTTCTAGAGCTGTCGGAGAATACTGGGTATATTTGCTTGTTAGTAAGTAGAAACAAGGAACATAACGAAGATCTTTGAGATTAACTAAGGAGTAAAAGTAAATGGTATGGACTCTACATGGAAATATGGAGGGCTGAAGGAATTTTCAGCAAAACGATGCTCAGAATTCAAGTATTTCACAAAAAACCTGAAGATTGAGTTTTTTAGAGCGTTCTGAGAAAACTTGGTATATTGGCTTGTAACTAAGTAGAAACAAGGCGCATAACAAAGATCTTTGAGATACTGTTTCCTCTTAGCTAGATCTCTGAAACCCATACAATTCCTCTCTTTTCCTTTGACCTTTTTTAGTTTAAATGGAGTATGTAAGTTTTCTGCCATTGAAACCAATGGCAGCAGATGAAAATGCACTTTACCAAAGAGTAAAAGCAAATGGTCTGGAGTCTACATGTAAATGTGGAGGGCTGAAGGAACTGTAAGTAAACAGTGCTTTGAATTCAAGTACTTCAAAGAAGTACTTCGACATTCGCGATTTCAATGTTGACTTGGATTGAGTGTTTTAGAGTAATGTGAGAATACTTGGTATATTGGCCAGTAACTCAGCAGAAACAATGATCTCTCATATACCTATCTGTTCCCATGGGTTTCAATGGCAGAAGCACTTTACCAAAGTACTAAAAATAAATGGTCTGGAATCTACATGGAAATGTGGAGGGCTGAAGGAACTCTAAGTAAAGCAGAGCTTAGAATGCTGGTACTTCAAAGAACTCTAGAGCTCTATATTCTTCAAAGAACTCTAGATAGAGTGCTAGCACTCTGAGAATACTTGGTATGTTGGCTTGTAAGTAGAAACAAGGAGCATATCGAAGATTGTTGATATGCAGTTTCCTCTTAGCTAGGTCTCTGAAACGCACATATTAACTGTCTTTTCCTTTGCCTAGTTTTAGTTTAAATTGAGTATGAAGGTTTTCTGACATTGAAACCAATGACAGCAGATGAAAATGCACTTCACCAATGGTGTAAAAGTAAAGGGTATGGACTCTACATGGAAATATTAAGGGAGGAAGGATCTATCAGCCAAACAAAGCTTAGAATTCAAGTACTTCAAAGAAGTCCCGAGAAATTCGCTTTTTCATCATTGACATAGATTGACTTTTCTAGAGCTGTCTGAGAATACTGGGTATATTTGCTTGTTATTAAGTAGAAACAAGGAGCATAATGAAGATCTTTCATATACCATTTCCTCGTAGGTAGGTCTCTGAAACGCACACATTCGATGTATTTTCCTTTGCCTTGTTTTAGTTTAAATTGAGTATGAAGGTTTTCTGACATTGAAACCAAGGACATAAGATGAAAACACACTTTACCAAAGGAGTAAAAGTAAATGGTATGGACTTTACATGGAAATGTGGAGGGCTGAAGAAACTGTAAGTAAAGCAGTACTTATAAGGCTACTACTTCAAAGAACTACTGTGAAATTTGCGATTTCATCATTGACTTAAATTGAGTGTTTTAGAGTAGTCTGAGAATACTTGGTATATTGGCCAGTAACTCAGCAGAAACAATGATCTCTCATATACCTATCTGTTCCCATGGATTTCAGTGGCAGAAGCACTTTACCAAAGTACTAAAAGTAAATCATCTGGAGTCTACATGGAAATGTGGAGGGATCTTGTTATTTTAGTTTTGAAATATATAATTTTCAAAATTTTCATTATTTCCTTTTTTATTTGCTTATTTGGTGAGGGAGTGTCAAGCGTGCTAGAGACAAAGGAGACAAAGGAAGTCTACACAAAGCTTTAGGAAAATTTGTAACAGGAGAGAATACTTCAAGCTCAAGAGAAGAGGGTAGCTTCCTTTTGTGGCAGTTTTCCTGGGACCTCTAGATGGCTTCTGTATACTAGAAACATACAGGAAATGTCCTTTAATATATATTATTATATATTAATTATACAGAGAGAGACAGAGACAAAGAGGCAATTGGGGTAGAGTGACTTGCCCAGGGGTAGAGTGACTTGACCAGTGTCACCCAGCTATTAAATATCAGAGGCCAGATTGGACCTATCATGTCCCACCATATCTTTTTCAATATAAACATCCCTAAGTTTCTTCAGCTCAGTCTTATGTTTTATGTTTTTTTTAATTAAATTTTATATTTATTTTTAGTTTACATCATTTATTCCACAAGATTTTGAGTTACAAATTTTCTCCCCATCTTTCTTCAGCTAACTCTTGAAAGGCACAATCTCCAGGCCTACCACCACCACCATCTTGGATGGCCACCCCAGGACAGTCACCAGTTTGTTGATATTCTTCTTCAAATGAGGAATTATAGCTGAATATAGTAGTTAGGGCTAGAGATTTACATTTGGAACTCACCTACACAGAGGCGATAGTTGAATCTTCAGAGTGAATGAGGTCACTGGCTTAAATAGAGAAGAGGACCATGGACCAAACCTGGGTATCACCTACATTTAGTGCTGAAGGAAGGAAGAGGAATCAGACAAGGAAAAAAGGAAAGACCAAGAAAAAAGGTGAGTGTCATAGAAACCAAAAGACAAGAGTTTCAAAAAGGTATTCATCTGTGTCAGATACTGCAGACATGGAGATGATTCAAGGCCCCTGAATTTGTTTCAGTAGAGTGGTCGGACAACAAAACTTCCCTGAGAGATTGCTAATCAGTCTAGCACACTTCTAATGATAGGACACCCAATACTTTGCAAGGCAAGTGACTCTGTTATCAGACCATTCTAATTTTAAGAAAGTACTTTCCTTTATTTTGATCTGCAATCTGCTTCTCTTTAATTTTTACCCATTAACTTTAGATCTACTCTCAGGAGCAGCAGAGTTCATTTTCTCCTTCCTCATTCATTCATTGAACATTTATTAAGTCTTACTATATACAAGTATCTTAGTTACTCTGAGTCCTTCCAGAAAAGAAGCCTATAGTCAGGCAGGGGAAATAAGATGTATACAAATAATGGAGGAGTGATTGGACAGGGAAATTAAAAACTGTAAGAATATACTATTCTTGGGGTGGCTAGGTGGTGCAGTGAATAGAGCACCTGCCCTGGAATCAGTAGGACCTGAGTTCAAATACAGCCTCAGATGCTTGACACACTAGCTGTGTGGCTTTGGGCAAGTCACTTAACCCCAATTGTTCTCCAAAATAAAAAGGCAAGAATTTACTATTCTTGGGGGTGGCTAGGTGGCACAGTGAGTAGAGCATCGGCCCTGGAGTCAAGAGGACCTAAGTTCGAATCTGGCCTCAGACATTTAACACTTATTAGCCATGTGACCTTGGGCAAGTCACTTAACCCCAATTGCCCTCCAAAAACAAAGAATATACTATTCTTGAGAGAAAGGTAGATTATCACTGTGGGGAGTAGGAGAATCAAAAGTATTTTTTAAGGCTAGGGGAATTTGAAGGCTTATAGGCAAGGGAATGCTGTGAGTGCCATGAAAGATTTAAGAAACAGTGAGATATCTAAACCTATCAAACAGATATGATAGGGGTGGATATCAAATTAATTTACCATAGGGTCCTTTTAAGTGTTGAACTCCACTGGGGCATTAGTTATTTTTCAAAAATTGAATTTATATACTATGCTTTTTTAGGAATGAGCGATGAAGGCATGAAAACTTACTAGAATACTGGGATTCATAGTGCAGACGCACAAGCATTTCTTCTCAGCCTTGAGAGGAATTTGGACTATCGCTGTTGAAGTTTAGGGGTGCTTGAGATCCCAAAATACCAACGCAGAGTCCTGCTGAATGGATTCAACTCAAGCCTTCTCTCAGTCAAAGTAAAAGACTGAAGGATTTCTGGGGATTTTAAAATATATCAACATAGCCTCAACAAAGGAGACTGAGGAGTCGGTAAGTGACAAGATGCATGGATACGTGACTAGAATGAAAGCAGAGAAGCATGGTTCATTTATATGAACTGATGTAAAGTGAAGTAAGTTGGTCCAGGAAAACAATATACACAAGGACTACTTCATCCATACCTGGGACTTAATGAGATGAGCTGGAAGACATCAGTGGGGTGGAGGAACACGTGAAAGAAAAAACCAAGAGGAAAAGCTAAAAGGACGGTGGACCCTCAAAGACGAGAAAGACTGAGCTTGGACATCTAGTCACAGTAGACAGTTCAGAGCAGAGGATTCTGGCTGGAGCTCCCAGCGGTGTCTGCTTCCTCAAGGACTAAAGGAAGTTTTTAAAAAATTGCTCTTCCTCTGGTAACAGACACTGTAATACACTTTGCTCGTGTCTTTTACCTAAAGCTTTTCTCAACCCAGATTTTGCCTCAAGCATAGAAAGGCCAGGGAGATACAGCAACATCTTAATTAGAGCAGAGCCCAACCTCCATCTACATGTTAGGAATTTCCCTCAGAGCTCCATGCTATTGTTATTACGCTGATAACTTTTCCTACTATCCAAACTCCATAAAACAGCAAAGAAAGGGACCAGAGGGATATAATATTGCACCTGAGCTAAAAGTGAGCTCTTGGATGAAATAGGGTGTGGCTAGTCAAATCTCTACCCTCAGAGAAGCCTGGCCAGTCCTGGGTGAGATTCAGTTCTCCTTCGAGAAGTGTTGAGGCTTGGGATTTGGGGGTGTTTGAGACCCCAAAATATCAACACGCCACCTGGGGAGTTGACTTTGGTCATGGGGGTCATTTAGTTAGACTAGGAAAGGACACTTTCAGGAGCACCTGTTTTTAGACAGACATTTCTGATTAAATTGTTTGCTATTTTTAAATGCTTCATTCAAGAAGATAGGTATGGCTGTGATCCTCTTTACTGGGTGTGAGTGGGGAGGTCTGGAGTCTGGATTCAGATTCTGCTAGAGTTTTGCTTTGCTTGGGGAGAAAATATTTTTAAATAGGCTAAACCCTTGGCCAGGCATTCATGGCTAATGTCACTCTATCATTCTTACCTACTGCACATGACATCCCTCTGAGTACTGCAGCCAAGCTGTGTTACTTTCTGTCCAATGAAATGCCCTGTGACTTTACTCCTGCTGATCCCTTTGTCTAGAAGGCCCAACTGGCTTCTGAATTCTAACTATCCATGAAAGACCAAATAAAATCTCTACCAGAAAGTATCCTTACACCAGAAAGATTGTAAAAAAGAGAAACTGACAGAGACAGAGACAGAGAGAGAATGACAGGGGAGACAGAGACAAACAACAATAAAAACAAAAAATTGTCGTTTCCTTTGGAGAGCTGGCTAAGCCAACTGAGATAATGCAAGTAAATTTTGAAAGCAGACGTGAAAACTCTGGTAGGTATTCCACTGTAGCAGAACACTAGGAAGAAATTAGGGATGTAGACAGAATCCAAAGTGGGGGTGGGGGAGGAAAGAAAAGGAAGCAAAGCAAAGCCTTGAAGGGGGAGCTAAAGCACTAAAGATAAGATCCACCTTCCTTATAATTTTGTCAAGGGTTATCTCTGTTCCAAACTATATCTCTAAGTGCATAAAGGCTATCTCTACTTGGAATCCTGCTAATGCTTCATGTTCAACACATTCATAAGGAACCCTTGCCTTTTCCCCAAACACTACCTCCTTCTGAATTCCCTCTTCCTCTCAATAGTATCAGCATCCTCCTTGCTGCACAGTGTTGACCCATGCTCAAAATCTGTGCTGTCTTTGACTAACTAATCTCCCTGTTCAGTCTTTTTCTCTGTCTCTCCCTGCTTCTCTCTCTCTCTCTCTCTCTCTCTCTCTCTCTCTCTCTCTCTCTCTGTCTCTTTGTCTCTTTCTCCCCCCTCCCCCCCCTCCAATAAATTTCATCTTTCTGGCACTGTGCAGTATAGCTTTCATGCAAGGCTGCAGTATCCCCACTGGTCACAAGAGGGCACTATGCCTGCAGAGGTCTTTTCCCCCTATCAAGTCCATACCTTTCGCCTTGTAGTTAAGCGCATTAGTTCAACCCCACTGGCCAGTGTGGTCTGACCAAGACCAGAATAAATCTAGGGAATGAAATGGAATATTTTTTAAAATAATGTGTAACTGTAATATAATGTAAAATCCATAATGTGGCATAGTTCATCACTTCCCACCCTATCGGAACTCCCTTCTTTCACAATTCACAAGCCCCAACTCAATTCACAAATTAGAAGCAGCTCCAACAAGGCCTCCTAAACATCTTCCTTTAGCCTTCCCAGATCCTGATGACATTCTTCAGCAGATTAAGAAGGGGAGGGAATGTTTAACAGCTTGCAGTTCACATTTTTTTTACTGTTTAGTGTTTACTGGAGTAGATACAGCTCCATTCTCCATCTATTCAGGATTTATCTAGGCAAGATATAATCTGAGGCCACCATCTCTGACCTACCTTACCATACAACAATCAACCAGTCAGTACTTTCCTTCCCTTATCACAACTTCATCCCCCTGAGGTTGAAGCAAATTAATTGTATTAGTGAAGGAAGGGAGAAAAATTATCTATAAAGAATCTGTCTTCATAAAGCCCCAAAGTGAAAATTCAAGGGATGAAAACCTTATTGGTAGCTTGTATATACTATTCCATATTATTAAAGGAGATTTTAGGGTTTCAGGCCTTAACTAATGCAAAACCCTAGAAGCATCCTTTGGGATAAAACCACAGAGGTCAAAATTTAGTCCTTTCTCCTTACAAGGCAAATGAGGAAACTGAAAAACTCAGAGAACTTCCTGGAACTCACACAGCTAATTAGTAGCAGAGCTAGGACTAGATCAGCTCAGGTCTCCAAAGACACAAAATCAGGTTTTGTTTATTTCCCCAATATCGGAGGGGTTTCCCAAAAAGTTACCTCATGACAATTTCCAGAATAGAGTTTTGGCTCTTGTGATTGTTGTTTCACAGAGATGATTCTTGTTTTGTTTATTTTTTTCTTTCTTTCTTTTCCATTTCCCCTTGAGGTCATTTTTCATTTGTTTCTACTCTCAAAGAACCTCAGATGAAAGGAAGCAATCCATAAAAGCAAACTCAGGGACAGGAAATTACTTTTTTGCTACCACTCCTCATCTTACTTGTCCTTTTCTTTTCTGGAGCAGTCTTTCATGTGGTTGTTGATAGTTTGTATTTCTTCTTTTCAAAATTGCTTCTTCAGACCACTTCTCTATTAGGATATCAGCCTTTCTTTGTTTCCTGTTGACCACCCAAAAAGCTCAAGGCTCATATTTTCTATAGATGTTGTTTGTGTGATCACCCACCAGAATTTCATTTCTGGAGATAGCATTCACTGATAGGTCACCTAAAATGCTTTGGAAAGGGACCCTAGAAATATGTTTGAAGACTAAAATGACTATTTTCAAGATTGCCCCTAAACATATCACTAAACCTTGAATATGTAGAAAGTTATCGACTTCAGAAAAGGAATTACACAGATGAGAGAGATGGTGGCCTTTGGGATATCCTCATTTACTTTAAAAATAGACACCCAGGTCTTTCTCCCATTTCTATGATCTCTTTGGGATATAACCCTAGGAGTGGTATTGCTGGATCAAAGGGTATGAAAGTATTTATAGCCCTTTGGGCATAGTTCCAGATTGCCTTCCAGAAAGGCTGGATCAGTTCACAACTCCACCAACAATGCATTAGTGTTCCAATTTGCCCACATCCTCTCCAGCATTTGTCATTTTCCTGTTTTGTCATCTTAGCGAATCTAACTGGTGAGATGTGGTACCTCAGAGTTGTTTTGATTTGCATTTCTCTAATCAATAGTGAATTAGAGCATTTCTTCATGTGCTTATAGATAGCTTTAATTTCTTTCTCTGAAAACTGCCTGTTCATATCCTTTGTTGTGGCAAAGAATTGGAAATTAAGGGGGTGTCCATCAATTGGGGAATGGCTGAACAAGTTGTGGTATATGCATGTTATGGAATATTATTGCGTTATAAGAAACGGGGAGCAGGCGGTCTTCATATTTACCTGGAGAGGCTTAAAAGAACTGATGCTGAGTGAGAAGAGTAGAACCAGGAGGAATTTGTACACAATTACAGACACAACGTATGTGTGATGACCAACTTTGATAGACTGGACTCTTCTCAACAATGCAGGGATATAAGTCAATCCCAAAAGACGCATGATGGAGAGAAAAACGTGCATCCAGAGAAAGAACTAGAAAGAACTAAATTTATATCCAGGTGGAAGCAAAATACCTGATCTTTTTCGTTCTCTTTTTTGATTTTATGTCCTCTTTACCATTTTCCATTCCAGCTGGTATAATCCATCCTTATAACCTGACCATTGTATAATGTGAAAGTATTTACAGATCCTATACTTGATTATAAGACGCCATGGGGGGGGAGGGGAAGGAGGGGGACAAAATGTGAAATTCAAGGAATTGTGGAATTGAATCCTGCAAACTAAAAGGAAACAAATTAATAAATTAAAAATTGAATTAAAAAAACAAAACAAAAAAAATCTATCCTCATGATGCCCTCAGAAACACTTGGAAAGACTTAAATAAACTGAGAACAAGTGAAATTAGCAGAACCAGAAGAACACTGTATATAGTAACAGCAATAGTACTGTACAATGATCAACTGTGACTGACCTATTCTCAGCAATACAGTGATCTAAAACCATTATGAAGGACATATGATGAAAAATGCTATCCATCTCAGAGAATCTGAACGCAAATGAAAGTATACTTTTTCTTTCCTTTATATTTTTTGTGTGTGTTTTCTGTGTTCTCTCTCACAACATAACTAACATGGAAATATTTTGTATGACTGCACATGCATATTTCAATTTTCAAATTGCTATTTCAAATTGCTTTCCTTCTTAATAAGGGGGAAAAGGGAAGGAGGGAGAGAGAATTTAGAACTAAAAAAAAATTTTAAATGAATGTTAAAACAATTGTTTTTATATGTATTTGGGGAGAAAACCAAATATTAAATGTTAAAAGCAATAAAATAAAATGATCTGGAAGACAAAAACAATTAAAAAAAAATAGACACCCAAGGGGCAGCTAGGAGGCACAGTGAATAGAGAACTGGACCTGGAGTCAGGAGGACCTGAGTTAAAATCCAGCCTCAGATACTTGACACGTAACTAGCTGTGTAACCTTGGGCAAGTCACTCAACCCCACTTGCCTTGGCTTCCCCCCTCAAAAAAAAAAATAGACACCCAAGGAGAATTTGGCTAAATAAAGTTATGAAACTTTGGCTTCCAGATAAGAATAGCTTCCTCCTAAACAAGAAAGAATTGATGCAATAGAAGTCTATTATATTCAGGGTTTTAATGCCAAGAGATGACTCTCTGAAACAAGAATGAAGACTCCTGGTTAAGTTGTTCTCAAAGTCCTGTTCACAACTAATCACGGGACTGACAAAAGTACAAAAGATGGTGATTTTTATGTTTTGCTATTGATATCAATACTTTAAAAAGGAGTGTACTAATGTATATAAAAGTATGAATGAAGCTCTCTCCTCCTCACCCCTTCATTCCCAAGGAATAGCAGATAATCACTTGACTCCCAAACACACAAGGTATAACATCAGGGATATGAAATTCCTGGATTTTTGGAATTGAGGGGACAAGGAGAATTTGGAAAAGGGAGAAACTCTTTTGATGATGCTTTGATGATATTCTGATTTTAGGAGTCAGAATCAGGAGTAGAGGGTATATTTGGGAGAGAGAGAGAAACAGAGCAGAAGAGAGGGGCAGAGACAGAAGAAAGATGAAAAGAGAATGAGAGAGAGAAAGAGAGAACTAGAGACCGACAATGTGAAAGAAGCAAGAGGGGATAGAAACAGAGAAAAATCTGAACTATAATTAAAAATCCAGAGTAAACAAACTGGGTGGGGGGGGGGGAGACTGGTGAGCAACAGACTGTACATGTATGTATACTTGTGTGTGTGTGTGTGTGTGTGTGTGTATGCAGCTAGATGGTACAGTGGGCAGAGTACTAAGTCTGTAGTCAGGAAGTTTTGAGTTCAAATCTGACCTCAGACATTTACTGGCTGTGTGACCCTGAGCAAATAACTTAACCTCTATTTGCCTCAGTTTCCTCACCTGTAAAATGAGCTAGAGAAGGAAATGTCAAACCACTGCATATCTTTGTCAAGAAAACCCCAAATGGGGTCATGGAGAGTCAGACATGACTGAAACAACTAAACAACAACTATCCATCCATCCATCCATCCATCCATCCATCCATCCATCTATCC
>NW_027185664.1:3199439-3205430 GCF_028583685.1 Petaurus breviceps papuanus | reverse complement strand
TCTCTCTCTCTGTCTCTCTCTCTCTCTCTCTCTCTGTCTCTCTCTCTCTCTCTCTCTCTCTCTCTCTCTCTCTCTCTCTCTCTCTCTCTCTCTCTCTCTCTTTCTCTCTCTCTCTCTCTCTCTCTCTCTCTCTCTCTCTCTCTCTCTCTCTCTCTCTCTCTCTCTCTCTCTCTCTCTCTCTCTCTCTCTCTCTCTCTCTCTCTCTCTCTCTCTCTGTCTCTCTCTCTCTCTCTCTGTCTCTCTCTCTCTCTCTCTGTCTCTCTTTCTTGCTGGCTCTCTCCATTGTAATATACGCATACTATCTCCATTTTTATGCATGTTTGAAAGAGACTTGGAACAAACAATAGTGACCGGAGGGCTATAGACAACAGCAACAACCATGTGGACACGCTGCTGTGAGCTGTGAAGGACAAGGAGAGCCTGCTGAGCAACGGTGGCACAATGAGGGCCTGAGAAGCGGCAGTGGGGAGGAAGGCATATGAAGCAAGCTTTGGAGAGGATGCCGAGAAATGCCAGAGGATCGAGGTAAAATCTAGGTTTCAGTGAGCACCAGAAAGTGGTAGGAAAGGGAGGTGAAGAAATCTAGGGTGAAGAGGAACTTGTTAACAATAGGGGAGATCTGAAAGACACCAGTGGATGTGGAGAGGCAGAGGGAAGCAGAAACCCGTGTCTGGCCTGGGTTACCACGCAGCCTGGCTATGCAGGTTCCAGGGCACTGCCCTCCCCGCAGCACTGTTTGTGTGCAGCAAGTGCATAAGCCAGGAAGCATAGGGAGGGAAGATGCATCCCAGGAGAGGGATGCCACAGCCTTGGGGCTCTGGTTTTGGCACCAGAGAAAAACATATGACAAAGTACAAAGAAACAAATGTCATTGTCGGTCATGCACAGGAAATTCTAAAGGAGATGACATGAGTCCTGGACTATAAGCACGCTAGGGAATGTAGGGGGGTTGCCTCATTTGGGGACATCCAGGCCGCAGCTGAAAGTCCCCACCTCCGGTCTTATTCACAGTAACACACATTTTTATCTGCCCCACCCATAGCTACATCTGGAATCCCAGCAGTATGGAATGCCAGCTTCAGTCTTTTCTGTATCCTCACCAGCACCAAATTAGCACCAAGAGACTGGTGTACTTTATCTGCCCTGCAGCTAAATGAGAGGAAACCAAGCTTAGTGGATAGAGAGCTCAGTGCTCCCTGAGTCTGCAGCTGTCTGCCCTATGTAACGCTATGCCAGAGCCCTAGCTTGCTCCACCCCTTAGCTTACCTCCCTCTGTCTCTGGATGATTCATTCAGAGCAGTGGTTCTTAATTTTTGTGTATATCTCGGGCCTGTCTGGCTGCCTGGTGACGAAGCCTTTTGACCTTTTCTTAGAATAATAATTTTAGTTTAATAAGATAAAATACATAGGATTATAAAAGAAATTGAAATTGAAACCATTATCAAAATATTTTAAGAAAAAAAAGTTTGCAGAACCCAGATTAAGAAGCCCTGACTTAGAGTTTAGTGTTAATGAGAACCAGGTTATGGACCAATAAGGTCCTTTATAGGCTACCAGGGATGGGGAACCTGCAGCCTGGAGGTCACATGTGGCCCTCTAGGTCCTCAAGTGTGGCCCTTTAAATGCAAACTTTACAGAACAAATTCCCTTAATAAAAGGATTTGTTCTGTAAAACTTGGATTCAAGTCAAAGGGCCATTCATAGGACATAGAAGGCCACATGTGACCTCCAGGCTGCAGGTTCCCCACCCCTAGCCTCTGGTCAGCTTCCCTTACTCTGTGGCCTCATACTGTATACCTAAATCCCATGTATCTGCTTTGAAGGTGAATAAAATTAGTTACCAATCAAAAAGCTTTAAGGGGCAATCTTGGGAAAAACAAAAACCAAACCTTAAAACCCTTATTCTACTAATGCTTTGTCAGTCGGTCTATCCTGAAGTATTGATCAGGTTCACCATCTCAAGGGGAGGTAGACCGCCTCACCCACATTTATTCTGATTTTGTTGTTGTTCATTCATTTCAGTTGTGTCTGATTCTTCGTGAGCCCATTTGGGGCTTTCTTGGTAAAGATACTGCCGTAATTTGCCATTTCCTTCTCCTGCTTATTTTACAGAGGAGGACAGGGTGAAATCACTTACCCAGGGGCATATAGCTAGCACTGAGACCAGATTTGAACTCGGGTCTTCCTGACTCCAGGCCCTTCACTCTGCCCCTATGCCACCTAACTGCCCTTTTATTCTGCTGACAAGGTTTATTAATAGCGCCTAAGCTACAGTGAAACACTCAGTGGCACAAGAGGAAATGTGCACTTCTCAGTCTTGGCCTGGTTCTGGGAAAGAAACCACAAGCCAGGAAATCATCTCAATTTAAAATTATAAACAAATTCATAGCAGCATGGAGAGTACGGAGGGGAGCTTTAGATAGTCATAGGGAAGACAAAGGGAGCTTGCTGCTGTCAAGTCATTTCAGTGGTATCTAACTCTCTGTGACTCCATTTGGGGTTTTCTTGTCAAACATGCTGAAATGGCTTGCCTTTCCCTTCTCCAGCTCATTCGACAGATGAAGAAACTGAGGCAAACAGGGTTAAGTGACTTGCCCAGGGTCATGCAATTAGTAAGTGTCTGAGGCCAGATTTGAGCTCAGGAAGATGAGACTTCCTGACTCCATGTCCAGTACTGTGCACTATGGTCTCACCTAGCTGCCCTTACTATAGAATACTCCTTGACCTATTCAAGTGAACATTAAGTGTAGTCTTAGGAGTTGGACCCTACAGTACACCTTGAATCTGAGGTAGCCATGCTTTAGAGGACAGCCCATGGGCTCTTTAAGAAGAATCAACATAGTCTAGTACAAACAGCATTTAGATTTAGAGTCAGAGGACTTTGGTTCAAATCTCATGACTTTTCATTGAGTACCTGTTGGTCCTAGACATGTCACTGGAATTCTCTGGGCTTCAGCCTCCTCCCTTCTAAAGGGAGGAGTTTTGACTAGATAGTTCCTAAGGTCCTTTCTATCTTCAAATCTGTGATCCTAAAAAATTTTCTTTCCACAGGTTACTCCAAGATAAGAGTATTGCCCAGGAAACTCTAATGCAACTAACAGGCTTGAAATACTCTCCTCTCTTAAAGAAGTAGAATACCAGTATCATGAATTAGGATTGGCAGCTAGAAGACATCACACTCTTCTCAGTACACTCTGGGTGTGTCCTTCTATCTTTTACAATGACTATTCATTAAACATTTCTTAAGTCCCTAGGGAAGCTAGGTGACTGCTAGACCTGGAGTCAGGAAGACTCCTAATGACTTCAAATCTGGTCCCAGACATTTACTAGGTCTATGATCCAGGGCAGGTCATTTATCCTTTTACCTCAGTTTCCTCATTTGTAAAATGATCTGGAGAAGGAAAGGGCAAAACACTCCAGTATCTTTGCCAAGAAAACCCCAAATGGGGTCATGAAGTGTCAAACACGAACGACAAAAGACTGACAACAACAGCAAACATTCAAAGTTCTGGGTGAGCACTGGTAGTACAAACACAAAAACAAAACTCAATTCAGTTCAATTGAGTAAGTGTTAGATAGAATATAGCAGTCATTGGGTCACTTTCCTCTTTAATAAAATGAGGATAATAATAGCACCTATCTGATGGTGCTGTGAAGATCAGCATTTTGCAACCTTTTGGTATATAAAAAATAATTATTACAAGGGGGCAGAGTCAAGATGGCAGAGTAGAAGCAGGACCTCCACAGGGCTCTGGCTTCCACCTTCCCCAATCCATGTGAAAAGGGGACTCTGAATAAACTTTGGAGCTGCACAACCCACAAAATGACACAGAGAAGCTAACCTCCCACTGAGGACAGCTCAGCAGGCTGGCAGCAAGCAGCCAGTGCAGCGCTGTGGGAGCTGAGCTCAGGTCGTGTCAGCCAAATGTTTTAGCCTCAGGGCGGGTCTGACCAACCAACAGCCAGAGAGACTCCAGATCAGCAGCAGCTGTGGCCATTTCCATATTTATCAACATACAGATGCTAAGGACAAAGTGAGAGGTCAGTGCAGTATGGACTTTGGGACCCAGTAGTTGGGAGTGCATCAGCTTTTGCCCCCAGGGCAAGAAGCTGGTGAGACACCTGGCACAGCCAGAGCCATGTGGCAGCTTCAGCTCCTGGCCTGCAGACTGTAGGGGGACCAGGTGACCAGCCTGAGGGGTAATTGCTCTTGCTTTAACCTGCTTGGATCTGGATTGCAGTCTAGGGTGGAGGTCCTGGGGTGTATGACCAGCTTGCCAGAGCATGGGGAGATCTCAGAGAGGGCACCCAATATCTCCAACAGCTGAGAAAATCCCAACGTTTGGGATGAAAGCTCCCTGTCTGGTGGCAGAGTCCTATTGTGGCAAAAAGCCCAGGGGTCAAGTGACTGAGGGGTGACATGGCCAGACAAAGGAAACAAAACAAACAGAAGACTCCAACATTAGACTCCTATTTTGGGGACAAAAAGGAGCAAAGCATGGAACAGGAGGAAGACGGTGAAGTCAGAACTCCTGTACCAAAAGCTTCAAAGGAAAATACCAGCTGGTTACAGGCCATAGAGGACCTTAAGAAGCAAATAAGAGAAGTGGAGGAAAAATTGGGAAGAGAAATGAGAACGATGCAAGAAAATTATGAAATGAGAGTCAATAGGCTGAATGAGGAAAATCACACCTTAAAAAATAGACTAACTCAAATGGCAAAACGGGCTCAAAAAGGCAATGAGGAGAGGAATGACTTGAAAAGCCAAATTTGCCAAATGGAAAAAGAATCTCAAAAGCTCAATGAGGAGAATCTTTCCCTCAGATTTAGATTGCAGCAAAGGGAAGCTAGTGACTTTAAGAGAAATCAAGATGCTGTCAAACAGATCCAAACAAATGAAAGAATAGAAGGCAATGTGAAATATTTCATGGGAAAAACCACTGACCTGGAAAAGAGATCCAGGAGAGATAATTTAAAAATTATTGGACTACCTGAAAGCCATGACCAAAGTAAGAACCTAGAAATCATCCTCCAAGAAATTCTCAAGGAAAATTACCCTAGAATCAATTTGTTCTAGAATCAGAAGTCAAAATAGAGTTTGAAAGAATCCACTGATCACCTCCTAATAAAGATCCCAAATAGATAACTCCTAGGAATATTATAGCCAGGTTCTGGAACTCCCAGATCAAAGAAAAAATATTATAAGAAGCCAGGAAGAAACAATTTGAATATTGTAGAAACACAATCAGGATAACACAGGATCTGGCAGCTTCTACACTGAGGGATTGTAGGACCTGGAATAGGATATGCTGGAGGGCAGAGGAGCTGGGATTAAAACCAAGAATCACTTACCCAGCAAAACAGTATCATCTTTCAGGGGAAAATATGGTCGTTCAGTGAGATAGAGGAATTTCAAGCATTCTTAATGAAAAAACCAGAGTTGAACAGAAAATTTGACATCCAGATACAAGAAGCAAGAGAAGCTTGAGAAGGTAAACAGGGAAAAGAAATCATAAGCCACTGATCAGAATTAAACTATTAACATTCCTACATGGAAAAATGATAATTGTAACTGATGAAACTTTTCTCAGTATGAAAATATTTGAAGGGAATAGAAATATATATGTCTATATCAGAGGGCATATGGGCATATGAATACATATGTGAATGTGTGTATAGATAGAGGGCACAAGACCAATTTAATAGGAAGGGATTATACTTAAAAGGGGAAATCAAGAGGTAAGAGAGGAATATAATGAGAGGAGATAGAGACAAAATGGGGTAAACTATCTCATAAAGAAGAGGCAAGGGAAAAGGGTTACAATGGAGGGGAAGAATAGGAAGGCAAAAGGGAATGGGTCAACCTTATTCTCACTGAATATGGCTTGGGGAGGGAATGAAATACACACTAAAAAGGGTATCTCACTCTACTGGAGAGTAGGGGGAAGGGGATGAGAAGGGGGATGATGGAAGGGAGGGCAGGCGGGGGGG
>NW_027185664.1:3188219-3199339 GCF_028583685.1 Petaurus breviceps papuanus | reverse complement strand
GGGGGGGGAGGGAATTTGGAAGCACTCACTTTTGAAAAGGGACAGGATCAAAGTAGAGAACAGATCAAGTGGGTGGTAGGAGAGGAGGGAGGGAAGTATAGTCAGTCTTTTACAATATATCTACTATGTTAATGTTTTGCATTAGCTACACATGTGCAACCTACAGTGAACTGCTTATCTTCCCAGTAAGGGTGGGTGACAAGGGAAGAAGGGAACAAATCTGGAATTCAAAGATTTAAAATCAAATGTTTAAAATTATATATATATACACACACACACACATATATATATGTATATATATACATTGTTATTAATACTAGCTTATGTGTAATTGGGAAAGAAGATATGCATGCACTGGGGCATAGAGATCCACCATGCCCTACTGAAAAAGTCTAAGGGGGTATAGGAGAAGATATGGGAGAGAACAGATTGAAGGCAGGGATAGCCTGTGGGACTGCTATTCTTGGGTGGTGGGTAGGTGAAAAATAGGGAGAAAATTTGTAACTCAAAATCTGGCAGAAATTAATGATATAAATCAGAAGTTGATAAAGCATTTGAAAAAAAATTATTACTCAGCATTATTTGAAGCTACTGACTTCATTCAGTCAATCCTCCCCTCTGAGGTCATATGGCCCCAAGAAATAGGCCTTGGCCCTTAGCCTTTTTGTTCTTTTCCATTCTAGGTGAAGGGAGGGGAACCTCCAAATTTCAGAGTTTTGCAGTTTGAGAGAAAAATATAGGAGTTGGTTTTACAACCAGCAGAGTGAAAAACAATCTTTGGAAATGACTCTTGGTGACCCCAGCCCAGCACAAAGATATTCCTGGTGGGACAAATTCTATATAGGAATTGAGTTAAGATTCACCTACTCTCCCAGAGTTTGAGTTGGTGTCAGGAAGGATACACTATGGAAGTATCGGGGGGGAAAATACTTTCACATGTGTTCTTGCTATATATTTGAAGTAAATGTCTCCTTATACTTATTCTACCTGATGTTCAGTGGTTAGCTGGGTTGCTAGTCACAGGCTCCTAACAATGGGGGAAACAACAGTGATGGACGCCTGAGTCAGTGGCAGTAAAGACACTCTAGCCCCTTAGGAGCACCCCCTGGCACCCTGAGGAGCAGAAGTCTTTGAGAGAGAGGGTTAGAGCACATTTACTACATATCAGTAATAACTTACATTTTTAAGGCTATAATGTTTATGGTGTCCTATACCAGGTGATACAGTATAGTTAAAATATGTCATTTCTTTGAGAAAGAGAAAAGTGTACACTAAGGAGACAAAAGCATAAAAAAAAAATTTAGTCCACAAGTGAAGCCTCTGACACCAAAGGAACTCTAATGTCAGGATACTATGAGGAGACACCCTTTTTTTCTAGAGCTAAGACCCAGCAAGCAACAGTGTCCTGAGCTTGGCCTAACAATAATCCTCTGCACTTATAACCACCAAATGAACACCAGCTGTGCTAACCCTGGTTCTGTGTCCTGCTGAACAACTACAAGGTTCAATGACCCTAATGATTTAGAGACTGGTGCGGTCTAGCCTTGGACTTGGAAATTGTTTACTCAAGACCCAAGAATGCCTATGTTGTAGTCTAGCCCTTTGTGGTTTTCACACTTAAAAACCCTAACCCCAGGGGCGGCCAGGTGGCTCAGCGAGTAAGAGCACTGGCTCCAGTGTCGGGATGACCTGGGGATCAAATATGGGCTCAGATACTTAGCACCACACCCAGATATCACTGGCCGTTTGTAATCTTGAGCAAGTTACTTAACCCCAATTGCTTAAAAAAAAAAAAACAAATAAAAACCCTGTCATAAGTGGGTGAGTTGCCTTTCTTTTTTTTTTAATTAATTTGTTTCTTTCCTTTCAGTTTACAGGATTCAATTCCACAATTCTTTGAGTTTCACATTTTGTCCCTTTCCCTCCCCTCCCTCCCATGGCGGCTTATAGTCAAGTATAGGATCTGTAAATACTTTCACATTATACATTAGTCAGGTTATAAGGACGGATTGTACCAGCTGGAATGAAAAAATGGTAAAGAGGACCTAAAACGAAATAAGAGAAGGAAAAAGATCAGGTATTTTGTTTCCATCTGGATATAAACTCAGTTGTTTCTAGTTCTTTCTCTGGATGCACATATTTCTCTCCATCATGAGTCTTTTGGGATTGACTTATATCACTGCATTGCTGAGAAGAGTCCAGTCTATCAAAGTTGGTCATCACACATATGTTGTGTCTGTAATTGTGTACAAATTTCTCCTGGTTCTACTCTTCTCACTCAGCATCAGTTTGTGTAAGAGTCTCCAGGTAAATATGAAGACTGTCTGCTCCTCGTTTCTTATAGCACAATAGTATTCCATAACATGCATATACCACAACTTGTTCAGCCATTCCCCAATTGATGGGCACCCCCTTAATTTCCAATTCTTTGCTACCACAAAAAGAGCTGCTATAAACATTTTTGTACATATGGGTCTTTCTCCCATTTCTATGATCTCTTTGGGATATAACCCTAGGAGTGGTATTGCTGGATCAAAGGGTATGAAAGTATTTATAGCCCTTTGGACATAATTTCGGATTGCTCTCCAGAAAGGCTGGATCAGTTCACAACTCCACCAGCAAGGCATTAGTGTTCTAATTTGCCCACATCCTCTCCAGCATTTCTCATTTTCCTGTTTTGTCATCTTAGCCAATCTGACTGGTGAGATGTGGTACCTCAGAGTTGTTTTGATTTGCATTTCTCTAATCAATAGTGAATTAGAGCATTTCTTCATGTGCTTAGAGATATCTTTAATTTCTTTCTCTGAAAACTGCCTGTTCATATCCTTTGACCATTTATCAATTGGGGAATAACTTGTATTCTTATAAATTTGACTCAATTCTCTGTATATTTTAGAAATGAGTCCTTTGTCAGAGACATAGGTTGCAAAGATTCTTTCCCAATTTCCCACCTCCCTCTTAATCTTGGTTACATTGGCTTTGTTTGTACAGAAGCTTTTCAATTTCATGTATTTCAAAATTATCCATTTTACATTTCATAATGTTCTCTAATTCTTGTTTAGTCATAAAGTCTTTCCCTCTCCACAAGTCTGATAAGTAAACTATTCCTTGTTTTAGGAGACTGCTTACAGTATCAACCTTTATACCTAGATCATACACCCATTTAGACTTGATTTTGGTATATGGTGTTAGATAATGGTCTATGCCCAGTTTCTGCCATACTAATATTCCAGTTTTCCCAGCAATTTTTATCAAATAGTGAGTTCTTATCCCAAAAACCAGGGTCTGGGGGTTTATCAAACAATAGATTACTATAGTCATTGACTTCTGAATCTCGTGTGCCTAATCTATTCCGTTGATCCACTCCTCTATTCCTCAGCCAGTACCAAGTAGTTTTGATGACTGCTGCTTTATAATACAGATTGAAATCTGGTACAGCTAGTCCACCTTCCCTAGCATTTCTTTTCATTAATTCCCTTGATATTCTGGACTGTTTATTCTTCCAAATGAATTTTGTTACTATTTTTTCTAGCTCTGTAAAGTAGTTTTTTGGTAAATTAATTGGTATGGCATTAAATATATAATTTAATTTACGTAAAATTGTCATTTTTATTATATTAGCTCGACCAAGCCATGAGGAATTGATATTTTTCCAATTAGTTAGATCTGACTTTATTTGTGTGAAAAGTGTTTTGTAGTTATGGTCATATAGGTCCTGGGTTTGTTTTGGCAGGTAGATTCCCAAATATTTTATAATGTCTACAGTAACTTTAAATGGGATTTCTCTTTCTATCTCTTGATGTTGAATTTCATTGGAAATATATAAGAATGCCGAGGATTTATGTGGATTTATTTTATATCCTGCAACTTTGCCAAATTTATTTATTGTCTCAAGTAGTTTTTTACTTGATTCTTTAGGATTCTCTAAGTTTATCATTATATCATCTGCAAAGAGTGATAGCTTGGTCCCTTCTTTGCCTAATTTGATTCCTTTGATTTCTTTTTCTTCTCTAATTGCTACTGCTAACATTTCTAGTACCAGATTGAATAAGAGGGGTGATAGTGGACACCCTTGTTGCACCCCTGTTCTTATGGGAAATGCTTCTAGCTTCTCCCTATTACATATAATACTTGCTGATGGCTTTATATAGATGCTACTATTATTTTAAGGAAGGCTCCATTTATTCCTATACTTTCTAATGTTTTTAATAGGAATTGATGTTGTATTTTGTCAAAAGCCTTTTCTGCATCTATTGAGATGATCACGTGGTTTCTGCTAGTTTTATTGTTGATATGATCAATTATACTGATGGTTTTCCTAATATTAAACCATTCTTACATTCCTGGAATAAATCCTACCTGATTAAAGTGTATTATTCTTGCGATAAGTTGCTCTAGTCTTTTTGCTAGTATTTTATTTAGAATTTTTGCATCTATATTCATGATTGGTCTATGGGAGATTGGTCTATAATTTTCTTTCTCTGTTTTATCTCTTCCTGATTTAGGTATCAGTACCATATTTGTGTTATAAAAAGAATTTGGTAGGACTCCTTCACTAGTTCTCACAAATATTTTGTAGAGTATTGGAATCAATTGTTCTTTAAATGTTTGATAGAATTCACTAGTGAATTCATCTGGCCCTGGAAATTTTTTTCCTAAGGAGTTGACTGATGGCTTGTTCAATTTCTTTTTCTGAGATGGGATTATTTCAGTAATTTACTTCCTCTTCAGTTAATCTGGGCAACTTGTATATTTGTAAATATTCATCCATTTCCCTAAGATTGTCAAATTTATGTGCATACAATTGGGGAAAATAATTCTTAATTATTGTTTTGATTTCTTCTTCATTGGAAATAGATTCACCCTTTTTATTTTTGATACTCATAATTTGGTTTTCTTCTTTCTTTTTTTTATCATGTTGACTAAGGGTCTATCAATTTTGTTAGTTTTTTCATAAAACCAGCTCTTGGTTTTATTTATTAATTCAATAGTTTTTTTTATTTCAATTTTATTAATCTCTCCTTTGGTTTTTAATATTTCTAATTTAGTATTTAATTGGGGATTTTGAATTTGTTCTTTTTCTAGGTTTTTTGATTGCATGCCCAATTTGTTAAGCTCCCTTTTCTCTAATTTAATCTTGTATGCACTCAGGGATATAAAACTTCTCCTAATAACTGCCTTTAATATATCCCACAAATTTTGGCATGTCATCTCATTATTATCATTCTCTTGAATGAAATTACTGATTGTTTCTATAATTTCTTGTTTGACCCACTCATTCTTTAGGATTAAATTGTTTAATTTCCAATTAGTTTTTAGTCTGTCTTTCCCTGGCCCTTTATTGCATATAATTTTTATTGTATCATGATCTGAGAAGGATGCATTTAATATTTCTGCCTTACTGCATAGAATTGTGAGGTTTTTATGCCCTAGAACGTGGTCAATTTTTGAGTAAGTGCCATGAACCGCTGAGAAGAAAGTATATTCCTTTTTATCCCCATTCAGTTTTCTCCGGAATCTAAGATCATACCTATCCTCTCTAAAATCCTGTTCACCTCCTTAACTTCTTTCTTGTTTATTTTGAGGTTGGATTTATCAAGTTCAGAGAGGGGGAGATTAAGGTCTCCTACTAGTATAGTTTTGCTATCTATTTCTTCCTCTAATTCCTTTACCTTCTCCTCTAGGAATGTGGATGCTACACCACTTGGTGCATATATGTTAAGTAATGATATTGCTTCATTCTTGATGGTGCCTTTTAACAGGATATAGTTTCCTTCCTTATCTCTTTTAATTAGGTCAATTTTTGCTTTTGCTTTATCTGAGATAAGGATTGCTACCCCTGCTTTTTTTTACTTTAGCTGAGGAATGATATATTTTATTCCAACCTTTTACCTTTACCTTGTGTGTATCCCTCTGTTTCAGATGTGTTTCTTGTAAACTGCATATTGTAGGATTATGATTTCTAATCCATTCTGCTATCCGTCTCTGTTTTATGGGAGAGTTCATTCCATTCACATTTACAGTTATGATTGTTATCTGTTTCTTTGCCTCCCTCCTATTCCTGCCCCTGTTAATGTTCATATTTTCTCTCCCTTCTCCCTTCCCCCCCTTAATAGTTTTCCTTTTGACCACCACCTCCCTCAGTTTTCCCTTATCAGCCCCCCTACCTTTTCCTTCCCTTTCCCCTTCCTTCTTCCCTCCCTACAAACCACTCCCACCCCCTTTTGTAACCCTTTCCCCCTCCTACTGCCTGTAGGATATTTTTATACTTAATGAAGTATGTTATTTCTTCTTCGCACCAAGTGTGACAGGAATAAATCTCACGCGAAGCGCCTCTCCCTCCCCTCTTTCCCTCTAAAATGATACTTTTTGCATTTCTTCTCCATAGAGTCCTGTGCTTAACTGGTTGTTATTCCCTCCTTGTACCAGAACCAAAGAGGGAAAAGCTCATATGCTTCCCAACTCCCTCCCTTTTTCTCCTCTGCTATACAGTTTTTATGCTTCTGTGTGGCATAATTTATCCTCTTCCACTTCATCCATTCCCTTTCTTCCATTGCAGTCCCTTTGTAGCCCTTAATAAGATTTTAAAAAATCATCATTTTGTGTATTTTATACTCATACCCTCTACTTATCTATAACCAGTTTGCTCTTATCAAATAGCAGGGTGTGTGTGTGTTCTTCTTGTTTACCTTTCTAAGTCACTGTTGCATCTCATAATTGATGGTTGAATTTTCCATTGAGTTCTGGCTTTTTTATCAAGAAGGTCTGGAACTCTGTTATATCGTTGAATGATCATCTCTTTGCCTGGAAGAATATGCTCAGTCTCACTGGGTATGTGATCCTTGGTTGTAATCCGAGCTCTTTTGCCTTCCGGAAAATTGTATTCCACTGCCTCCGATCTTTCAGTGTAGAGGCTCCTAAATCCTGTGCAATCCTCACTGTGGACCCTCAATATTTGAATTGTTTCTTTCTGACCACTTGCAGTATTTTCTCTTTTATCTGGTAGTTCTGGAGTTTGGCCACAACATTTCGAGGACTTTTCAGTTTGGGATCTCTTTCAGCTTGATTTCTATTTTACCCTCAGGTCCTAGTATCTCAGGGCAGTTTTCCTTAACCAGCTCATGGAAAATGTTGTCCAGGCTCATTTTTTTATCATGATTTTCTGGTAGGCCTATGATTCTCAGATTATCTCTCCTGTATCTGTTTTCCAGCTCAGTTATTTTTTCTTTGAGGTATTTTACCTCTTTTTCTAATTTTTCATTCTTGTTGTTTTGCTTGACTAATTCTTGGTTCCTCATAGAATTATTTGTTTCCATTTGGTTAATTCTAGTTTTTAGCAAATCATTTTCCTTGGTTAATTTTTGGAGCTCCTTTTCCATATCAAACACTTTTCTTTTTAGAGAGATGTTTTCCTCATTATAATGTTTTTCTAATTCTGCTAATTTGGTTTTGAGATAATTTTCATTTTGTCTTCTATCTCTCTCATTTTGTTTTCAAAGTTCCTTTTGATCTCATCTAGGAGAGCTTTCTGTGCTTGGGACCCATTTTCTATTGAAGTTTCAGCTTTGGGTGTGGAGTCCACATTGTCTCCCTCTGAGGTTGGTTCCTCCCTCTAAGGATAGTAGGACTCCAGAGTCACATCTATCTGTCACCTCTACTGTCCATTAGAGAAAGAACAGATTGGATGATGGGGCTGTGGGTTCATATCCTGATTTTGCTACTTATTACCCATGTGACGTTGGGTCAATCCATCAATATTTATTAAGCACCTACTGTGCATTGTTCTAGATGCTGGGGATACAAAAAAAAATGGTAAAAGATAGCCCCTGCACAGAAGGAGTTACAATTTCTTGGGGGAGATAACATGCAAACAAAGACCGGAGGAAAGACATGGGAATTAAGAGGAGTTGGAAAATGTTTCCTATAGAAGGCAGGATTTAACTTGAGACTTGAAGGAAGTCAGGGAGGTTAGTAGTCTGAGCAGAGGAGGGAGAGCATTCCAGGCATGGGGGACAGCCAGAAAGAATGCTAGGAGCCTAGGAATGGAGTATCTTGTTTATGGAAAGGCCTAGAGGCCAGTGTCACTGGACTGAAGATGTCTGGGAGTAAGTAGAAGAACACTGGAATAATAGGATAGGGCTCGGTTATGAAGGGGCAGATAAGTGGCACAGTGGATGTAGAGTCAAGAAGACCTGAGTTCAGATCTGGCCTCATTCACTTACTAGCTGTGTGACCCTGGGCAAGTCCCTTCACACTGTCTGCCTCAGTTTCCCCATCTGCAAAATGAGTTGGAAGAGGAAATGACAGACCACTCCAGCATTTTTGCCCAAAAAACCCAAATGGTGTAACAGAGTTGGACACAGCTAAAACAGCTGAACAGCAACAGGTTATGAAAGGCTTTAAATGCCAAATACATAATTTTGTCTTTGCTCCTTGGGGCAATAGAAGACCACTAGAGTTTCCTGAGTGGAGAGTAGCAGGCATAAGGAGGTATGTGACATGGCCAGACCTGTGCTTTAGGAAAATCATGTCAGTGGCTGAATGGGAGTGAGACTTCAGACAGGCAGGCCTCCTGGACGAGTCATCCACCTCTCTGGACCTCATTCTTCTTGTTTGTAAAATGAGAAGGTGGAATACTAATGTCAATTCTGTCACACTAAGGTGGAATGTAAAAATGCACCAAAAGAGTTACACACCCTCCCATGATAGTAGAGGAGGCAGACAGAGAAGATAGAGCTGGAACTCAGAATCTCAAGAACTGCCTCAATCTTCAAGCTCTGTAACCTTGGGCCAGTCACTTCACTGGTGATCTTATCTCTAAATTGAAATAGTAATACTTGAACTGCCTTCCTCCCTGGTTTGCTGTGAGGATCAAATGACAATTTTCTATTTTAATGCAGCCACAAGGAAGTATGTAACTGTTGTCTGTTATTCTATTTTTTAGTCTAAGGAGAGAGCAATTACTTGAACCAAAAGAGGATGGTATTTGGGTTGGGTCTCATTAGATGGATGAAGTTTGGGAAGAAAGATATTACTAATAAAAAAAAAACTGATGAATCAATTATGTGGAGCTGAGCAATGTTAGGAAATGTATAAGCATTCACTAAGCACTCACCAAACACTTTGCCAGTTACTGGGGATATAAAGACAATAGGAAATTACACCCAAAGAGCTTACAATCTATTGAGAAGAAACAACATGTACATATATAAGCACAAAACATATCTAAAAACTAGTAATACTGCTGATCTCCAAGGTCAGAACACCGTTCCAATGTGAAAGGGAATGTGAAAAGTTTTGTTTTGTTTTTGTTTTTTTCCCAATGGAACAATGATTCCAGAGGTCACACCCTAAGAGTAGGGAATAATGGAATGGGGAATTGGGTCAACATAGACATGATGAAGAAACAAGCAGCAATGGCTAGGAGAGAAACTTTGGCCTAAGCAGTCTACAATTCAGAAGCACAGAGATACTAAACAAATGTCAGGTCTTTCACAGTAGTAAAAGTAATAATGATTTGATGATTAATCTCAGAGAGGTGGAAAATTGGGGGAGGAGAGATCCAGTAAGCCCAAATCAGCAGAGCATGTGTCCTGTCTGATGGTCAGGGCCAGAGTCGATATAGTCATTAAGTGTATGTGTAAGATACTCGAGCAAGCCAATTCAGCTTTGTACCAGAACTTACTCCAATGCTTGAGTAATCATTTCCCCCAGCAAAACAGGATGTAAGGAGGGAGAGAAAAAATGGCAGAAGGAGGAATAGAGACTAGACCAGTTTGAAAACATTAATTTTTTTTTAAACATGAAAATATCCTAAACAGACCTGGACATTTGGAAATTTATTTTGGCACAACACAGTACCTGGCACACAGTAAGTGCTTAATAAATGTTTAATGATTGATTGATTGCTTGTTTTGGAAAGGAAGAGGGTAGAAGTAGTGACCCCAGTAGGCAACTACTGCAGTAGTTCAGACATAAGTCTGAACTGGGGAGGCATGAAAGGAGAATGGGGAGTAAAGGACAGATTTAAAAGATAACTAGACTGTGCTTAGTAACTGATTAGACATGAGGAAATGAAGGGAATCAAAGTTGATGCTTAAATTAAACCTTGGTGGGATTACTAGCTGAAATAATGGAACCAAGAGGAAGGGGGGAAAGAGGAAGAGATGATGAGATCAGTTTTGGTTTTCTTGAATTTGAGGTGTTAGTAAAGCATCTAAGCTGTGATAGCCAGCAGACAGCTGGAGTTGTGGATCTGGAATCCAGGACATAGGTCAGGCTCTAGCTGAGATTGGAATTTGGGCATCATCTGAGTAGAAACAATCAATCTTTGAACCTGTGGGAGTATGACTTTAGAGAGGAGAAGGCTGAGAAGAATGCAAACAAGGTAGAGCCTACCTAACACAAGGCTTGAAAACTGTATCCCTTGAGTGTTGCTTGTCACCTGAGGCTTTGGTTTCTTTTTTTTTCTTTAACATGTGACTTGACCCACAAAAACATAAAAATCTATATGCCAAAAGGGGCACAATTTTCTGACACTAAAGAGAGATACATTCGTTTTTTTAAATTTTGAGTTCCAATTCTGTCCTTCCCTCCCTCTCCACCTCCACTCATTGAGAAGGTAAGCAGTATGATACCCAGTATACATGTGAAATCATGTAAAACATGTTTCCATATTAGCCATGTTGCAAAAAAAAAGATTAAAAAAGGAATGCTTTAGTCTGTACTCAGAGTTGTTCAGTTCTCTCTCTAGAGGTGGGCAGCATTTTTCATAAGTCCTTCAGAACTGTCTTGGAGCATTGCCTTGATCAGAGTAGCTAAGTCTTTCCTAGTTGATCATCATTACAATATTGCTGTTAGTGTATACAATATTCTTCTACTGTGTTTCCCCAATAGTAAGACACTGTCTTATTATTTTTTTGGACAGAAAAACACTAGAGGGCTTATTTTCAGGGGAGGGCTTATTTTAATGAACATTGACAGCAATTTTAATAAACAGGTAAATGTGAACAAAAAAATGTACCTTTATTCAATAAGCAAATCACTGGGGAAGAACAGGATGACACGCTCACTGCTGCAGCTCTGATTGGATGCAGCTCGGAGCGCGGCGTGCGTTTCAC
>NW_027185664.1:3137693-3188119 GCF_028583685.1 Petaurus breviceps papuanus | reverse complement strand
AGGGGATCACCTTCACTACAGTAGCAATCTCAATAGGGCTTATTTTCGGGGGAGGGCTTATTTTAGAGGAATCTTACACAGTAAGGGGAGGGCTTATTTTCGGGATAGGTCTTATTATAGGGGAAACACGGTAGTTCTGCTCTCTTCACTTTGCATCAGTCTTCCCAGAAAACTAACCAACATATCAAAAAGTTTGATATTATATACTGTGTTCCATACCCAGATAACCCCCACCTCTGCAAAGAAGCAGGAGATAGTACTTTCTCTTAGTTCTCTGGAGCCAAGCTTGGTTATTATAACTTTGCAGCAATCAGTTTAGATTGTTTTATTATTGCAATTTACATTGTTGTTATTGTCTATATTGTTTTCCTGGTCGGGCTTACTTCACTCTGTATCTTCTGACTTTCTATGCTTCTCTGTATTTATCATTTTCATCATTTTTTTATAGCACACTAATTTTCAATTACATCCATGTCCCACATCCCACACTAGTCATTTCTCAATCACAGGCTTAATACCTTTTTTTCTAGTTCTTTGCCACCATAAAAAGTGATGCTATAACTATTTTGCTGCATGAATGGTCTTTCTTTTTATTAATGACAACCTTGGGGTATATGACAAGTGGGAGAATTTCTGGACCAAAGACTAAGAACATTTTAGCCACTCTCTCTGAATAGTGTTAATCTGGCAGTCAATAAACATTTATTAAGTGCCTACTATGTGCCAAAGAAAAAATAATCCCTGTTCTTGAGGAACTTGCAGTCTAATCAGGAAGGCAACATGCAACGACTATGTGCTAACAAATTATACACGGCATAAATTGGAAATAATCAACAGAGGGAAAGCCCTAGAATTAAGAGGGATGGGAAAAGACTTCTTCTAGAAGGTGGAATCTTACCTGGGGCTTGAAGAAAGTCAGAGAAACCAGGAAGCTGAGATAAAGAAGGGAAACATCCCAAGCATGGGAAACAGAGAAAATGCCCAGGGCTGAGAGATGAAATATCTTCTTTGAAGAACAGTAAGGAAGTCAGTGTTATTGGATTAAAAAGTGTGAGTGTGTAAGGTATAAGAAGACTGGAAAAGTTAGGGAGAGGGCAGGTTAGGAAGGGCTTTGCATGCCAAACAGAGGATTTTTTTTTAAAGCAATTGTGGTTAAGTAACTTGCTCAAGGTTACAAGGCCAGTTATTTCTGGGTGTGGTGCTAAGTGTCTGAGCCCAGATTCGATCCCCAGGTCATCCTGATACTGGGGCCGGTGCTCTTACTCGCTGAGCCACTTGGCCACCCCTCAAACAGAGGATTTTTGTATTTTCTTCTAGGGGTGATAGGAAATTGTTGTAGTTCATTGAGTAGGGTAAATGGCATAAAACATTATAATTTGCCTTCCAGAATGATTGGAACAATTCAGTCCATGAACAACGCATTAGTTACTATCACCCATATTGGTATATTTTTAAAGAATATCATTTCCCTTTTTTTTACCTCCTGAGTATAAAATCATATTCCATATTTCAAAATGTCCAGAAGCCACTCAAACAGGCTTTAGTTTTGGAAAGGCCAACCAGATCTTGGTTAGCTCTCACCTTTGCTATGTCACGTAGATTTCTTTTCCTACTTATGAATTATTGTTTTCACCTATAGAATAGATTCACTATCTTCTAATTCTTCAAACTCCCTCCCAAAAATCTATAACTTTTAAAAATAATATTTTATTTTTCCAAATTACACATAAAGATAATTTTTAATATTCATTTTAAAAATTTTGAATTCCAAATTATTTTCCTCACTCCTTCTCCCCTTTCTCCCTCCCCTGAGATACTAAGCAATTTTATATAGGTTATATATGTGCAATCATGAGAAACATATTTCTAAATTAACCATGTTGTGAAAGAAAAAGCAGACCAAAAAAAAAAAACCCTTACAAAAATTAAATAAAGTGGAAAATAGTATGCTTTGATCTCCATTCAGACTCCATCAGTTTTTTCTCTGGATGTAGATAGCATTTTATATTGTAAGTTCCCAAATCTATAACTTTAACATAGAGAAACATCATGATTTAATAATAGAAAGTAGGCTTTTGAGTTAGGATTATTTGGATCCCAGTGTTTTCCCTGACTTATACCACCTATGTGACCTGGGCAAGTCCTTTAACCCCACCTCTGCCCCAATGAGATGCAATTCTCTGAGAGCTGGGGGGTTGTGATCTGCATTGTAGACATACAAAATCACAGATCCAGACCAAGATTTCAATATATTTTTAGCAATTGTTTGAAAATTGAAGGGGAACTAGGTGCTTTTAGTTATAATGCTTTTTGGACTTCATTTTCTACCTTTGGGAGAGTGTAATTCATTGGGTCTTAGGATCATAAATCTAGAATGAGAAGGGAGCTTACTTAGGGTCTATTATGTCAGTCCCTCATTTATAGATGAGGAAAGGCCCAGAGACTAGGTGATTCTCCCAAGGTGACACAGTTTTTAAGTGATTCAATCAGAAATTTAGAGGTATTCTTGGAACATACTTCTTGAAATAGGTCATGTATCAGTCTATGGCTCCTGTATTTATTTTTTTATTTGTTTGTTCATACATTTATTCATTTATCTATCTCTTCATCTATCTACTTATTCATTCATTTGTTTGTTTGTTTGTTTATTTATTTATATTTTTAAAGCAAGTGGGCTTAAGTAACTTGCTCAAGGTTACACGGCCAGTTATTTCTGGGTGTGGTGGTAAGTATCTGAATCCAGATTCAATCCCCAGGTCATCCTGACTCTGGGGCCAGTGCTCTTACTCACTGTGCTACCTGCCCACCCCTTGTACTTATTTTTCTGCTTCTGCTGGGGGAAATAGTCCCACTTATTCCTGCTGAGAAAAGACATCCTATTATAGTGAGTTCTGTGTCTTGAGCACTTCATAAAAGAAATTTCAGCTTTTATTCTTGTCTTACTCTCTCCTCATAAACATAGCTTCAAGTGCTGTTGTCTCTTTGTAATTGTGCGGAGTACGAAAGGGCAGCTAGGTGGTGCAATGGATAGAGTACTTCCATTGGAATCAGACTCATATTCCTGAGTTCAAATCTAGCCTCAGACAATTACTAGCTGTATGATCCTGGACAAGTCACTTAACCCTGTTTGCCTCAGTTTCCTCATATGTAAGTGACCTAGAGAAGGAAATGGCAAACCACTCCAGGATCTTTGCCAAGAAAACTGCAAATAGGGTCATAACAAAAAAGTCTGAACAACAGAGTATGCAATAACTATTTCCAGAGTTGGACTGAATACAACTTATGCACACCCACTATTTGGACACATACCTACAGCCTTGGGTATAAGGGAAAGAGGCACTGAGGAGTGAAGGACCAGGTTGTGCTCCTGGCTAACTGCTTACCTGCTGTATAAAGAATGCTAACTCTGAGATAAGATCCCCGGAAAAGTAATTGTTTGGGCGAGGGAGTATTCAGAAATCTTCTAGTCTAATCCCTCATTTTACAGAGGAGAAAACTGAGTCCTAAGCAAATGTGGGAGGAAAGGTGAAGTGTGCCACATTCAAACAAGGAAATATAAAATGAAAGCCTCCTACTTCAGGGGCTGCCCAGGAATTCTCTGTTTGCTTCCTAACTCCTATGAAGAATGTTTGCCATATATAGAATATAATGATCTCTTTATTCATTTCAATAGCAGGGTGGTGTAGTGGGTAGGTCAGATTTAGAACCTATAAAAGCTCAGTTTAAGACTAATTTCTGGCTCTTTATTCTGTGAAAGTTACTTACCTATTCAGTGCCCTCAGGCAGCTCTCCAATTCTATTAACCTGGAGAGTTTGGGGGAAGGACCTATGCTGAAATCAGAGATCCCCACCAAAAAAAATTTTGCCTTCCTATTGATTACTTCCAATGAGAAAGACACAACATATTAAAATTATAAGGCCTGTGTCTTTATATCCCCAGTACTTGGTATAGTGCCTGGAACACAGTAGGTGTTTAATAAATACTTGTTGACTTGACATACAAGGTCACTACAACAATTCAAGAAGAAATGTAATCAGCCTTGATTTGGTTTAACATTACTATTCCTGGGGCGGCCAGGTAGCACAGCGAGTAAGAGCACCAGCTTCAGTGTCAGAATGACCTGGAGATCGAATCCCGGGCTCAGACACTTAGCACCCACCCAGAAACACCTGGCTGTGTAACCTTGAGCAAGTTACTTAACCCCAATTGCTTAATTAAAAAAAAAAAACATTACTATTCCTTCCTCATATGAAATATCTAAAATGCTAGAGTTATCTATAACCAAGGACTTTGAATTATCCCAGGCGTGTTCCCTCTGTGTTTCAGATTGTGTTGTTCAATATTAAAGTACAGATATTTGATTTTCCTTTAACAAAGAGTGTTCATTGCTTATGACAACAGAGGAGATGTGGTCTTCGACTTGTAGCAAATGAGAGGTTGGCCCAACTACATTTTCTTTTGCTGTGACCCCCCTTTTTATCCTAGGCCCTCTATCTATGGGTATAAAGCAAAATGGCAAGATATAGATTTTGCTGAGTAACCGCTTGGAACTGAAAACTTTCTTTTCACAAAGAATAACAAAGAGCAAACCCTCATATACCATCAAAGAGGTCAGCCTATAGCTGTTAAATGGATACCAAATCTATGATCTGTTTCCTTCTTGCTTTCTTATTCTGAGAATTGGCAAGAAAGAAACTAAAAATGAAACTGAGAACACAAGGCCAAAAAATTTTTGATCTTTAGGGTTTTTTTTTGCTTTTTTTGGAGGGCAACTGGGGTTAAGTAACTTGCCCAAGGTCACATGGCTAGTTTTTTTGTATTAAGAGTCTGAGGCCGTAAACAAACTCAGGTCCTCCTGACTCCAGGGCCAGTGCTCTACTCACTTTGCCACCTAGCCGCCCCAAAGATTTTACAAAATTGAAATATTTTTGATCTTTGAAAATAAAAAGCTACATTGTAAAAATATCTAACTCCAGAGCACTTGCCCTAGAGTCAGGAAGACCTGAGTTCAAATCCAGTAATCCTGATCAAGTCACTTAACTCCAACTGCCTCACCAGAAAAAAACAAGCCATAACATGAACCAATAATGCCTTTCAACCAAAGCACACTGCTATTGCACTTTAGGAATTCAGAGAAGACACATGACTTGAGAAAAATTAGCAAAATTGGTGGGAGCCAATATAGCCCATTTACAGGAATTACATTGGTTCAGTATTGGAGGCTAGGTGCTGCTAGAAGGAAAACTATAGTAGGCCTTAGGCTCATTTTAACTCTACTCAGGGTATAAAATTCTTATACTTTGTTGCTGTTAAGTCATTTAAGTCTTGTCAGATTATTTGTGACCCATTTGGGCTTTTCTTGGCAAGTTTTGGAGTGGTTTACCATTTCCTTCTCCAGTTCATTTTACAGATGAGCAAACTGAGGCAAGCAGCGTCAAGTCACTTGTCCAGGGTCACACAGCTAGTGGATGTCTAAGACCAGATTTGATCTCAGGTCGTTCTGACTCAGGGGCCCAGTGATCTATCCACTGTTCCACCGAGCTGCCTTCTTGTACCTTAGCAAAGATTAAATTCATTTTTTTTTATATTGTGTTAAGGGAGGGAGGGTTACATTATTCAAATTTTGAAATCCATATTGATATTGATAGAGAAGCATCATGACACAGTGGATCTGAATCAAGAAGACCTGAGTTCAAGTCCTCCCTCTGACACATATTGACTGGCATGATGTTGGGCGAGTCACTTACTTTGCCAATACCCCCAGGGAACTCTCTAAGATTATAGAAATTACAGACCAGTAGCAGATACTCATTACTAGAAGGAATTTCCTTGACAGGCTTTTCCTACTTGAATGAAATCTCAGGTCTATGCTACAAATAATTGATATTGATGAATTCCACTAAAGTACTAATTTCACTAATGCCTTTTCTTGACATACAAGTGACCTTGGTTTGTCAAAGATTATGCTATTGGACTATAAATTCCATCAGAGCCTATCAAGCTGGACATCCTGGGTATCCATCATCTGAGAACCAACCTAGCTAAGTATGAAAAAGGCTCATGATACAAGGCTTAGTCTCTGGTTAGTGATATTTTTCTTTTTGGTCGGGGGAGTCCTACGGCAAAGTAGAACAACCATCTACTAAGGCATAGAAAAGTCATAATCTACAACACTACTGTGGCTTCTTATATTGAAATCAATGATCTTTTGAAGGACAAACAAGGTTTCTCATTGTGGAATTACTTCCCCTCTAGGTCTCTGTGAATTTTGCTACTTTACTCTGCTAGTTACTTGTTTGGCTCATCTTAAAATTTTGTCCATGGTAACAGCACTACAAGCAGCAGCAGCAGTCATAGCTGTTGATATTGCTGGAACAGCCCCTGCAATGTCTGATGTGTTATAGACTGAACTGGGACGAGCTTGCAGCATTTGGAATTGGGTTCAACAAACACATATGCAATTACTGAACATCTATTGTAAGGGAAAATCTTGTCACTGAAAAACACATTAACAATCTGAATGGTGCCCAAAAGCCTTTTGTGGAGTTTCATACACTAAAGAAGAGTAAGGCCAGAACGAAATCCTTAAATACAAGAATTACATACTTAGTTGCAGGTACTGGGGGAAACATAGTTCTTTTTATTGTATTTCTTTTTAAAATATCATTTGTTTTTTGGCATTCTTTTTTTTCATATTTTGGCTTCTAATTCTCTTCCTCCTTCCAGTCCCTTCCCCACCCATTGAGAAGGGAAGCAATATGATATCAATTATACATGTGAAATTATGCAAAACATATTTCCACATTAGCTATGCTGCAAAAAAAAAAGGCAAGAAAAAAAGTTAAAAATGTATATTTCAAACATGTATAGTCAAGCACAACAAATACATTGGCCTTCCCACCCCCCCACCCTCAACATGTCTCAATCAGCACTCTGGGTTCCTTTACTTCCCTATCAGCACATGGGTCAAATGTTTCATCATAAGTTCTGTGGAATTACGGTTGATCATTACACTGATCAGAGTTGCTAATTCTTTTAAAAATGTTGATCTTTACAATATTGCTATCATTGTATTCCTGGTATTGTGGTTCATTGTTCTCCTGGCTCTGCTCACTTCACTATGCATCAGTTTATATGTCTTCCCAGATTTCTCAGAGACCATCCACTTTTATAATTTCTTACAGTAATTCTTATAGTATTCTAACTTATTCACATACCATAACCTGTTCAGTATTTCCACAATGGAAGGACAATAGCTCAGTTTTCAATTCTTTAGCCCTGTAGGAAAAAAAAAAAAAGCTGCTATGAGTATTTTTGTATATCAGGAGAGTTTGTTTTTCTTAAGACTAATCCCTTCTTTAATAATAAGCTCCCTCTTATCGCTTCTCTTTCACCCTTTTCTCCACTGTTTCTGTTAGTGAAATGCATCTCTGTATCCAACTGCATGTATATTTTTCTCTTTTTTGACTAGTTCATTTGAAAGTGAATGAAGTTCAAATGTCAGTCACCCCTCTTCCTTCCTCCTCATTGATCTAGACTTCTACTTGTACACTTGGATTTTGTGAAATAATTTCCCGAACCTTCCTTTCCCTCACCTCACCTTTCCGCTGCTACATAGTATTTCTCTTGCACTTCCTTTCCATTATTCTTTTTTTTTTTGCTTTTTGGAGGGGGGAAGGTAGGGCAATTGGGGTTAAGTGACTTGCCCAAGGTCACATGGCTAGTTTTTGTGTTAAGTGCCTGAGCCCGGATTTGAACTCAGGTCCTCCTGACTCCAGGGCTGGTGCTCTATTCGCTGTGCCACCTCGCTGCCCCTCCATTAATCTTTAAAGTTCATCAAGAACTTCTCCCAGGCCCTCTAATTAAACTCCTTCTTATGACCTCTGATGATGAGCTAGTTCTGAGAAGACATGAATCATTTCCCCATATTAAAATGTAAACAGTTCATCCTCATTTAGTCCTTTATTTAGGAATAACTATACATTTAGTTCACACATACTCACCTTTTTATATTTCTCTTGAGTCTTTGCACTTCAAAGTTTCTATGAAGCTCTGGTCTTTTCATCAGGAATGCTTAGAAGTCTTCTATTTCATTAAAGATCCATTTTCTCCCAGCAGGATTATGAATCAGTCTTGCTGAGTAAGTTATTCCTGGTTGCAAGCCAATATACCTTGCCTTCTGAAATTCCATGTTCTCTGATCCTTCATAGGAGTAGATGTTAAATCATGTGTTAATCCTGATTGTGGGTCTTTAGTACTTGGATTCTTTCTTGCTGCTTGCAGTACTTTTCCTTTGACCTAAAAGTTCTGGATATTGCCTAAAATGTCCCTGGGAGTTTTTATTTTAAGATTTCTTTCAAGGGGTGACTGGCAGATTCTTTCTATTTCTACTTTGCCCTTTGGTTCTAAAAAATTGCTTTCTTTTATGACTTCTTGAAAATTCTGTTTGGGTTCATTTTTTGGTTCTGTCATCTAGGTGGTCCAATAATTCTTAAAATGTCACATCTCAATCTGTTTTCCAGTTGCTTTTGCTATGAGATACCTTATATTTTATCCTGTGGTTTTCAGTCTTTTGACTTTGTTTACATGTTTTTTTTTTTTGCTTCATCTAAAAGTCATTAGCTTATATTTGGTCCATTCTAATTTTCAGGGAGTTTATTGCTTGGGCAAAGTTTCATACCTATTTTGTACCTTGGACAAGGTTTTGCCACACTATTAATTCTTTTTATAATTCTTTCTCCCATTCCCTTATCCTTGGTTCCAAGGTTCCTTCTTCAGGTATCTTTTGTTTGTACATGAGACACTCCTTCCAAGTCAATTAGGTATAGCCTGTAGAAACTCAAGAGTAGATAGAATTGACCCTCCCAGCACTGGCATATGCATAAAAGATGGGATCTGGAGTGATCTACTGAGCATGTAGAATTCACATCTGTGCACATCTGGCAACAATTCAGTCTGCAGATGTTGCTGTGCCCTGCTTCATAATTGGGTTCTCAGGAGGTATGGGTAGTCTTAGAACAACATGCTTTTTGGAGATTTTTTCATTAATATAAAAAATCATAAGTTTATTAAATTTTGCCTTTGCATTTAATGTGTATGTTTTGTATATCTTTATTTAGTAGATATTGTCTCCTGTAAGAGAGGAAGAAAGCTCCCTGAAGCCAGGACTTTCATTAGGAGCAATATTAGAGACTAAGAAGAGGCCCCTAGGTAATTTTCTAGTCCTTCTGGTTTGGGGTCTATGGATCAACAGTTGTCTAAGAAGGGGTAGCTAGGTGATGCAGTAAATAGAGCACCGGCCCTGGAGTCAGGAGGACCTGAGTTCAAATCCAACCTCTGACACTTAACACGAAACTAGCTGTGTGACCTTGGGCAAGTCACTTAACCCCAATTTCCCTACCTTCCCCCTTCCACAAAAGCAAAAACAAAACAGTTCTCTAAGAAGAGTTTTGCAAATATGGCGTGTAGACTTGGACATGACACATTTGTAAACCATTACAAATAGACCTTCAGTTCCTAGAAGCTGCATTTATGAAGTCTGGCTGATGTTAGGGGAAAGGGAGAAGGGAATTAAACATTTATGAAGTACCTACTGTGTGCCAGGCACTGTGCTAAGTACTTTATAAAAATTAGTTCATTTGATCCTATTCCATTTTTGGCCCCGTCAGTTTTATTTGATGTATGAGAATAAACTGGGAACTCCAATGAACTGTAATAAATCAATTAATCAATAAACATATATTAAGCACTTATTGTGTGTCAGGCACAAAAATGAAACATTCCTTATCTTTAAGGAGGTTACATTCTCTCACTGGAGAACCTGGGCAAATAAATAAGTATATACAAAATACAAAGAAAGTGATTTGGGGAGGGCAGAGGGCACCAGCAGCTAAGGGGATCAGAGAGGTTTTCATATAGGTGCCCCTTAAACAGAGTTTTGAAGGAAATGGAGGATTCTAAGACATCATTCTTTGTAATGACCAATCTGTGTCCTGAAAAACAGACAATGAAACATGTCTCTCACCCAATAAAGCTATATTGCATCCTGTCAGAAATAATTACTATGTCTATTGGTGTTGCTTTAATATTTACTTTCGTCATTGGAGAAGGTTCAATGGGGATGTAAGTATATTGGAAATTGACATAAAAACAAAAGACACCATTAAACAGAAGGGTGGGAAAGAGGGAAGAAGAAGGAAGGGAAGGCAGGGCAGGGAAGGGCAGGCAAGGGAAGGGAAGGGTTAAGGAAGGATTAGGAAAGGGGAAGGGAAGAGAAAGGGAGGCAGGAGAAGAGAAGGGAAGTCAAAGGAAGAGAAGGGAAAGGCTAGGGAAGGATTAGGAAAGGGGAAGGGAAGAAAAGGGAAGGGAAGAAGGAGGGAGGGGAGATAGAGCAAGGTGTAAGCTATGGCGAAGCAATGATGGACTTTTTTGATCCATTTTTCTTACAATCACATCAACACCTAGAAAATATGGTTGCATTTTTCTCAGCAATTTGAATAGTCGCAAAGTAGAATGGGCTACCTTGGGAGACAGTTCACTATTATTGGAGGTCTTTTAGCAGAGACTGGGGGACCACTTCTCAGGGATGTTGTCCAAGGGATTTCTTCCTTCATGTCTGGTTTGGAATGGATGATCTCAGGCAACTCTGAGATTCTACTTTTGGGGGGTAGGGGTGGGGGGTGGGTTACCCAGACACAAAGCTGCCATGAAGAAAAAAGATAACCAAAGGAAAAAACAAGGGTGAGGCCCTTCTGAAGAGACTAAATGTACTTCACTCTTTATCTGGAGAAAAGAGAACCCTTAGACAACATTCTAGAGGACACAGATTAGTGAAAGCTAACATGGGTGGGGAAAGCATCTCCCTGCACCAATAACAACAGAAGGGTGTTAATTGTTCCAAGTGACATAAAAATCCTAGGGTGGATCTGATTGCTCTTACCAATGTTGTCATTACCTCTTCCAAACTCACCTTTTTTCATTCTTGTTTTCTAACCTTTGGTACTGGTAGTCAGAACACCTGTACTTTGAGTTCTAAAAGGATAGCATCATGAATAAACCGAGATTTGGAGAGAGATTAATGCATTTCCACACACAAACCCACTGTGACCCATTCATTGCCTGGTAAAGTGTTAGTGACAACAGCCTGAAAATAGAAACTAGAAGCCAAAGTCTGTGGCACTACAAGTAAAAATCCCTGGTTGGTGAAAACCACACTTGTAAAATGACATGCCAAGAAATGTTCTCCTACACTTGTGGTTGGCTGTGCTTTTAGAGAAGCTACATTTGAAGATGATAAAGGCAGGTAGCTATGCTACAGTGGCCTAGGGCAGCATGAGAGTTCTGAGGGCCTAAAGAGAGGGACACTGGGAGACTTTCCTTGTACATGGTTTGCCTGATTATTTACTTCATTTTGCAACAGTTCATATAAATCTTTCCATGTTTCTCATTCTTGCTTTTATCGTTTCTTAATGTGCATATCCCATGACATTTATGTACCATATTTTGTTTAGTCATTCCCCAATCTATGGACCTCTACTTCATTTCCAGCTTTTTGCTACCACAAAAAGTGTTCCTATAAATGTTTTGCTGTATGTGAGGCCTTTCTTTTTGATATCCTTGAAATATATCCCTAGTAATGGAGCCTCTGGGTGATAATAGGACATGGACAATTTTTATTCTTGGAGGTGAGAAGGCAAGGCAGTTGGGATTAAGTGATTTGTCCAAGGTCACACAGCTATTAAGTGTCTGAGATCAAATTTGATCTCAGGTCCTCTTGACTTCTGGGCTCGTGCTCTATTCACTGTGCCACCTAGCTACCCCAGACATGGACATTTTAGACTCTCTCCACATAATTCCCAATTTCTTTCCAGAAGGTTTGGACCTATTTACAACTCAACTAACAATGCATCACTATGCCCCTCTTTCCTCAACCCTTTCAATATTAACTATTTCTCTCTTTTGTCATCTTTACCATTTTGTTGAGTGTGAAGAGAAGCTTCAGGGCTGTTTGAATTTGTATTTCTTCTATGGGGCATTTTTGCATAGAGTTAATAGTTTGCAGTTCTAGCAACACTGTGCAATGATCAATTTTGATGGACTTAAAGCTCTTCTCAGCAATACAATGATATAAGACAATTCCAAGAGATTCATGGAGAAAAATGCTATCCACATCCAGAGAAAGAATTATGGAGTCTGAATGCAGATCAAAACATACTATTTTCTCTCTTTTTCTTTCTTTCTTGTGGTTTTTCCCTTTTGTTCTGATTCTTCCTTTACAACATGACTATTGTGAAAATATATTTAATATGATTGTACATGTATAGCCTGTATCATATTACTTACCATTTTGGGGAGGTGGAAAGGGAGAGAAAAAAATCTGGAGCTCAAGATCTTAAAAAAGAAAAGGTTGAGAACTATTTACATGCAATTGGAAAAAATAAAATACTATTAAGTGGGGGGGAAATAGTTTGCAGTTATTCTTCTGAGAATTGTTTATTCATATCTTTTGATCACACTAATTTATTTGGGAACAACTTTTGGTCTTATTTCTGTTAGTTATCTCAACGTTATTTCTATGTGAAAGTATATTCTGATCTTTCCGAACAACCAAATTACAAACATTTATACAGTGGCTTGAAGTGTACAAAGTGACTTATACATATTTTCCATTTGGTCCTCACACCAACCCTTTGAGGAAGGAAGGCACTATATATATTTACTAGTACCATTTTATAGATGGGGACACTGACTCAGAGAGGTAAAGTGATTTTACTAAGGGTCACAGACCTAGTAAGTGTAAGGAAGGATTGGAACTCAGGCCTTCCTGTATTCAGTTCTAGTATTCTATTCACTAGGTCATTGATTTTGAACTCAAATAGGATTGGGGACAGCTAAAAGGTATATAAGATCCTTGAGGATAGCCTATTGACTTAAAAACCCCACATGTTACCATTATCTATGTTCTATTGCATTTTTATTTATTTTGTTAACTATTTTTCCAATTATGTTTGGATCTGATTCAGTAAAAATGAGGAATGTTGCAGCGGCATGAGTGCAGCAGCAGGAATCTACTGGTGGGCCCTGTGCTCAACATGTCTGTGTCAGGGGATGCTCCTTCTTAATGTACAAATGAACGTTTGAGACCAAATTTTTCATAAACTAGTGACCACTTCCACGAAATGGAAAATGCAAATGAACGATTACACAAAATAGCCAAAGGGAGGTATGTTTGATATGAGTCAAAACAGTGCTAGAATCATTTAAATTTATTTCCAAAGGAAGTCCAATGACTTCCCCTCTGTCATTGCTCTGATAGGAATCTCTATACAAGTTCAGTGGTCAGTTTCCTGATGTCCCTGAACCTCTGACCTTACAGAGATTCTGCCAGTCCCTAAACTGATACTGAGCACACCTACTTCATTAAACAAAAACTAAAATGTCATTTCACCGTAACTGAATCCTTCCCATCTCCAGAGGCTTTCCTAGGAGAGGCTGGTTGACCACCTGTATGGATGTTATGTATGTTATATGTTTGGGTATGGATTGAATTAGACAAATTCTGAGACCCTCTCCAATTTCGTATTCATATACACCTATTACTTTAAGTCCTTAAAGTTACCTCTTATACAGATTGGATAATTTCAACTTATTTCTTTAACTTTGCAGTGTTCATATACATTTTCTGTATACTAGGATTTTACTGGAAAATATTTACTACTCAGAGGTAAAGCCTGGGTGCTTGCATAGCAGCAACCACCCCAGCATCCCCAGGGTGGCTGCCAACACAGGTTCCTAGATCTGCTTTTTTAAAGGAAAGCAACTCCAAATGGGTTAACTATCTTGCTTTAATCAAACATATGTCATTTACCTAGTTCAGGGGCAGAAGGTCAGCGCCCTGAACTTCAGAGTATACAGACAGAATTTACAAGCAAAAGTTACAAGAAGACAGAGAAACAAATCAAGCAGACAGGCCTCCAACTGTCTGACCATTACATCCATACCTAGTCAGTTACCAGAGAGGGAAGCATCAACATCTGGGTTTTCAAAGCCTGGGGGCGCAACAGCTACCCAGAGTCTCCTCTGGTCAAATCACACAACACTTCTCAAAGTGAGCCCCAAAACAAAGCCTCACATCAGGGTTTATATAGCCTTGCCATGGGTCAGAGAATGTAACCACCCTCTTGACCCACTGCCCAATCAAAAGGCATTACTGAAAATCAAGCCTCCTGCCACAGGCTCCAGGTGCAGTTAAGCCTATCAAAGGGCCTAGGGGCAGAGAAAATCTTAAATTTCTATTCCCATAACAGCTTGAGGGGAGGGAATGCAGGTAGAAGAAGAAAACAGAGTATTCATTTTTTAGGGTTAGGGCATAGGGCTTTGAAAACAGTAGAATTTGTATTTTACTCTAAGGGCAATAGGGTGCTACAGAAGTTGGTTGAGGAGAGGATTCACTTGTTAGATCTTCAGTTAAGGAAAATTACTGGCAGCAGTAGGTTTAAGACATGTTGAGTATAAGATGCCTTTGGGAAATCCAGTTGAAATGTCCAACAGGCAGTTGGTGACCTGAAATGTAAACTCAGGGGAGAGACTACAGCTGTTTGTGTAAATCTGGGAGTAATCTGCATAGAGATGATAGTTTAAACCCTGATAATATATAGACTATTAATAAGAGGGAGAAAAGGGTCCATCCAACCAGACACTGATCAGTGACAACAAATGAGTCCCAATTGGTAGCAATGCTTGTGCTTTCTGAGTTTTTATTTGAAGGATGTCTTTATCTGGCAAAACATTACATATCAAAAAAAAAAAATAAAAAACAAAAACATTACATATCCTACCTTCAAATCTCAGTCCTTTCTCAGACTGTGCATGCTAAGCACTGAACTGGAAATCCTGAAGTACATTCATAGCTTGAAGCACAAGTCTTTGGGAGTTTAAGGGAAAGAGGTTGAGGCCAACAGTCTTTTCACCTGAAGTAGAATTGTTTCTACCCACCTCTAAACAAACACATTACCAAATTCATGGAGGGCTTTTGTTCCTCTTGGACCTTTACCTAAAATAAAGCTAAAAGACACCAACTATATGAGCATTTCAATGGAAGGAATGACAAATGTATAACAGAATCTTTATAGTAGCAGCATTCTTTGTGGTAGCAAAAATTTGCAATAAAGAGGTGGGGACAATTAGATAGTGCAGTGAATAGAGTACTGGCCTTGGAGTCAGGAGGACCTGGGTTCAAATCCCAACCTCAGACACTTGACACACTTACTGTGTGACCTTGGGCAAGTCACTTAACTCCAATTGCCTTGCCTTCCCCCTTAAAAAAAAAAGAGTAGATGCTAACAAACTGGGGAATGGTTGATTAGATTGAGGTGTGTGTGTGTGTGTGTGTGTGTTTGTGCTTGAGTGTGTGTAGTCATGGGATATCACTATGCTACAAGAAACAATGATTATGAAGAATTCAGAAATATTGGAAGACTAATATAAACTGATTTGGATCAAAGAAATTCGAATGAAACACACAAAAATTAGAACGAAACACACAAATGTCACTATAATCCTGCCAAACTCTTAGAGAACAGATTATGAAACACACTTCCCTCTTCTGCTCTCAGACTTCAGTTGGTCTGTCAGTGGGTTTTGCTTAACTTTAGTAGTTGCAAGACAGTATTCAGTGGGAAAAGAGGGTCACATATTGGGGAATATTTGTGATTTAAGAAATAAAAGGCATCAAATTATATTATAGAAAACATCAAATTATACTGATTAATAAAGCCACAACTGCCTTAATTTCTAAAAAATAATCAGTTAAAGAAACAATACATTTTCAACTGGAGCCCAAACCATTTTCTCAGGGTACATCATATGTGGGTGTAAAACACAGAAATTAATACATTTCCTCTTTTTCTTTTAGTTCCTCTCTGCCTAAGTCAATTTTGCCTTTTTCCTTTGTACCTCAAAAGAGGTTGTGTTTATACTTAGCAGATATGATGAAATTTAAGTATGTGTCATCTTTCCTTTTTAAGGTTGTATTGATGCTTTTTTTTTTTACATCATTACTACTTCCCAATAATTCCTTCCCTCCCTCATGGTTAGAACCATCCTTTGAAACAAATAACTAGATCAAGCAAAATAAAGTACAGTGGGTATGTCTGAAAATGTATTCCTACCCCATATCTTAGAGTGATAAAAAATAAACAGATGCCAAGTCTGGAAGCCAATAGCATGATGACTGACTCTAATATGTTAACATATAATTTCATAGGGGATATGTGGTGGTCCATGAAAATAAATACTCTTAAATTTCCTCACTGTGGCTGGTTGCTAGTTCTCAGCAATTTCATAACTTGCGATCATTAAGGCTTCAGTGAACAGAGCTGATAATCTCTTCAGGCAAGAGATTCGTGTAACACAATTTTAACAGCAAGGCATTATTTCTGTTCAAATATCAGAAATCTCAGAGACATTAGGAAGGCAATAACAGTAAGAGCATAACAAAAATCCCATAAGAAGTTTAGATGATAGCAGTATAGGTAAGTGTATTTACAAATCATTCTTCGGAGAAAACGTTTCATTCTATCATAAGTGGCTTTTAAACACATAATCCTTATAATTTGGAAAGACATTAGTACAAAACACATTTTGTCAGAAACACATCCAAGCAAAAAAAGGTCACATAAGCAAGGGACAACCTTGGGGTGGGGAAGAGTGGGGATGGGTGGATGTTATTTCCACTTAATCCACTTAATCCCTTAATTAATTTCCAATTAATCCACTTAATCCAGTCTAAAGACTGGAAAACAGAGGTGACCAAGAATGGTAATAAATTCTGAAAATTCCAAGTATGATCCACTTATTAGCAAGGCTGTTGTTCAGTCATTTCCAGTCATGTCTGACTGTTTGTAAGCCCATTTTGGATTTTCTTGGCAAAGATACTGGAGTGGTTTGCCATTTCCTTCTCCAACTCATTTTACAGATGAGGAAACTGAGGCAAACAGGGTTAAGTGACTTGTCCAGGGTCACACAGCTAGTATGTGTCTGAAGTCAAATTCGAAGCTCTACCGGTTTAAATTCACAACTGTTAACTGTTGGATAAAAATATGCTGAGCTAAATATTATAAACCATTACTGTTAAAGTTTAACATTCTACTATTCTAGATGGAGGGTGTAGCAGCAAGCACCCCAGCATGCCCAGGGTGGCTGCCAACACAGGTTCTTAGATCTGCTTTGATAAAGGAAAGCAACTCAAAATGGATTAACGAGCTTACTTTAATCAATCAAACATATATCGTTTACCCAGTTCAGGGGAAAAGGTCAGCACCCCAAACTTCAGAGTATGCAGATAGAAGTTACAAGACAGAGAAACAGATCAAGCAGACAGGCTTCCAAACTGTCCAACCATTACATCTATACCAACCAGAGGGGGAAGCATCAACATCTGGGTTTTCAAAGCCTGGGGCCTCTCAATGGCTGCCCAGAGTCTCATCTGGTCAAATCACACAACACTTCTCAAAGTGAGCCCCAAAACAAAGTCTCACATCAAGGATTATATAGCCTTCTCCTGGGTCAGAGAAAATAACAACCTTCTTGACCCACTGCCCAATCACAAAGCACCAAGGTGAGGCCTTTCCTGAAAAACAAGCCCCCCACCACAGGCTCCAAGTGCACTTAACATAGGGGCAGGGAAGATCTTTAAAATTTACATTCCTATAACAGAGGGCTGATAGGGTATTGTGATTTCTGGCCCAGGCAAAGGCTCTAAGGAGTCTGATCTCACTCTGACAGGGTGTGACCCAACTTCCTTAAATACAGTCCTTTATTTTTAGAATTTAGAATTTTAGCCAGGGTTATAACTAATGCTGAGGCATAAAGCCCAGGGAACATAAAGGGCTCTAATATAGTTCTATTCTCAATTCGTACACTATAAGAAAATACTTAAGGTATTATACAGTAGTCACATCCAAACCCTAGTCTATAATTATCTAGAGCAGAGCACTGAGAATGAAATAATCATAAAAGTCAACATTTATATACTGCTTGGTATATAGTATGGGCAAGACTAAACACCTTCCAAGTAACTGTTCTCCACAAGCAACCTGGAGAGGGTGGGTGGACTGGACTGAAAGATGCTTATTTAACTTCAATTATAACAGAAGACAAAAGACTTAAATATGTTCAATTATTCTCTTCTGAGATTACTGAAAATCCTAAAAACAAAACAAAAATGTTTCTGACTTTTAATTTTATTAATTAATGGAATTATATGTTTGTCCTAGAAGCTTGTCCTCATTATGTAATTATACCCCTATTATTCTGAGATATTTGAAGGACGTTTTGTGGTAATATATATTAGGAACCTGTATCTCATTAACTTAGATGTTTAAATATTAATTTCAACAACAAATACTTTAGGGATAACCTGTTTTGATTACAGAAATTCGCTATGAAAGAAAAAGGAAGGACAAAATTATAAGTTATAGCAGAGGGAAAATACTCCCCCAGCTCAGTTTGAGTCCAGGTAAGAGTCATATCCATCAACCAATCACGTCATTAATAGGGTATTAGAGTGAGGCAAAATTAGCCAGGTGGGAAATTTTTCTGTTCAAAATTTCCTGTTCAAAAATGAAATGGTACAGTAGGGAAACTGTCAAAAGCATTCTGCTTTAACCTTGCCAAGGTCATCCCCACTTGGGGTTTTCTAGGCAGAGATACTGGAGTGGTTTGCCATTTTCTTCTTCAGCTTATTTTACAGATGAGGAAACTGAGGTGAACAGGGTTAAGAGATTTGCCAAGGGTAACACAGCTAGTAAGTGTCACATTTGAACTAAGTGAGGTCTTCCTTATTCCAGTCCCAGCCCATATCCACTGTGTCACTTAGCCATCTTTAATCTCCTTCACCTGAAAATAGGAAGAACAGGCACTATAGTAACAAAGGTAACAGGAGAAACATATACTTGTGGGCTCCATCACTTCTGCCCCAGTGGGGAGATAAAGGCTTGAGGTCTCTCTTCGTATAGTGTTTGGTTCTTCAGTTGAACAAGGCAGGAAAAAACAGATCAAGGGACAAGCCTAGGTAGATTTGTACCTTCTGAATGCTTCCAGTTCTAGAACCATAGGCAATTATAGCCTCTTCTTCACCACAGGGTAAGTAGGCCACAACCAGTTACAGCATGTCTGAACATGCTCCAAAGTCAATTTGAGGGTTGTATCCATTAAAAATTTTGTGCGTGCTCATAAAGGCTAAACTCATTGGCCTGGCCTCCATTTTTGCATTGGACCTGTGATTTCATCGGAATAAACTCCCAGCCAGGAACCTTGTACCAATGCAGGTCAGCATCTTCTCTGAAATTGATGAAACTTCCTGGATTCCCCAATTAATCTACATGAAATTTAACTCAAACTGCCCTGGGTCCTTATCACAGCTTCCTTGTTTACAAAACCTGGCTAACGTTGTGGGATTATCTAACTCACACTTGCACATTTCTACCACTATCCTGGCTCACAATAGACACTAATCAGTTAAATGACTTATCTTGGGTCATATAGCCGTGATGAGCCACATGCCAGGCCTTTCTAATTTGAAGGCCAGTTCTCTATCCACTTTCCACACTGCCTCTGTTATTTCTTATGGTGCAATATTACTTTATTACATTCATCTTGTGAGTCATCTTTCCACATGACCACTTCTCTTTGTAAACAGCATGCTTTTGATTCCCATCAAGTCAGGGAAGTTCCCTTCCAATGGAGTGTGTGTGGATTTTGAAGGTAAAATTCCTTGCATAACAAAATCCTCTCCCTTATTTCTGCCCAACAGTTTTTGCCAGGAAATCAGAGAGGATATTAGGAGCCTGCTACTGTAACCCAGGTGTGAGGGGATGAGACTCTACACTCAAATGGTAGTTATGGGAATGGAGATGGTAAATGGGGATGACTATATTTTAATTTTATTTTTAAAAATTATTAACTTGATAAATATTAAACCACATGAATATTATCACAGACAAAGGGAGAGTGAAGGGAACAAGCATTTGTTAAGCCATCAGCTAGATGCCAGCCCACTGTGCTAAGCATTTTATAAACATTGCGTCATTTGATCCCCATAACAAGCTTGGGAGGTAGGTGCTATTATTATGCCCATTTTATAGCTGAGGCTACAGAGGCAGAGTTAGGTTAAGAGACTTACTGAAGGCCACACAGCCAGAAAGTATATGAGGCCGAATTTGAAGTCAGTTCTTCCTGATTTTAATTATATGTTGTATTTATAACATAGGCCCAGCATTCTATCTACTGCTCCACCTAGTTGTTAAGCAAACAGAAAGAGGAAAGTGTGATTCTCATTTAATATAATTTAAGTATATAATAACTTTAATAGCTAGGTGATACAGTAGACACAGTGTCAGGCAGGTCTGGAGACAGGACTAGCTTTCTGAGTTCAAATCTGGCCTCAGAAACATACTAACTGTGTGACCCTGGGCAAGTCACTTTTTGCCTCAGTTTCCCCATTTGTAAAATGAGCTGGAGAAGGAAAGGGCAAAAGTTAAGGAAGTGAAGATAGTAGGCTTCAATCTTCATTCAGACTATCAGTTTTTTCTTAGAATGTGAATAGTTTTTTCCATCATGAATGGGAAATAAATTCAGAAAATTCCAAGCATGATCCACTCATTAGCAAGGCTGTTGTTGTTCAGTCATTTTCAGTCATGTCTGACTCTTTGTGAGCCCATTTTGTATTTTCTTGGCAAAGATACTGGAGCAGTTTGCCATTTCCTTCTCCAGCTCATTTTACAGATGGGGAAACTGAGACAAACAGGGTCAACTTGTCCAGGGTCACACAACTAGTATGTGTCTGGGGTCAGATTTGAACTCAGGAAGATGAGATTAGTAAAATGACAGAGAAAAATCTCAAGCCACATAGGCATGTGTTCTGATTGGCTATAATGACATATTAAAAATTGAGATTATATCATTTGAACCTCCCCCTTCTGAAATCCCAGAAATGTAATTCCAGTCACAAGACAAAGGATCTTAGGTGGGTGTCCTACTCTGTGAGCATGGGAGTTTAACTATTAATAGTTTAAATTGATGAGATTTTACTTTTTAAATTAATCAGGTTTCTCTGGAAAGTGGATAATGGGTAAGGTTACAGAGGTGGAGGTAATTTCAAGACAAAAGTTTGACTTTTAAGCAAGTTTCTTCAGAGATGTGGGTGGTGGATGAAGTTTACTGGGAGTAGAAATCTTGCAAGGGAATATTAAATCTAGTTTAAGTCCTAGCAAAATAGAATTAAAATCAATTTTCAGTTTTACATTATGCAAATGAAATAACGGGTCCAGTTTCTATTTCTGTCTCCTCTCCCCCAAAACTTTTGCCCAACTTCAGATAAAAACACTCTTTTGTAATAAATATGTCTTCTGAAGTCATGATTGTTCATTACAGTGATCAGAATTCTTAAGAATTTTAAATGCTTTTCTTAACATTATTATAATAATTGCATAAATTATTTTTCTTAGTTCTGCTTGCTTCATTCTGCTTTAGTTCATACAAGTCTTCTCAGATTTCTCTGAAACTATCCAAAATTCTATAATCTCAGACGCATTTGGAAGAAAGAATAAACAGGGATTGGTGAAAGGTTGGATACAGAGAGTGAAAGAAAAAGGAAGAACTAAAGATGAGTCCAAAATTTTAACCTGGGGGAATGAAATAACTGTTGTTCTAAACGAGGAAGTTGGGAAGGGGGATACATGTGGGTGATGGTAGAGAATAAGCCTAGCTTTGTCATCATTGAGCTTGAGGTATGGATAGGACATCCGTGTGCAGATGTTCCATGGAATGCAGGTAAGAAACAGAAGTTGGATGAAAGCAAAGAAGATCTTTGGTCTGTCATAGATATAGCATGTTGTTTTTTTTTTTCTGAATTCTATCTCCCAGAAGGCTTTGGGGCAGACCTGGATCTGGGTAAACCAGGGGTTTTTATGGATTGAATCTCTCTCACAACACTTTTGGGTGCAGAGGACATTATTGCTTGGGGTTTTCCTTGGCCCACTTTTCCTTTTGGATCTATCTGTGTTGAGGTATAAGGTTTAGATTAGGGGTGCTAGAGACCCCAAAATACCAACACACTGGGTCCTGCCAAATGAATCTGACTCAAGTCTTCTTTCAGTCAAAGAAAAGCAAAGTTTATTAAAGATTTGCCTTAATGGGTAGACTCTTATGGAGTCTAAGTATATATATGAAGCTTGTATTGACAAGCCAGACAGAATAATCTGACACACAGTGAGACAAAAGAGGTTACACTCCAGTAATGAGATTAAGGGTGGGGAATAGCTGAAGAATACCTAGAGACAGAGATGAAGGGCTAGGCTAGTTTAAGGGTAGCAGATTTGGGTACAGATATTTTTGATTGGATCTAGGGTGGGAACCAGCTGGACAGGGGAGGGCTAGGCTAGTAAGAGTAAGAGATTTGGGCCTAGCTATAATAAAAGGTTTATGGCCTCATTTATGGCCTCAGGCAAATGCCTCATCAAGTGGGAAAATTTCCTGAAGCCAGTACCCTCTACAGGATAATCTGAGCTCATATAACCTTGTTTGATTGTAGGTTCTAGGGCCTACCCCAGTTCCTGATTGGGGGGTGGGCAGGGAGTGAATGACCTCCTATCTCTCTCTCTCTTTTTTTTTTTTTTTTTGCCTTTTAGAGGGAGGAATGCAGGGCAGTTGGGGTTAAGTGGCTTGCCCATGATCACAAGGCTAGTAAGTGTTAAGTGTCTGAGGCTGGATTTAAACTCAGGGCCTCCTGAGTCCAGGGCCAGTGCTCTATTCACTGCGCCACCTAATCGCCCCCCTCCTATCTCTCTCTCTCTCTTTTTTTTTTTTTAAGCAGTTGGGGTTAAGTAACTTGCTCAAGGTTACAGGTCAGTTATTTTGTGTGGGTGCTAAGTATCTGAGGCCTGAACCTGCTCTTACTCACTGTGTCCTGGCCACCCCTCCTCCTATCTCTTAAGGGAAAAAAACCTCATCCCAATCAAGCCCTGTCACTATCCTTTACCCAACTAATCAGGGATGGTGGCCACCAGTTTTATCAAGCATTTGAAATAATGTAGAAATTAAAAAGAATTAACCTTTAGGAAAGAAAAACTTGGTCTCCATAGATTCACTGAAAGTGAAGTGAATTATGTACCAATTAAATGGGAAAGAGACAATTCTGGGATAAGTTGCCATTAAGAGAGAAGGGAGTTAGAAAAGAGTTCACCATCTTGGCAGTTAAGCAATATTCAATACTTTCAGTTTCTGGCGGTCTCTGGCTAGTCCCCTAGTCTCTAGAATTCTACTTGTTCTCTTTAGATCCCCACAAGAGGGCTTGAGTGTAATGGCACCACACCCCCAAATTCCTATCAGTTCTGATCCTCCAAGTGACTAGCTAAGATGAATCCCCCCTTCATTTACCTCAACCCTCAAATTCTTCTCCAATGCCAAGTTTAACATTATTCACCCTTAGGATCTTTGGGGAAAAAAGTGCCTGCTCAGCTGACATAGAGACTTTTTGAATCTCATGCTCCCATGGCAACACTTTCAGAAGTGAAGGGATAATTACATATTATTTTTAAAAGCTTTGTGGATACCTTTTAAAAAACGAATACCTTCAACAAAAAAATCAGTCATCTTTAAATCTACATCTCCCTCCCCTCCATTTCCAGAGCTTCATTTTTCCCTTAGGCCACATTTGGTAATTATTCTAATAGTGGGAGAGTTAAAATTTTTAACATTATTACTATCTTTTGGTTTTACATGATCTTCATTCCAATTATATCCCTTCTTCTTGTTCAGAGAGCCATCTCTTATGACAAAAAGAAAAAAAGAATAAAACGAGTTCAGCAAAATTTACTAACAGTAACTGAGATTAATAATAAATACAATGTTCTATCTCCCACTACTGCAAAGAATTGTTGTGTCACCTTGGGCAAGTTACTTAACCCCAATTGCCCTCTAAAAGGAAAAAAAAAATTAATTGATAATTTTTGCTTTTTATATTACCTTCATTTTTTTATGATTTAATAAAGAATTCTTCCCCGATTACATGTAAAAACAATTTGTAAGAGTCTCTTTTTTTAATTTTGAGTTCCAAATGCTCTCCCTTCTTCCCTTCCCTTCCCCCCTCATTGACAAGGCAAGCAATTTGATATAGTTTATACATGTGCAGTCATGCAAAACATATTTCCATATTAGTCATGTTGTAACACCTTTGTTTCTAAAAATCTTCTTTCAATTTTACTTCTCCATCCAGAGAACCATTCCTTATAGCCCAGAATGAGAAAAGAAATTTTTAAAGGAATTCAACAAAACTACCCAACACACATCATCTGATATTATATACAACCTTCCAATCATACTTTCCTACTAATGCAAAAGAAGACAGTTGTTTTTTTTTTATTTCTTCCTCAGGTCAGGTTTGGTCATAGATTACAAAGCATTCAGTTTTCAATTTAGTTTTGCTCTTACCATTTCTATTATTGTAGCCAGTATGTTACTATCTTTTTAAAAATCAACCATTGCTTGAGATACAGGGAGATAGGCAGATAGAGACAGAGAAAGAGAGAGCAAGATAAAAAAAAGAAAAAGAAGAAGAAAAAGGGATGGCCAGGTGGTGAAGTGAATAGCACTGGCCCTGGAGTCAGGAGGACCTGAGTTCAAATCCAGCCTCAGACACTTAACACAAAAACTAGCCATGTGACCTTGGGCAAGTCACTTAACCCCAATTGCCCTCCAAAAAGCAAAAAAAAAGAAAAGAAAAAGAGAGCAAGAGAACACTTGGTTTGCACAGAGACCACTTTGGACTTTATATTAATCAGTTTCCATGGATTTAATTATCATCTCTATGTTGATCTCAAACCTACCTATCCTACCCTAACCTCTCCACTAACCTCCACTCTCTCATCACAAACTGCCTTTCAGACATCTTGAATTGGGTGTCCAATAGACATCTTAAACTCAAAATGTCCAAAACTTAACTCTCTATCTTTTCTCCTAAATCGTCCCTCCTTCCAAACTTCCCTTTGTTTTGCTGAGGGGTACCACCATCCTGCCAGTCCTAGATATCATCTTTGACTCACTATTTATTTTTTTTAAAGCAATTGGGGTTAATTGACTTGCCCAACATCACATGGCTAGTAAGTGTTAAGTGTCTGAGGTCGGGTTTGAACTCAGGTCCTCTTGACTTTGGGGCAGTGCTCTATTCACTGTGCCACCTAGCTGCCCCAAGATCTTTTGATTTTTACCTCTGCAACATCTCTTGACTATTCCTTCTCTCCTCTGACACTGCCCTGGTGCAGGCCCTCATTTCCTCTGACTTAGACTATTGTAATATCTTCCTAATTGGCCTGCCTACCATAAGTTTCTCCCCATTCCAATCCATCCTCCATACAGCTGCCAAAGTGATTTCTTTAAAGTGCAAGTATGACCATGTTACCCTGCTACTCAGAAGACTCCAGTGGAGCCCAATTACTTCTACAATCAAATAGAAATTCCTCTGTTTGACATTTAAACCTCTTCACAACCAGTTTCCTTCATAATGTGGGACCCACTCTGGGCCCACTCTTTCAACCCCTACTCCTACGTGCAGGTTGAATTCTCAGAGGGTGGTTGGCTACTTCTCTCCTCAGGCTTCAGTCATGAGGTAACTGATATCATAGGCGCTTCTAACACTATCATTCCCAGGTACCCATCTAATGTGTTCACCCAGCAGAGCCAGTTAACATCAATTAGCTCCTATAAGGGGCTATTTAGTGAACAGGTTATTGTTTGCTCTTCATTTTTGAAGAGGACCAATGACATCACGGGGCAACGTCTTGACTTGTATGTGAACAACCAAAAAATTACTGAAAAGGTGTATCAAGGGCAGAAGTTACAAATATATCCTACAAAACAGAAACTTATTCCCCTCTGCTCACACTTAATTCCTGAGGAGAGTCGGCTCAAATATAAAATACAAAGGTATTCAGGAACTCACATAAGGACCACATGGGGCTGAGGGGTACCTTGTGACTCCTGAACACCAGAATTATTTTCTGTTCTCTTAGACTGCTCACCCAATTTGCTTCTGGGTGTCGTATAGCCAGTGGACAAGTTGCTTCTTTGATTAGCTGAGCTAACTGTTGTAGAACATGATGTCTTTGCTGATAAGTCAGTCCTCTGATGGGCTGGGTCAAACAGGTTAATCTGGCTCCTCAACAGACTAAGTTACTACTGCTACCAATTATGGTAGTCTCTCTGTTATACATTTGCCAAGGACCACATAAATAGTGTCTGAGACTGGATTTGAACTCAGGTCTTCCTGACTCCAGGCTCAGTATTGTATCCAATTGTGCCACCTAGCTGAATGGATATTTAGTTGGATAAAGTGGCTAAGACAATATTATTACTGAGAAGAGTAAGAGATAAATCTCCTGAGGACAAGCCTGGTTCTTATTCATTTTTTTTCTTGCACTATTTTTAATCTTCCATCTCTAAATATTACTTTTTATATATTTCATATTTATTTATATGTGTTCATATTCTATCCTTTAAATTGAAAATAAGCTCCTTGAGGGCAAGACCTATTTCTTTTTGCAGTCTTTGTATCCAAGGAACCTATCACAATGCCTGCCACATAATATATGCTTAATAAATGCTTTTAGATTGATTGATCTGCTGTCTCTCTGCCCTCTTCTACCTTCCCTTCTTGTATGCTTATATACTACAGTGTTATCTAATGTGCAAACAGGAAATTATCATCCTGGATCAGACCATTCATTGGTCTAATCATGACAGTGGCACCAAGAGTTATATTGTGGGAGGGCAGGGTTTTCAGTGGTAAGCACTGTGGTGGACAAAAGTATAAGACATAATCTCTATCCTGTCTGGTACTAGCTGTTAAGTATAGTTGCTAAGATAAGACATCTTGGATGAGTAATAGTGGTTGATTGATAACTCTGCTAATGTTTTGAGGCATCTATTTGGCAACTGAAAAACAACAATCGACAAACCTGCTTTCTTTCCCGTATGAATATATAAGAGATGAAGAGGAAATTTCCTAAGATGCATAGTCAGATCCCCTGACTGTTAGCCACTTTTAATGATTTATGTGGGCACAAATGATATTGCCAAAGGGAAATAAGAATGCTTTGATATTTCATATCATTCCCAACCAAGTGGCAAAAGGTCATGCCAGAGAATGATATAAATCAGTGGTTCTTAACTTGGGCTCTGTTAACTTGTCTTCTAATATTCTGATAATTGCATTTCAATATAATTGATTTCCTTTGTAATCCTTTGTATGTGATTATACAAGTTTAAAAACAATATCTTGAGTAGTCTGCAATCTTTCCAGACTACCAGAGGAGTCCATGACACAGAAAAAAAAAAGGTTAAGAATCTCTAGTGTAGATATAATTTACCTCCATTTTAGCAAAGACTTTTAAATAAATAACTTTTTAAATAACTCAGGTTATTTTTGTGGACTAGGATAGTAGCAGTCTAGATCAATTTAATTCTTGATTCAATAAGCATTAAGTGCAAAGTACTATGACACAAATTAGAAAAAGAAAGCCAGCTCTTGTCTTCTAAGAGTTTACCAAAAAAGATTTGTACTTAATCTGTTCTGTCTTCAATTTGTCAATCATGGAACATTTACAAAGTGCCTAATAAGTGCCAGACACTTTGCTAGGCACTGAAGATACAAAGACCAGAAAGAAACATTCCCTGCCCTAGAGGAGGTTTCATTCAATGGAGTACTTTAGAAGGCTGTCTTTCCTTGGCCCAAAGTAGTTAGTAACGAATTCGATTAAAGTGGGCTGATGGCCCACTTTAATATAAGGATGAAGCTATCTGGGAGGGCTAGCTAGCCACTGCTTGGCATCAAGATCTTGACAGCCGAGAGAATTGGACTAAACCTAATTAAAATGAAACTCAATAGGGATGAGAATTTAGTGAAGTCTTACATTCCAGTTCAATAATTCCACTTCAGAAGCATAAGATGGGGGAGATGTAGTCAGGCAGCCCATTTGTCTGAAGAAAAAAAAGTCTTCAGGGTTTTTGTGAACTATAGGCTAAGCGTGAGCCAGTTGTATGATGGTATAATAATGATGGTCTTGATTACATAAAAACACTTCTTGCTGTCAAACAGTCACTACCTTCTCCCTAAATATGTTACTTGTAATATTTTTTATTCAGAATAAAATTTATGTGATATTTTAAAAATTATCTTTTGTGATTTGGTAACCGGAGTAATGGTTATTTGTTTATTTTATTTTATTGTTTAGAATTTAATCACAATAGTTCAAAGTTTTCTATAAAATGAAGGGCATGGCTGCCAGAAGAAAAAAAAAAACTTGGACAATATATATAAACATATTTACCATTATGGGCTCACTCCAGCCCACAGTGACACTGACAGGCTGAGATCCCAGAGGTGTGGTTGCTAATATTGTTAGGGTTTTGGCAGTAACCCTGTGGATGACTGTCCTTTTAACTTGTGCCTCAAAATCACCCTCCTATTAACAATCAGCCAGTAAGTAGTCCTAAGTTCTTTAGCCAGTGCATTTACTCAGATGGCATGACAAAGAGAGAATCTACAAAGTATTTTCTCCCTAATCCCAGGATGTACTCTTCCATGAACACAGAGTCCATGAGGAGGGGCAGGAGGAAAGTAGGCACTGACTTAAAGTACAAGCAGTAAGGCAGAACATCGATTAGTAACATACTTGGCCCCGAGGCAAAAAGAAAGCAACTTGCAGGACCTAATATGCTTTCCTATGCGGAGGATCCTCATGAGATGGTTCTCAGGTAGTCAGGGGGCTGGATCCTAGCATGGCACAGTATTTCCACTGGATGGATTAATCTGATGCAGTTCACTCAGCTATTGAGCTGGCCCCTCACAAGGCTTGACTCCTGTGGGAGAGGAGCTTGAGGTTGCTCTGCCACTGGGCTGGGGGACTCTGGGGCTGGGCAGCTGCCACTAGCTAGGGCCAAGAAGGTCACTCTAGGGCTTGGCTGCTGTTTCTAGCCTGAATTGGCCCAATTGCCCAGCACTGGGCTCTTCTCAGATCCTGGTGTCTTTGCTAGACAAGTCAAACAAGTCAATAGACTTTCATTCTTTCAGTCACTGACATAGTTTTTGTTGTTGTTCAGGCAAGATTCAGTCATGATCCCATTTGGGTTTTCTTAACAAAATGGTTTGCCATTTCCTTCTCCAGCTCATTTTACAGATGAGGAAAGTGAGGCAAACAGGGTTAAGTGACTTGTCCAGGGTCACACAGCAAGTGTCTGAGGTCATATCTGAATTCAGACCTTCCTGACTCCACTCCTGGCCTCTATCATCTGCACCACTTAGCTGCACCCCAGCTAACACAGCTGGGTGTCACTGCATTCTCTTTAGCTCCAGAGTTATGGTGATACTTTTTAGCTAGAATATTACTGAGCTCCTTCAAATAGATTCAACGTAGATTTGACAAAAACCTTTCCCATAAGACTTGCTCAGAATCTTCACTCTGAAGTTTGTTGCCTCTAGACAGGATATAGGAGAGGTCTAATTCCTCCTGTTCAACCATCCTTGTTCATCCAGAGCAGTATCTTTTATATTTTCAGCCAGAGTAAAACTTTTTTTTCAGAGTAAAACTTTTTTTTCAACTGAAGTAAAACTTTTTTTTTTCTGACCTAAAGTAAAACTTTTTCAAAGCAGTTTCTTTAGTAAAAGACTCCACTTTTGCTCATGTTGAGCAGCCTCATTGTAACCATTTACACCTTCCACACTCCAATTGGGCTATTATTCAGAGGAATAGCTAGGGGCAAGGACATAAATTCAATTGGTACCCCAACAAGATAATTGTTTGTACTGACTTTTCCATGTACAGTTTACTTATTGAAGTTCCCGACCTTTTCTAAGTTGTGGGAGGTTTTTTTTACATCTGAAAAGAATTTACCTTTACTTTTACGTTTCAGTGTAGTCCTATTTGATCTCAAGATTGTCAACTGTTTAATCCATAGGTGGCACATGTATAAGACATAAAAGAAACTACATGAAATGTGTAATAAAATTCTCCTTTGTGGTCCTAGAAAGTGGAGTGTGGAGATGACCATCAGAAACTTAGTTTTAAGGTGATGAAGTATTTTGATCATAGGAACACATGAAAATTATCTTTGCTAAATAAGAGGTGGGAACGACAGCAATCTGCATCCATCTCATGTCTGCATGAGACAAAAATCTCATCATTGAAGTGACAGAATTATCCAGTTAAGTGACAAATTAAGTGTATGAAAAAAAAGTAAGGGTGCATATCGATTAGGGTATTCAAGGAAAGTTGCATTGGGGAAGGAAGAGAATTGAACTGTGTCTTTGAGGATAGGTAGTATACACATGGGGGGGAAAGTAAAAGATCATGGGTAAGACATGGTGATTAATAGTCAACAACCATTTATTAAGTACCAAGTACTATGTACTATTGAAGAGGTTCATCATAAAATGATAATGTACAGGGTTAGGGGTGCTCAAGACCCCAAAATGCCAATATGCCAGGTCCTGCCGAATGTGTATTCGACTCAAGTCTTCTCTCAGCCAAAGAAAAGCAAAGTTTGGGGAGGGTCTTCAGGAGCAGTCAGATGAGGTAAGGATGGGAGGTTGCTGGAGGCTACAGACAATGGTGGGCAGTTCAAGGGTGGATTGATATTTTGATGGGCTCAAGGGTGAGAAGTAGATGGACAATGGAGGGCCAAGCAAGTAACAGAGGTCTGGGCCCAGCCACAATGTAAGGCTTATTGCCTCATGGAAATGCCTCATCAAATGGGATGATTCAATCAGACTTCAAGGGGGGTTCCCAGAGCCTGCACCTCAAAGACTCAGAGAGAGCTCAAGGGGGTTCCCAGAGCCTGTACCTCATCACTATGTGCCAGGCATTTTGCTAAATACTGGGAAGACAAAAAGGGTAAAAGAAGAGTCCATACCCTTAAGTCTAATTGAGGGAAGACAGCATGTACTAACTGTACAAACTATATAAAGAATAAACTCGAGATAATGAGGAGAGGAAAATGAAGAAAGGCTCCTTGTAGGAAGTGGCGGGATTTGAAAGTAGCCAAGGAAACCAGAAGGCAGAGAGGAGGAGGAGGAGGAGCATCTAACATGGGCATCAGCCAGCGGAAATGCACAGGATAGGGAAATCGAGTCTTGTACAAGGAACACAAGGAGGCCCGTGTCACCGAATCGCAGAATACATGGAAGGTAGTAAGGTATAGGAAGATTGGAAAGTTGTGAAGGGGGCAGGTTGTAAGGAGTTTTGAATGCCAAATAGAGGATTTTATGTTGATCCTGGGAGTGATAGGCAGCCATTGGAGTGGAGATTTTATATCTGATCCTGTGTGTAGGTATGGTTAGACCTGAGCTTTAGGAAGACCACTTTGACAGATGAGTGGAGGAGAGACTGCAATATGGAGGAATTTGAGGCAGGGAGACCACTGTTGCAATAACCCAGGCATGAGGTGATGAAAGCCTGCACCAAGATGGTGGCAGCATCAAAGAAAAGAAGGAAGAATTACTGAATGGAATCACTAAGCTTAACAAGGGGCATTAGCTGCCTGGGATAGTCTCATTCTCCCATGTAATGCCTTCAGCTAAGCATACATGCTCTTTCTACTTGAGGGCAGAAGTACTCCTAGACTATAATCACACCTGAATATATAAGGAAATTCTCCATTCAAGAGAATTTTGGCAGAACCTACGCTCCATTTGGCGGAACCTACTCCTGAAAACTCAACATAGGCTGATATTGAATTAGCCATCTATTCTTGGATATAAACCTCTATTACTGTCATGATCTGGCCCAGTCATATTCTTAGAACCTTAACTAGCAATGTTGCCACCTAAGGAAAGCAGTACTAAATTCAGGCCAAAAATCTGTTACCCTGAATTACCTTGTTACAACTCTGCATCTTCCTATTTCCTCACAGACACTGAGTAGAGGGATATCACTAAACTCCTTTTGTCTGTTAATAAGCTAGAAAACAACTTCTATGGCCTTAATTTTCCATGAACTTCCAAGAAGGAAAGAAGGATTTATTAAGCACCTAATACATACATACATATATTCACAGAGAGCAGTTAGTTGGCACAGTAGATAGAGTCTGGGCCCAGATATTTATCAATAATGCAAATGTGTATATATGTTATATACATATATGTCACTAATGCAGATTATACTAAAAGTATGATGGAACACATGGTTGTTAAATACTTACCAATATATCCCTATTTGTAAGTGTAGCAGCAGTGGAGTGGGGTGGGAATATGTGTGTATACATATACATGTATTATATATAAAATTATTACCCAACTTAAAACTGTATGCCCTTTGATACCTTTTTGTATCTATCTGTATGAATGAAAAGGAAAGGGGAGGAGATCAGTTTAGCAGAACTAAACTACATAACCACAGATCACATGCTGAATTCCACACTAGGGAGTCTCTCATCTTTGCCAAGCAGCACTACAGAATTTGGCTCAAACAAAACAAAATCTAACAAGATCATGTCGTAGGGGCAGACTTGGGAGGAGGGCTATAGGGAGATTAAGAGGAGAAAAGGTGACAAGATCAAAAGGACACTCCAGTAAGGGTAAATCTAATTTCGATTCTATTTTAGGCCTCTTGTTACGAAGATCTCTTTAAGGGCATTGTTCAGTCATAATCAGGGACTTCCTTTTTCTGTCCGTATTTTTCACCACTGATGTTATTATTCTTGGTTTTGGTTTTCTTTTAATTTAGTGATAATACTAACCTAGCTGTCACATTTTAATTGTTGTCCATGTTCCTTTAACAATTTCCAGTTAACAAAGCTTTTCTCACAACAACCCAATGTCTGTCTAGGTATTCTGAAAGCTATTCAACCTGTGACAGTTTCAAAATCTATCACCCTATTCAGAAATTGAGGTACTGGAAGTTTTGACTAATAATAGTCCCACCCCTTGAAGTTCTGGTTTTTGGTCTTAATTTTGAGGTCCTGGTTTCTAGTCCCACTCCTTGAGGGTCTGTTTTTTGTTTGTAACTTAGATCTTATTATGGGGGATCAGACAGTTTCATTTAGGGTCCCTCATTCTACTTGATCAGTGAATTGACATATGGAATAACAGACACTGATGTATAAAGTATTTTGAAGTAGGATCACAATCACAAATTAAGCTTTCTTTGTGTCTTCAGTGTCTAGCACAGTGTCCCTGATAACAGGAATTTAATATTTGTTGAGTGATTAAGTGATAATTACAGAAGTATGCTTCTTTCTACTTTTATGTATTTATCATTCAACAAAATTCAATATTCTTAAGCTAAAAATTATTTCACAGTTTTCATATTCTGCTTGCATATGCCACCTAGAGTAGCCATTTATCATTGCCTGATTTACTCATTTTAAATCAATCAAAAACCAAGCATTTTAAGCTTGTGGTACACTTAACTGTGTGCCTGCCAATGCAGTGTTTAAAAGATGAACAAGGCAGAAAATGGGAAAGACTTGTTTATTCAGAACTAACCGTGGACCAAAAGGAATTTATTTCTTTTAAAATTCTGAAATTAATGCAAAGGTGGGACTTTTGTAGAAAGTATTACTTTGATTCCTCCGACATTTTTAGTACTCCTGTGATTCTCTCCTCTGTTCGCCCACATGGACAAGTCAGCTATTGTGACACCAAAAACGTGGTACTCGGGGGATGGAAAACAACCGGCCCTCTTGTCTATGACTAAGACAGGATTTGTGAACTTTTTAATAAAACAAGAATAAAAGGAAATGAGCACTCTTCCCTCCCGTATACTGGTCAAACTTTTCTACGCACTTTCAAACTCAGAATCTCAAATCTGAAGCTTTTCCACCCTGAACTACTGTCGTGAGCTGCCTCCTTTCATATTGAATGCAGTTCATCTTCCGGCCATTTCTCGGGGTTACCGTCTTGAACAAGAAATCTCCCCCTTCATAATTCTGGCTTGTTTCTCACAACCATGTGCCTAAAAGGCGCCCCCCACCCCGACTTTCTGGCCTCTTTTCCTTCCCCAGTCTTGGGTGGAAAATCTCCAACAAGGGCAAGTGCCCTACTGGCTTTCCCCTCGCATCCACACCTGAGGCAAGGAATTCTTCATCCTTTCATAACAGGTTTCCAATCCTGGACTCTATATCTCTCACCCTCGATTTTAAACACGCAATGGGGTGGGGTGGGGGGGTGGGTTCGGGCCTGGGACCCCCGATTCTGAGGGTGCAGGAAGAAATGCAGCAGTACATAAGGAGGGAAGGGAGCCTTTGCTTCCTCCCCCACCCCCGACTTTTTTGGCCCAGGAGCTTGTTTGGGCAAGTCTGGCCGCGGGCCTTTCGGGCAGCACTGGCAGGCTTCCTACTTCCCTTCTCTTCCTGCGGGCGGGAGGGTCTTGCTCCGCTGCCTGGGAGGAGGGGGAGGGAACCAGCGCAGCTAGGTGCCTTAGGGCTAAGGTGCCTTGGGGGAGGGGAAGGGAGGGGCTTGGCCGCGGGGGAAGAAGGGAGGGAGGGAGGTTTCCCTACGTCACTGAGAAAGTCCCTTTTAGAGCCTGAGCGCCCGGTCTCGGCTCAGTGCGGTGGAGAAGCTCTCCGGTTTGCACGTCGGACGTCGCAGCTCACACCTGCACAGATCACGCCGTGTGCTCCTTCTGAGGCCGCCGCCGCCGCTGTCCCACCGCTGCTGCTGTGCTTGCCAGCCGTTACTCCGGAGCGAGGGTTGTCATCGGTCTGCTCCATTTCTAACGACCAGAACTCTTCCCCAGCCTGACCAGGATGTCTGGACAGCAGGCACCTCAGCCTCTGGCCCTGAGTGGGCGCGATTCTTCGCCTCTACAACCTGCAGGTAAGAGGTGGCTGGTCGGGGTCGGGGTGGGGGTGGCGGTGGCGGGGCGGGGGAAGGCTGTGTGTGAAGCCTAAAGTCAACCTCGGGATTGCAAGCGGGGGCCTCTACTTAGAGGAGAAGCACCCTCTAGTTAGGAGGGATCACAGTTCCGTGCACTCTCTGAAGCTGTTAGGAGATCTCCTACAGACTTGGTATGGGAAGCCAAGCCCTCTTCAAGTTGGAGCCATGGAGTCTTACTCCTGACTTTGCTGTGGATTCCAGAACTGAAAAGGGTCAGATTTCTAATCCCAAAATAGAATGGTGCTGGTGAATAGCTTGCGGGGGAATGGCGAGGTGGATTTCCTTAATTGCTGGGTCTAGATCAGCTGGGGGCCTGAGGGAAGAAAGGAAAATGAGGAGGGCCGTCTTAAAGGTGTTTTTAATCTCTGGGTTTAGCGATTTGTGGCTTGAATGCCGGTTTCTGTTGGTGGAGGAGAAAGTCGAGACTGGAGCTTTAGGGATGCTAAGTAAGATCACCGCCGAACTTGACTGAGGTTGGGGGTGGGCTGGAAAGAGAACAGCCCCGGCAGAAATTTGTTCCAAGGAGACCCAAAAGTCCTGGTCCCTCGTGTATTTAACTGAACCCTTGAGTATATGTTGTATATTGTATATACTGCCTTTTTGTCCCCTTTTTCCTCAATGAAAGACCCCAACGATTATTCAAGTATTCTACCAATGATAAAACTTGACCATCTGAGGCTGTAAATCAGTGTTTTAGGTCCGATTATATCAGACAGTTGTTGCATCATGTTTTGTGCTTCTTCCTTCCAGGGAAAACAGTTGGGCATTTCAAAGAGGTGGAATGTCTTGAGCCTGCTCAGGGAATAGGATTTAGACCTACTTACTAGTTGATAGAAAGTCAAATTTTGAATCAGAAAAATTTTTGTTCAGAAAAGTCACCCTGGGAAATTTCCCTTTTATTGATTTAGTATAGGTTAGATCATAAGAAAGCAAATTAATAACTAAAACTATACAGGTGTTGGGCTAAATTGTCAAGATCAATAGTCTTAGGCATAATAGTGATACACTTATCTTATCTTTGAAATGCTGAAATTCTGAATTTTATTTTTTTCAGATCCAAAAGTTAAGCCAAATATAACTGAATTGGCCAAACGAATTGTAGAAATTGGAGACAAACTATATTTCGAATACCTTATTCGAAATCGAAATATGCTGTCCAAGGTGTCTGACACAACCACTGACCCAACCAGAAGTTAACTGACAAGATACAGCTTTTTTAACAATGAAGATTCTCAATGTGTTCACATTGTAAAAGGTTGCTTAATAAGATATCCATACCAGGAAAAAATTTGCACTGGAGGCTTGTCAGAAGCCATTCTTTCAACCATGGAATATCAAGAGCAAGAAGATGCTTGGAATCTGGAGGTTTTTGCTCAACATTTTTCAACAGAGGTTCAGTGTGGAAAACTTGATCTTGTTCACAATGCCTCAGTTCTAAAACATGATTTCTAGTTATATCAGCTTTATATGACAGCTGAATGTATTTCCATCTGCCTACATTAGTCATGTAACTTCCAACTACATGTGTACATAAGAACTTTGTTCTTAATAACAAAGGAACATTTGGTCCTTTCAGAATTCTCTCTAAAACAATGATCACTTAATTGTTCATTATGAATTGGAATGGTTCCTTAATTGGTATACATAAGATTTGTTTTTACTTTTTAAGGGAGGGATGCAGATTTGGTGTTTTTAAGTGGCTTGCCCAAAGTCACAGATCTAGTTTGAACTCAGGCCCTCCTGACTCCAGGATTGGTATTCTATTCACAGCACCACCTAGCCACCCCAGTATACATTTGAAAGAGAATGGTGGGTTTTTGCAAGGAGAGGTCAATTGGGTTTAAGAAATTTGGCAGGATTTTTTTATTTGGACTTTTTGTTTTTCACACTACCTATTCTAAGTGCTTTGGTTCTGGGACTTATTTAATTTTAAACTTATTTAATTTATGGTTAAATTCTGTGATTAGCCCATTTTTTATTTTATTTATAAGGTGATATGCTTTGAGAATTATATGACATTTAGTGTTTGACAATGTTATTGCAATAAAGTTTACTTGGATTAATATAACCCTGTTTGTCATTGGCTATGTGACCATGGGAAAGTTGAACTTTGGATTTCTTTTGTAAAATGAGGGGTTTGGAATATAAATTAATAATCCCCTTAAATTATCCTCTAAATGCAACAGTTTGATCTGTTATCTGGTTAGTACTAAAGTAAAAAGTACTAAAGCAAAAATATATTTTTTTTTACTTTGAATACATATATATAAAAAAGTTACCACACCATACCCCTACACCAAAATAGCTAGATAGAATCTTGGAAAGACTCTGGGGAATAAAAGCCCATTGAATTATTTTGTATAACAAAGTTAAGCAAAAGATTTGTTTGTCAAATAATATATAATACTCTCAGTACAATTTGATCCCCCTACCTATTTTTTATCTCATTTGATCTCTTTATCTCATTTAGAACATTTTTTCAACAGACGTTCAGTGTGGAAAACATGACCTTGTTAACAATGCCTCAGTTCTAAAACATGATTTCTAGTTATATCAGCTTTATATGACAGGGGAATGTATTTCCCATCTGCCCACATTAGTCATATAATTTCCAACTACATATGTACATAAGAACTTTGTTCTTATTGTTTTTATTTTTACTACTATTATTAATATATATTATATATTTTATAAAATATATGATATATTATTAATTATTATTTATAATATATGATATTATTAATTATAATATTTATATTAATATTTTGTTTTATATATTTATATATTTTATAAAGGAAGCTCAAGTCCAGGGAAGTTAAAGCAACTTTCCCAATTATAGTAAAATAGTGAATGCTGGAGCATTTATATAAAGTAGTTATGTGTAAATGCACTTGCAAAGTTCTGGGGATACAAAAAAGGCAAAAGACAGTCCCCAAGGAACTTAAAAATCTAAAGGCTTTTAAGAGACAGACAAATCTATGTTAATTGATACTATATTGCTTGCTATCAGTGGGTAGGGGAGGGAAAAGGAAGTGAGGGAACTTGAAGCTCAATATAAAAATTTTTTGAAAATAAAGTGTTAAAAATTTTTTGTTCTGATTATTTCACACCACTACTAATAGAAATATGTTGAATATGATTATATGTATAACATCAGTCTTAAATCTTAAAAGTGAATGTTGAAAATTAAAATTTTTAAAATGAGAAAAAAAATTTATTAAGATAACCTTTAAAAAGGAGGCAGTGTCACCTGGCTCTGTAACCTTGAGCAAGTTACTTAACCCTAATTGCATTTAAAAAAAAAAGCAGTATGAAGAACTAAAAAAGGAATAAGGATACCCTGGCTCTCGCTCAGCATCCTGACATTGGCCAAATCACATTTCCAGATTTTATCTCCACCTATAAAAAGGGTAGATGATCTTGGAGAAGCTTACAGTTTAGAAATTCAATTATTTGCTTTTTCCCCTCTTTCTGTATTTAAAGGTAAACATAAAACTAGCTTTCTTTTAAAAGGTATTAAAAATAAACTTGTAAAAAATAAAAACAAAAGCAAAAACAAAATACACAAGCCTAGGGAATTCAAAGAGGAATAGTGCTGGAAATAAGAGGGTTTGCTGATGAGGGATGCTATTCCAAGAATGAGGGAAAGAAAATGCCTGGACCCAAGAGATGGAAAGTCTTATTTAGGCAACAGCAAGGAAGCCAGGGTCACTGAATCTAGAATTATGTGCTGGGGAGTATGTAGGGTATGAGAAGATTGGAGGTAGAAGGGTGCTAGGTTATGAAGGGCTTTGTCAAACATGACTTTGTATTTAATCCTGGAGGCCATAGGAGTTTATTGAATATACAGTATTTATAACTGGAGTTGGGGGGGGGGGTGACATGGTCTGAACCTATGCTTTTTAGGAAAATAACTAATTAGATGGAGGATTGAATTGGCAAAGACTTGGAGCAAGCAGACCCACCAACAGGGTGATAGGCCAGCATTAGAGTGATGGCAATGTCAAGAGGAAAGAAGGCAACCTAGTTGAGAAATGTTGACATTGATAGGCCTTGGCAACAGCTTGAGTATGGAAAGGTGAGAGAAAATGAATTAACCCCAATTGCTTAAAAAAAAAGTAACTTGGCAGAACATAGCACAGACAACTTCTTCAATCAGTTCAAAGCAGTCAGTCAACTAGCTTTAATTAACTGATTACCCATGCCAAGCCTTGTGTTAAAAAACACACAAACTCCTCGGAATCTAACTCAACAAGCATTTAAGAGGCCACAATCTGCCAGCCTCAAGATTGGTGGTGGGGTTAAAAAAAAAAAAGACAAAAGAGAATAGCAGTCCTTGTCCTCCAGAAGCTTGACTTCTATATTATTTCCTTCTGGCGTGTAGGTACTTTGTTGGCATTTCCATGGGAACACATGTCCACTTCTTCTTTTTATTCCTCTTCCCTTTCCTACCAACAAAGCAAAGAAAGCACTTTGATTCTACCTGTTATACTCATTCATTACAGTCCAGTTTTAGATTTTCTTCATAAAGAACTTTTTGTTACCTGGATTTAAAGCTAAATCCTCTAAATCTTGGGAAAGTAGGTCTTTGCTTATTAATTCATTTAATAAGCAAAACAATACCAGGACAATGAACTATTTACTTCATTAGATACCTTCAGCATTATGGTTATTTAGGGTTCATTGAGCTGGCTATTTGCTTTTCAATCAAAGAAACTCAGTAAATTGGCATTAGAAGGAAAATATTATTACTCCTATTTGTCTAGGGGTTAAGTAGTATGCTGGAGAATGGAAGGGAGTTAGAGCTGGTCAATCAGGGATGCTGAAGGTTCTCCTAGTGATGGGGTACCTGGGGTCTAGTCAATTTGTGAAACCAACTTGTAAAACCAGTCTGTTCAGTTGTAACTGCCATTTGTCCTTTCCCATCCTTGAGATCTGCCCCTTCTCCCTATTCCACACTCCACCTAGGCAACACCCTGAGACCCCTTTTGTTCTTATTTCTTCCCAGGCCTGGCCCACACCCTCCTTTATCCTTGCCTTTGTCTCCTTAACGACCTGGCCCAAATCTTATCTAAACTATAGATTCACATGCTTCTCTTGGTCAGCTCTGACCTTTGTCTAATGCATTGAGGCCCCTCCCGTCTGGTCAGCCCTGACAATGGCAGCCCTACCCTTTAAAGGTAAAAGCATGTACCCCTCTCACTTGCAGGTCCCCTAAAGGACTTTTGCCCGCTTCTCATGGAAGCGTAACAATAAACTTCTACAACTCTCACTCCAATGAAGCCTGAGACCTTGAATTCTTTCCAGACGATATTGCAGGTTTTCTGGTCTTGGATAAGATCAGAATTTCTGCTGAACCTAGAGGGATCCCCTCCCCCATCACTAGGACTTCACAGTAGAACAAAAATTAATCTGAAAAGATAGTCCTTGATACAAGAACTACAGCCTGAGACTGGAGAACGATGAATAGAAAAGGGCATAGGAGCAATTTTTTTTTTTTAATGAAATCTACTTCCTCCAACCATGTTATAGAAAGGCAAGGGATGGATGAGTAAAAAGAAATTGGTGGTCCATTTATTCAAAGAAATACCGTACCTTTAAATCAGGCTTGCCAAGTTTCTGAATGACTCGTTGCTTCTGGACAGCAATTAAAAAAATTTTAAAACAACATATAGTTTGATAGATTATGAAATGTTCTGGTTATTTTTAACAAAGAATTTCAGCTGTCTGCAGGAAGTACTGATAGTTAAATCAGGAAAAAAAAAAAAAGGAAAAAAGTCTATCCCAGGAAAGAACAAGCTACCCCCAAAGGTGTAAAGTGTGAAAGCTGTCAGCTTTCCAACTCTAACTAACACTATGTACCATAGTGAACTTTTATTTATAGACATTGTCTCATTTGATCCTCCCTTCAACCCTGACTGTGAAGTAACATAGACGTTATTACTAAGCCCTGTTTTTACAGGTGCGTTCTCAAAAGCAATACTTGCCGGCTAACTAGATCTTTTCTCTCTTACTCGCTGAGCCACCTGGCTGCCCCTACCAGCTAGCTAAATCTAAACTTTTACATTTCAAAGGTTCATTCTGTAAAAGCATAAATGTTATTCATGCTAAGACCTCACAGATCTTTCTCTATGGTGTCAAATTCTTGATCTAGATCTCAAAGGAACCCCAGAAGCCATCTAGTTAACCCCCTAATCTTACAAGGGAAGAATCTTAGTCTACTGAGGCAGAGGAGGTCACTCAAACATTGAGGACAGGCTGTGAACCTCAGACTCCAACCTCCGACTCCAACCAGAGGCCAGTGAGACCCAGGGAAATACCCCTTATGATGAATCTTAGTTTTTGTTCCCATTTTAAAGTCAACACAAAGAAGGAAACAAAAGAGGTAATATGTTTTAAAATGTAATCAGTACTGGAATTGCTTTTTAAATTTCTTTTTTATTCTCTGTTATAAGGAATAGCTCTCTGGGTATGGAAAAGGGAAGGATATACTGGAAGATAATGGTCATGTTTAAAGAAAGAATGTCTGTAAAAAAAAATTCAAGTATAGAAAATATAATGAGCACCACATTCTATTGTCATTGTTCTTGAGTGCGAAGCTTAAATGTTCTTATAATTACACTGCAAATTGACTTCTCAACAAGAAAGATAGCTGTATGAATGGGAGCCAGACTACCCAAATCCCACATACTCCAGAAAAACAGCAAAGTTCATACTTGAGGAAATAATAAAGAAATCCAGTGAGGAAATACAATAAATTCATTCTTCTACCTCAAAAAATGCATTAGAAACCTAAAGGAAAGGTAGTTTTCCCACGATCTTTCTGGCTTCCTCCCGCCCTCTCCACACAACCTTTATAGCTAATTACTGTTGTGTCACCAGCCGTAGTTTACTGGAAATGAGGAGAAAAGGAGGAAAAGAAATGGAGCAAAGGAAGACAGAAAGCACCTTGGGAAAGTCTCAGGTTTCCAATTCAGGCTGACCACCCAGATGACCCAAATTACCCCTATCCCCCCACTCCGACCTCCCAAACCAGCGAGCCTCCGATGCCTCTGCTGTGACACCCCTTCCCCTCCCCCCCCCATCTTTCCCTGTCTCGAGAAAAGATAATGAAACAGACCTAGGGTGAGGAAAACTTGGACTTAGAATTGAAAGAGGCTAGAGACAAATTAGTAGTAGTTTACTTCTCAGCCACATGGCATAGACCACGCAAAATGATCAAACCTTTCTTTGTGAAATGTACCCCGGTATGATCTTCATAGAAGTGTATGTAGCTAACTGTCAGGATGTTGTGGACAAAAGGTGAGTGAATTGTCAGGAGCCCATAAGAAAAAGCTCCTCCCCAATTGAAAGGTCAAAGGATACCAGGCAGTTTTCAGAGGAAGAAATTAAAGCTCTCTATAGTCATATAAAACATGCTCCAAATCACTATTGATTAGAGAAATGCAAATCAAAATAACTCTTAAGGTACCACATCACACCTATCAGATTGGCTAGCATGATAAAATAAGAAAATGACAAATGTTGGAGAAGATGTGGGAAAATTGGAACTCTAATGAATTGTTGGTGGAGCTGTGAACTGATCCAACCATTCTGGAAAGCAATTTTGAACTATGCCCAAAGGGCTATAAAACTGCATACCCTTTGACCCAGCAATACCACTACTAGCTCTGTATCCCAAAGAAATCATAAAAAAGGGAAAAGGACCCACACATGTAAAAAAATATATTGATAGCACTCTTTTTGTGGTGGCAAAGAATTGGAAATTGAGGGGATGCCCATCAATTGGGGAATGGCTGAACAAGTTGTGGTATATGAATGTATTATTGTTCCATGAGAAATGATGAGCTGGAGGATTGCAGAAAAACCTGGAAAGACTTATATGAACTGATGCTGAATGAACTATTTTATTTATATTTTAATGTTTGTAAATGACAATAAAATGTAACCCTACCCTTCTGGGGAAAAAAAAAAGAAAGAAAGAAGCCTGATAGCAATAGGAAAAGGAGTCACCAGAAAAGTAAATGCTATGGGATAAGCTCCCATTGTGACAATAACCAGCCAGGGTGACATTGTATGTAAGCCCTCCAGGAGCTCACAATCTAATGGAGACCATATACAACATAAATAGGAAATAATCAACAGGTGGAGAGTACTACAATTAAGAGGGAATGGGTAAGGTTTCCTTTCAGACCTGAGCAAACTATAGGACGGTCAGGAAGGCCAAGAATTAAGACTTTAAAATGCCAGGGAGTATTGAAGGACAGTGACCAACTTGGTGCAGTAGAACCCAGGGGTTCTGAGATCCCTAGCGCCCTGTCCTAAGACACCAGAGAAGGTTATGTAAATTCAACGCTCTGAATCTCCAAGATTCAAGGGCGTAGGGGGAGCTGTCCCTGGAGCTAAAGGTCAGCACAGGAAACTAGGTAATCCAGAGGGAAACTAAACAGAACTGACTAGCCCATCCAAATGCAGAGTAGGGGGTGGAGCCTGGCCCTATGGAAAAGCCCAATCAAAGTGAACACTGGACAAGTACAAAAAAATTCTTATAAGATCTAGAAGAAAAGAAGAAACCAGGAACTCAGTTAACAGTTATAAACAGAGACACAAGAGAAAAATGATTTCCCATGAAGACAGCAGAAGTACTTGCAAAAATGAAGCAAGAATTTTTTTAATTAAGTAAAACTTCTGTAAAAAACAAATAACTTAGTAGAGAAAATAGTAAATCTTACCTAAGAAATGGACTTCTTAAAGACTAGAAGAGACCAAACAGAAACTAACACATCAGAAAAAGAAATACATACTAGAACAAAATCAAAAGACAGAAAAAATATTTTAAAAATAAGATATCAGATATTGAAAACAAGTGACTTAGAAAACAGGCCAAAGAGAGATAATTTAATAATCCAGAACTCCCACAGCAAAGAAAAAAAATAGTGTGACTATCCAGAAAGAAAGAATTCAAGGACCAAGAAAGCATATAAGGCCTGTCAGTTTCTACTATAAAGCAGGGGAGAGTGAAGAATTCAATATTTCCCAAAGCAAAAGAGATAGGTTTATGCCCAAGAATAATTTACCCTGCAAAGCTGAGTGTAATAATCCTACAGGAAATAGAATAGAGTACTTTCAAGCATTTCTGGTGGAAGGACCAAAACTGAGTAGGAACTCTGAAATGCAAACACAAGAATTCAGAGAAACTCAAAAGGATAAAATTTGAGCAACTGGAAAGGGCTGTATGATGATAAAGGGCTAATATTCAAATAGTGGAGAAGAGATTCTTCAGAACCTTATTGGAAAAGAAAATGGCAAATGACTCCAGTATCTTTGCCAAGAAAACCCTCAATGGGCCACAAAGAGTCACATAGAACTGAAAAAAACTGAGAAGCAGCAGAATCTTATTGTCTTCAAAGGGTATTATGGAGCTAATTCAAAAAAACAGAAGTCCTAGGGGTGGATTGGTTCTGTTCTTAGGATTTGAAGAGGAGGAAAACATAGGTGGGGAAAAGGAGGAATATATACTACTGTAGAGAGGAAGAAAGGGATGGAATTTGTTATTTTTTATAAATGGTATATGTGGGGTCGGCCAGGTAGCACAGCGAGTAAGAGCACCTGCTCCAGTGTTGAGAAGACCTGGAGATCAAATCCCGGGCTCAGACATTTAGCACCCACCCAGAAACACCTGGCTGTGTACCCTTGAGCAAGTTACTTAACCCCAATTGCTTTTAAAAAAATGGTATATGTGAGAAGAATAAACTAACATGGAGGAAGGAGTAGAGGAAGTGGGTATCAGAAAAATGTCATTCTTATCTGAACCTAACAAAGGAGGGTTGAACACACATAGTTTGGTGTAGGAATACATCATACTCAACGTAGAAACACACAAGGATAAGGAAGGAGAGATTAATAGAGAATAATACCAGGGAAGGAATAGTCACAACCAAAATAAATTTCCTAGAGGGAATTAAAAAGGGAGAGAGGAGAGGAAAAAAAAAACCTAGTATCTAAGGTAGTGCTTTAAATTGTTTCTCAGATGTTTGGGGAACGAACAATTTGTGAATATGAACAAAGTGTGGATATGATCGTTATGGAATATTATTGGGCTGAGAAAAATGATAAGAGATGATTCCAGACAATCTTGTGAACTGTTTCAAAGTTCAGAATATATTTTTTTTCTAGGATAGAAACCCTGTAATGAAAAACAATTTTGAAAGACAAGTCTTCTGATTGATACAATGATCAATAATGCCTCGGGGACCTATAGTAAACTATGTAACACACTTCTATCAGGAGTTGTTACTGTGGTTCATCCTCAGACATCAAAGATGCCATGGTCATCCATTACATCCATTACATCACTAGTCCTACCATTGGACTTCTATCAGTCAGGAGCATCAAGAGAGAAATGATGGACACAAGTTTTTGGACATAACTACTGGATGGATTTGTTTTGGTTGACTATATGTTTATTTGTTGCAAGATGTGCTCTCTCTCTCTCTCTCTCTCTCTCTCTCTCTCTCTCTCAGAAGAGACTTTAGAAGAGGGAAGCAAGCAATACTGAAAAAAGAGCATAGAGATATTTTTAAATAAATAGAAAGAAGTCAAGAACAAAGCACAGTCAAACAATAGTTTTGAAAGCATGCATGTAGAATTCATGATAGTCTCATTCAGAATATGAAGATTGTATGAAGAAGGGGTTTGTGGAATGGTGGTGTCATTCTAGGAGGCAAGGGATCCCAGATGCCCTTCAAACAGTCCATCTGGGGTTTAAGAATACACCATTCTGGAAAGAGATGATTTTATCTCTAGACTCCCTCACTCAAGGACCCCTGGATTTCTTCTGTTCCCCACTATCCCCCTTTTCCCTTATTATCTTCTCCTATAACTTAATTCAACAAGCATTTAAGTACAAAACACAGTACTAAGGCTGAAGATAAAGAAAAATGAAATAGTCCCTGCCCTCAAAGAGCATACACTCTACAAGGAAGGATATAATACACACTTTCTGCTTCATCCCCTCCCATCTCCAGCCTCAGGTGAGAAGAGAAAGAGAACTTCCTTTGACTGTGCCTGACTTCCATCTCCAGCTGAGCATCTCCTCAGAGGAAAAGCTGCTAGACGCTATGGGCCATCTCCAGGCCTCCTGATCTTTATCTTTTTTTTTTTCAGCCAAAGAAAAGTAAAATTTATTAAAAGTTCACTTGCATTAGACACAGAGTAAGTCTGTGCTAGAAAATTCTTTTGTCTTTTTTTTTTAACCCCAGCACCAATCTTGAGACTGACAGATTGTGGCCTCTTAAATGCTTGTTGAGTTAGATTCCAAGGGGTGTGTTTGTGTGTTTTGCCTTTTTTTTTTTTGTATCCCTGTGCTTAACACAGGGCTTGGCATGGAGTAATCAATTTATTAAAGCTAGTTGACTGACTGCTTTGAACTGATTGAAGAAGTTGTCTGTACTATTTTCTGCCAAGTTACTTTTACAGTAAGTCTGGTCTGAACAGCTAATCCCCTGGCTTTTCCATTTCGGGAGGAGATACTTCTGGTGTTATCCAAAGTGGGTAAGAACTTCCCTCAAAGGGGGAGAAAAAGTCAGGGAACCATGTGTGCACTAAAATAAATGCAAGGTGATTTGGGGATGAGGCACTAGCACCTACTTCAGGAAAGGCTTCTAGTAGGAAGGCAGTTTAGCAGAGCTTTGAAGGAAACCTGCAATCCCAAGAGGGGAACAAGGAGTCCATTCACTGCACAATTAAGAAGTTAAGAGATGAAATTCTTAAGTGAAGAAAAATCAGTCAGCTGATTAGCAGTTATTAAGTGTTTTCTATGTATCTATGAAATACAATGTTTTATATTTTAAAAAACTCATTTCTTTGGGGCGGCCAGGTGGCACAGTGAGTAAGAGTGACAGCCCTGGTGTCAGGAGACCCAGGATCGGTTCTGGACACAGATACTTGACACCCACACAAAAAATAACTGGCAAGTTACTTAACCCCAATTGCTTAAAACAAAACAAAACAAAACAAAAAAAACCTCATTTCTTTTAAAAAGTCTTAACAAGAAAGAGAAAAGGGAATAGAGAAGACATGTCCCATGATTGTGTTCAGTGGGGGAGGTGGAACATTTGCTTCTTCTGGAATTGAGTATTTAGTGTTTTATAGTCACACAAAAAATTTTAAAAGGTCCCCAAAGCCCATATCTGTATATATACCTACAACCCCACCAAGAGAACAAAAGAGCACCAGAATAAAAGAGACAAAGGGAGAGAAGGGAGAGGGAGACCCAGTTCAGACCAGAACCCACCCCCCTCTGTGCAGTGTGTGTGCTCCTGGGGTCCCTGAGAGCAAGAGTCTCTCCTCTACCACCAAGGGGTGGGAAGAAGATGGTGGGCATCCAAGCTTTAGGGCAAAGCATCTGAATACTTCTTCTCCAGCTCAACAACCAAAACTTGGGGAGGTCGTCCAGCTACAGTGAACGTGGTTTGGAATTTTAGTGAGGGAGGGATAGGGTTAAACACACACACACACACACACACACACACACACACACACACACACACACACACACCCCTAAACCACAGAGAAGCTGACTCTTTTCACTACCATGATCAAATGCCCTGAGCTAAAAGGGTGGAACACAGCCCAGGCTTTCCAGAAACACTTCAGAGGTTGAAATTTGGGGATCATATCTCACAACTTTATCCTACACCCAAAACATTTAAAGATTTATCCAAGTAGGATTATTGCTGGAAACCTAACTTTCAGTGCTTGGGTATATGGGTCATCCACCCTAGGCCAAAAGGATAATTTAGGTTCCTCTAGGCCCTAAGATCCAGTCACTTGATATCCTTTTTAATATCAATGGGAAAGCAACAAAATCTAATTCGTACAATCATTGGAAATGAGGCTGCTTTGGCAAAGAAAGGCACTTGGGAGTTGGGGGAGAGAAGCCCACCCCAGGCCAAAGGCACATGGGACAGGCAAAGCCAGGGCAGCCCCCCAGAACAGAATGAGGAAGGTCAGGAACTATGTATATAAAAATCCTCTTGGCCAAGAGGGGAAAGATAAGGGATTAAAAAAAGAGGAAAAGAAAAGCTTCCCACCTCAACTTCAGATCAACCACCTTATGTACATATTCCTCCCCATTTGATAGAGGAAGGAGCTGATTTTTTTAAAGACCTAATTCCCCTTCCACACTCTTCCAGTTCACTCCCCCAAGAACATTCCCTTCACAGTACAGCCTGATTCTCTTTCCTAAGACTTCTGAAACAGATTTGGCCATTATATCTGCAGTAGGATGAGGAATGAATGGCAAAGAAAGACTTAACAAGGGGTGGCACTTACTCACTAACAGTGAGTTGGGTCAAAAGTCCTTACATGGTCCCTCCCCTGGAGATGCAGGAAGGAAGGTCTGCTCTGAAGGATTTCTTGGTGAGATTCCTCTTTCCTCAAATAGAATGTGCCAATGTTACCAACATTCTTTGCTTCTAAACCAAGATATCCATTAGGAATAGGTGGAGAGAAGAAATGAGAATTCACTCCTTGCCCATTAAAAGCTTTTTTCTTTGTCCACCAAAAAATATTTAAAAGGAAGAACCAATCAAAACATGAGAGCTTTGATAGACACCATATACATTGAAACCAACTTTTAATTCTTCCCATGGCTTTTGATGAAGAATCTCAAACTTCCTTCAAACCTTCATATAGGGCCAGAAGCTCTGGGAAGAGCTGACAAAAGAAATAATCTGCAGCAGTTTCTTATGGCAGGAGAAATTGAGATATTCTATACAAGCGACTGAGTCAGACTCCTTGGGAGAAACCAGGGTCAGGGAGAGAAGGGCATCATTGAAAGAGGTTGGGGTTGAGGAAAGGAAGCCAGCACATGTAAGGCTAATAGGGCAGGAGGTAGCTTGGCACTTGGCACAAAAGTCCAATGAGGGAGGGGGTAGAATCATCAGTCCATTTCACCACCGTAAAAGTACATATGTTATAAACCTATATGAAGCTTGAAACAGTGGTGCTACATATTCTGCATTAAGGGTGTTCCTTTCAATGGTTCCATTTCACCCAGGTCCCCAGATTGATCCAGTGGCCTATTGTGATTTCCCCTCTCATTCAATGTGGCATAATTATCTGATGATTTGGTATTTGGACCCATGTGGCTCATCTGAATTTCTTCCTAGTCAGGTTTTTTATCTGATTTTTGGTTCCTGTCAATAAAAGGGAAGGTGCTATCATCATAAGAGTGGTTGCTTTAGTTCCAAGAAGCATTAATTTTTTTTTGGAGGGTGTAAGGCAGGGCAATTAGGGTTAAGTGACTTGCCCAAGGTCATATAGCTAGTAAGTGTTAAGTGTCTGAGGCCAGATTTGAACCCAGGTTCTCCTGACTCCAGGGTCAGAGCTCTATTCATTGAGCCACCTGGTTGCCCCCCTCCCCCCCCCCAGAAGCATTATTTAGATTGACCTGAAAGTCTGATTTGTTTTCTACCCTTCCTTCTCCAGTAGCTTTCAAAGTTCCTTGTGCCCCCAGGCTGCCTGTAACACAAGTGCTGCTGCCCAAATCAGACACTTTGCTAAGCTCCAAAGATACAAAGACCATTCTGACCCTTAAGGAGCTTATAATGGAATGGGAGAGACAACAAATGAACCAATATGTATGAAAAAACTATATACCGAATAAATAGAACATAATTAACAGAGGGGAGGCATTAGAATTAAGAGGGATTGGGAAAGTCTTTCTGCAGAAGGTGGGATTTTAGTTGGTATTTGAAGAAAGCTAAGGAAGCCAGGCAGAAGAGGTTCAGAGGAACAGCATTTCAGGCATGGGAGATAGCCAGAAAAAAATGCCCAGGGCCAAGAGATGGAGTATCTTGTTTGAGGAACAAAAGAAAGGGTATTGTCACTTTGTCACAGAGTACATAGGGGTGGGGAGTAGGAGGTGTAAAGTATAAGAAGACTGGAAAGGTGTGTGGAGGAGACTAGGTTATGAAGGAATTTGAATGCCAAACAAACTTTGTTTTAATCTTGGAAAGTGATAGGGACCCCCTGGAGTTTGTTGAATATGGGGGTTGACATGGTCAGATTTGAGGTTTAGGAAAATCACATTGGCAGTTGAATGGAGATGAATTGGAGTAGAGAGAAACCTGTGGTAGGCAGACTAGTCAGCAGGCTTTTGCAATAATAGTCAAGTCCGAATAATGCTAACAACAACAAACTATCAAAAACAACTCAGATAGGGTCACAAAGAGTAAGACATAACTGAACAATGACCGACAAATGCATTGTTGGTGGAATTGTGAACTGATCCAGCTGTTCTGGAGAGCAATTTTGAACTATGCCCAAAGGGTTATAAAATCATGCACACTCAGCAATACACTATTAGGTCTATATGCCAAAGATATAGAAAGAAAGGAAGAAAGAGAGAGAGAGAAAGAAAGAAAAAAGAAAGGAAGAAAGAGAAAGGGAGGGAGGGAGGAAGGAAGGAAGGAAGGAAGGAAGGAAGGAAGG
>NW_027185664.1:3135194-3137593 GCF_028583685.1 Petaurus breviceps papuanus | reverse complement strand
GGGAGGGAGGAAGGAAGGAAGGAAGGAAGGAAGGAAGGAAGGAAGGAAGGAAGGAAGGAAGGAAGGAAGGAAGGAAGGAAGGAAGGAAGGAAAGAAGGAACGAAGGAACGAAGGAACGAAGGAAGGAAGGCAGAAAGAGGTATATTCCAGAGATATTGTAGAAGTGAAATCAACATGCTTTCTCAACAGATTAAATGGAGAGATGGCAAGAGACAGTAGAGGATGACAAGTAGCTTGTGAGCCTGTGGGATTGCCATGGTAAGAGAGAAATTTGGAAGGGAGGAAGGTACGGAGGGAGGAAGGGAGGAACCAAAGAAGGAAGGAAGGAAAAGACCTAGATGTACAAAAATATTTAGAGCAGCTCTTTTTGTGGTGGCAAAGAATTGGAAAATTGAGGGGATGCCTATCAATTTGGGGATGACTGAACAAATTGTGATAATATGATTATGATGGAATACTGTTCTCCTATAAGAAATGACAAGCAGGATGCTTTCAGAAAAACCTGGAAAGACTTATATGAACTGATGCAAAGTGAAGTGAGTAGAACCAGGAGAACATTGTACACAGTAACAGCAATATTATACAATGGACATCTGTGAATGACTTAGCTGTTCGCAGAAATACAATGATCCAAGACAATTCTGAAGGACTTAGGATGAAAAATTTTATCCACCTCCAGAGAAAGAACTAATGGAGTCTGAATGCAGATCAAAGCATACTTTCCTTAAACTTTATTTTTTATTGTTCTTTTTCCTTCACACCATGACATATGACAACATTGTGCATGACTGCACATGTATAGCCTTTATCAAATTGCTTGCCTTCTCAATGATGGGGAAAGGGAGGGAGGAAAAGGATTTGTAACTTAAAACTGTTTTTACATGTAATTGAGAAAAAATAACATATTAAAATTTTAAAAATAGTTCAGTGCTGAGGTGATAAAGGCCTGAACCAGAGTGGTAGCAGGCTCATGTCAGAGGAAAGAAAGGATCATATTCCAGAGATGTTGCAAAGGTGAAATCAACATCCTTTAGCAACAAATTAAAGGGGGTGTTGGCAAGAGATAGTGAAAAGTTAAGGATGACAACTAGCTTGTGAGCCTGTGAGATCGGCATGGTAATAGAGAAATTTGGAAGGGGAGAGAGGGCTTATGGGGAAAGATAATGAGTTCAGGGGTGTGTGTGTTTGTATACACATATATGCATATATGTAGTGTCTATGAAACCACAGACACAGTGTGTCTCCTAGATATAGGGAACCCAAACATCTCTCTCTATACTTTCCTACCTGGCTTTAAAGTGTGTGTGGAAGGTTAACTAGGAAGATGAGAATCCTCCCTCTGGAGAACTAAGACTAGAAAGGAATATAGATTAATAGGAATATTTTCACTCTGCATTCATTAAATTGCTTTTGATGATCCTTAACAGAAAATTAGCAGTGAGTTAGTGGACTTTACTTATCTGGAGTTTTGTTTTTTGTCAGATTTGCACCTCTCCTATTGGAATATTCCTACAGTGACTCTCAAGACACTTTATTGGGGCCACTTTTCTTCTATTCTTATAGAAAATTTCTGCTTAGTTGTTCTTTTTTATTTCCTTTTTCTAATGCTTTATTAACTTCTGATTTACATCATTAATTTCTGCCAGATTTTGAGTTACAAATTTTCTCCCCATTTTTCCCCTACCCACCGCCCCAGAATAGCAGTCCCACAGGATATCCCCTCCTCCAATCTGCTCTCTCCCATATCTTCTCCCATACCCCCTTAGACTTTTCCAATAGGGCATGATGGATCTCTATGCTCCAGTGCCTGTATATCTTCTTTTTTTTTTTTTTACCATTTTACAATATTTTACAATTACATGTAAAATAGTGTTAATAATAGTGTGTAAATAAATAATTTTAAACATTTGATTTTAAAACCTTGAATTCCAGATTCATTCCCTTCCTTCTTTGTCACCCACCCTTACTGGGAAGATAAGCAGTTCAGTATAGGTTGTACATGTGTAGTTAATGGAAAACATTAACATAGAAGATATATTGTAAAAGATTGATTATATTTCCCTCCCTCCAATCCCACCACCCACTTGTTCTATTCTCTACTTTGATCCTGTCCCTTTTCAAAAGTGAGTGCTTCAAACTTTCCTCTCCCCCAGCCTGCCCTCCCTTCCATCATCCCCCCCTCTCATCCCCTTCACCCTATTCTCCTGTAGGGTGAGATACCCTATTTAGTGTATATGTCATTCCTTCCCTGAGCCAAATTCAATGAGAATAAGGTTGACTCATTCCCGTTTGCCTTCCTATTCTATTCTGTAACCATTTTCTTCATATTTCATTTCAATAATATTTCATATTCTTCCTATTCTATTCTGTAACCATTTTCCCTTGCCTCTTCTATATAA
>NW_027185664.1:3125314-3134794 GCF_028583685.1 Petaurus breviceps papuanus | reverse complement strand
TGTGTGTGTGTGTGTGTATTTTAAACATTTGATTTTAAAACTTTGAAGTCCAGATTCATTCCCTTCCTTCTTTGTCACCCACCCTTACTGGGAAGATAAGCAGTTCAGTATAGGTTGTACATGTGTAGTTAATGGAAAACATTAACATAGAAGATATATTGTAAAAGATTGATTATATTTCCCTCCCTCCAATCCCACCACCCACTTGTTCTATTCTCTACTTTGATCCTGTCCCTTTTCAAAAGTGAGTGCTTCAAACTTTCCTCTCCCCCAGCCTGCCCTCCCTTCCATCATCCCCCCCTCTCATCCCCTTCACCCTATTCTCCTGTAGGGTGAGATACCCTATTTAGTGTATATGTCATTCCTTCCCTGAGCCAAATTCAATGAGAATAAGGTTGACTCATTCCCGTTTGCCTTCCTATTCTATTCTGTAACCATTTTCTTCATATTTCATTTCAATAATATTTCATATTCTTCCTATTCTATTCTGTAACCATTTTCCCTTGCCTCTTCTATATAAAATAGTTTGCCCCATTCTGTCTCTCTCCATCTCCTCTCATTATATTTCTTTCTCACCTCTTAATTTCACCTTTTAAGTATCATCCCTTCCTATTAACTTGGTCCTGTGCCCTCTATCTATGTATACCTGTAAACATATAAGCACACATTCACATATGTATTCATACACCCATATACCCTCCAATATAGACATATATGTATATATAATACATATACATATATATATATTTCTATTCCCCTCAACTATTTTCATACTGAGAAAAGTTTCATCAGTTACAATTATCATTTTTCCATGTAGGAATGTTAATAGTTCAACTTTGATAAGTGGCTTATGATTTCTTTTCCCTGTTTACCTTCTCAAGCTTCTCTTGCTTCTTGTATCTGAATGTCAAATTTTCTATTCAACTCTGGTTTTTTCATTAAGAATGCTTGAAAGTCCTCTGTTCCACTGAATGACCATATTTTCCCCTGAAACATGACACTCAGTTTTGCTGGGTAGGTGATTCTTTGTTTTAAACTGTAATGTAATGCCAGCTCCTCTGCCCTCCAGAATATCATATTCCAGGCCCTTTGATCCCTCAGAGTAGAAGTTGCCAGATCCTATGTTATCCTGATTTTGTTCCCACAATATGCAAATTGTTTCTTCCTGGCTGCTTGTAATATTCTCTACTTAATCTGGGAATTCTGGAACCTGGCTATAATATTCCTAGGAATTTTCTTTTTGGGATATTTTTAAGGAGGTGATTGGTGGATTCTTTCAACCTCTATTTTGCCTTCTGGTTCTAAAACATCAGGGCAAATTCCTGGAGGATGATTTCTAGGTTCTTACTTTGATCATGGCTTTCAGGTAGTCCAATAATTTTTAAATTATCTCTCCTGGATCTATTTTCCAGGTCAGTGGTTTTTCCCATGAGATATTTCACATTGCCTTCTATTCTTTCATTTCTTTGGATCTGTTTAACAGCATCTTGATTTCTCATAAAGTCACTAGCTTTCCTTTGCTCCATTCTAAATCTGAGGGAATGATTCTCCTCACTGAGCTTCTTTTTCCATCTGACAAATTCGGCTTTTTAAGGCATTTCTGTCTTTTAAGGCATTTCATTGCCTTTTTTTTTTTTTAAACAATCGGGGTTAAGTAACTTGTTCAAGGTTACATGGCCAGGTGTTTCTGGGTGGGTGCTAAGTGTCTGAGCCCAGGATTCGATCTCCAGGTCATCCTGACACGAGCCAGTGCTCTTACTCGCTGTGCTACCTGGCTGCCCTGCTCATTGCCTTTTTGAGCCTCTTTTACCAATTGAGTTAGTCTGTTTTTTAAGGTGTGATTTTCCTCATTCAGGCTGTTGACTCTCATTTTGTAATTTTCTTGCATCATTCTAATTTCTCTTCCCAATTTTTCTTCCACTTCTTTTATCTTCTTGTTAAGGTCCTCTGTGGCCTGTAACCAGCTCGTACTTTCCTTTGAAGCTTTTGGTGCAGGATTTCTGACTTCACTGTCTTCCTCCTGTTCCATGCTTTGCTCCTTTTTGTCCCCAAAATAGGAGTCTAATGTTGGATTCTTCTGTCTGCTTTGTTTACTTTGCTTGGGCATGTTGCCCCTCAGTAACTTGACCCCTGGGCTTTTTGCCACAGTAGGACTCTGCCACCAGACAGGGGAGCTTTCATCCCAAACGCTGGGGTTGTCTTAGCTGCCAGAGGTATTAGTTGGGTGCCCTCTCTGAAGCCTCCACACACTCTGGCAAGCTGGTCGCACACCCCAGGACCTCCACCCTAGACCGTAATCCAGATCCAAGCAAGTTAAAGCAAGATCCATTACCCCTCAGACTGGTCCTTTGGTCCCCCTACAGTCTGCAGGCCAGGAGTTGAAGCTGCCATGAGGCGCTGGCTGTGCCAGGTGTCTCAGCAGCTTGTCAACCTGGGGGCAAAAGCTGAAGCTCTCCCAACTACTGGTCCCAAAGTCCACACTGCACTGACCTCTCACTTTGTCCTTCGCATCTATGTGCTGATAAATCTGGAAACAGCTACAGCTGCTGCTGATCTGGAGTCCCTCTGGCTGGCAACTGGTCAGGCCAGCCCTGCGGCTGAAACCTCAGGCTCACAGGGACCTGGGCTGGGTCCCCAGAGCACTGCACTGGCTGATTCCTGCCGGCCTACCAGACTGTCTTTAGTGGGAGGTTAGCTTCTCTGTGTCATTTTGTGGGTTCTGCAGCTCCAAAGTTTGTTCAGAGTCCCCTTTTTACATGGACTGGGGAAGGTGGAAGCTGAAGCCCAGCAGAGGTCCTGCTTCTACTCAGCCATCTTGACTCTGCCCTGCTTAGCTGTTCTAAACCCTGGGAGGTATCTACCCAGACTAGACTGCCTTTAGGCTGAAAAAGCCATCTGGGAAGGACCTGGAGCAGAATAGAAATAAATTCCTTGGGCATGGACTAGGTATAGCTTGTTATACCCTAGTACAAGAGCCAGTCCTTGGCATTTATAATTGCTTTATAAATATTTGTAGAATGAATGAAATAATGACTTGTAAGGGAAATAAGAACAGCTAATCCTCAAGTCAAAAATGGTTGTACAGAAAAAGTGGGAGAGTTGGGCCTTCACTGGTCTTGTCCTGGTCTGTTAGTTTGCCCTTTGTGTGTGTGTGTGTGTGTGTGTGTGTGTGTGTACACATACATATATACATAAACACACATATATAAACTATATCTATAAGCATAGCTATATATGTATATATACATACATATATAAGATCAATGTAATATTCACAGTGCCCAGAATATTCTGCCCCAGAGTGAGTTTTCACTATATTTAATTCTCAACCCCTTCATGGAGGCAAGATGGATCTTATATACAGAAAGACTATGGGCAGGATCTAGGGATGGTGGAGAGGAGGCTTTTGGGCAAGGTCTTAGAGGAGGAATCAAATGAGGTCAGACTCCAGTAATGAGATTAAGGGTGGGAAATAGCTGAAGATGACAGACAAAGGAAGGTTAGGCTAGTTTAAGGGTATTTGGGTATAGATATTTTTAAAAACTATTTTAATTTTCATTTCAACACTTTCTGATCTTTGTTCCTTGAAAGTAGTTTGCATTATTTAGCTTGGGATCATAGATTTAGAAGTGGAAGGGCCTTTCTCCTTTTTTTATTTTTTCCTTTTTAGAGGGGGGAGGTCAGGGCAATTGGGGTTAAGTGACTTGCCCAAGTGTCTGAGGCTGGATTGGAACTCAGGTCCTCCTGACTCCTGGGCTACTGCTCTATTCACTGCTCCAGCAGCCCAGGTATAGATATTTTGATAGGATCAAGGGTTAGAAGCTGATGGACAATGGAGGGCTAGGCTAGTAAGAGTAAGAGATTTGTACCTAGCTGTAATGAAAGGCTTATGGCCTCAGGCAAATGCCTCATCAAGTGGGAAGATTCAATCAGAGTTCAAGGGGTTTCCCAGAGCCTGTACCACATCAAGAGTAATCTAGTGCAGACTCACTCTGTGCCAATTATTCTGGCCTGCTTATCCAATACAAGTATCACAGATATTTAGGCTCCTTAAGGGTCTACCCATTATGGCAAATCTTTAATAAACTTTGCTTTACTGAGAGAAGACTTGAGTAGAATTCATTTGTCAGGACTTGGCTTGTTGATATTTTGGAGCCTTGAGCACCCTTAAGCCCTAAAAATCAACACTGATTATTTCCTTTTCCTGCCTTTAAACTATCCCAACACCTATTTTACACTTTCAACAAAATTTTTCAGAGGTATCAAAGGAAAGAAAAAAAGTCAATTTCTCACTTTTTAACCACTGGCACCAAGGAGATGCAGCTTTAGATACATCATAGATACATTATATTATATACATTTAGATACATTCATAGATATATAAATATGTATAGACACAGATACAAAGAATATATGTACACACACACACACACTCTGTGTAACTCCTGGCAAGTCACTTAACATCACAGTGCACCACAGGCAGCTTGCAAAGATTATAATTTTCAAGGAAGGTATTCATGGAAGTTTCCTCACCTCCAAGTTCCCTATACCAATGAGTCATAGGTTCAGTTTCTGTCCCTGGCAAGGAGTCCTACATAATAGGCAAGGAGTTGGCAGGAATGACTAAAATAACGTGTGAATAGTTTCTCTAGTTGTCAGTGACTCTCACTATTCCCTAATGTATCATTTGTAACTGGAAAGCAACTTCTTTTTACCAGTATGGACTAGGGGTAGAAGAGGGGAGAGAAATGGAATCGGGGGCTTTGTAGAGTAGATAAGCTAAAACAAAACAAAACAACAAAACCACCAGAGTCATTCAAATTGTAAATAAAGGGATTTAAGTCAGATGAAACATTTATATGTAAATCATGTCCCTGGATGATCAATTTTGGGAGCTTCTCTTTTGTCCTCATCAAGTGGTGTCTGATGTTATAGACAAATCCTTCTTAGGGACAGGGAAAAACAATCCAAGGTCACAAAACTGAGGCTCACTTGATCAGGGCTTGTTGGGCATTTCATTTTTGTACAACTCTTCCCAACCCCATTTGGGGTTTTCTTGGCAAAGATACTGGAGTGGTTTGCCATTTCCTTCTCCAGCTCATTTTGCAGAGGAGGAAACAAGAGGCAAATAGTAAGCAATTTGCCCAAGGCCACAGTGTTTCAGGAGGGATTTGATCTCAGGTCTTCCCTATCTCAGGCTTAGCACTTTATCCAATGAGCCACCTAACTGCCCTTCTCTGCAGGTGAGCTCATCAGACTTCAGAAGGAACTCCTAGGAGTACTCTGTAAATAAATAGGATTTAGGGTAAGCTGGAGTGGGTAAGGTGAAGAAAACTAGGAGTTCGTTAAAGGATGAGAAGGAAGATCAAAACGAGAGGGACTGAAACAGAGCCAGACAGACACAGAGACACAGCAGAGCTTTCACTATCCTTCCCACCCCTTTTTCTGTGGTTGTTTAATCACTCAGTTGTATCCCACTCTTTGTGACCCCAGGCTCCCCAGCACAGTAGGCCTCCACTATCTCTTGAAATCTGTCCAAGTTCCGGTCAGTTGCTCCCATAACACTATCTTCCCATCTTCTCCCCTATCTCCTCCTCTGCATTCCCCTTTGGTTTTTGCCTTCAGTCTTTCCTAACATCAGGGTCTTTTCCAATGAGTCCCATCTCATGATGTGGACAAAGTATTTAAGTATTGAACTGTTCTTTTCCAATCCACTGGTCACTGTGGAGTTTTCCAAATTTCCTAGCATATTGAGAGCAGCATTCTAACATCATCTTTTAGGGTTTAAATAGCTCAAGTGGAATTCCATCACCACCACTAACCTTACTTATTGTTAGCAATGCTTCCTGAGGTCCATTTGACTTCATTCTCCAGGATGTCTGGCTCTAGATCAGTAACCATACCATCTTGTTTATCAGAGATGTCAAAATCTTTCTTGTATAGTTCTTCTGTGTATTCTTGTCCTCTCTTTTTAATTTTTTCTACTTCTATGAAGTCCCTACCATTTTTGTATTTTATTGTGCCCCTTTATGCAAGAAACGTTCCTTTGTTCTTTGATACCTCTAATTTTCTTGAGATCTCTTGTCTTTCCCATTCTATTGTTTTCTTCTATTTCTTTGCATTGCTCCTTGAAGAAAACCTTCTTATCTCTCATTGCTATTCTCTGTATTTCTATATTCAGTTGGGTATCTTTCCCTTTCTCCTTTCCTTTTGCTTTCCTTCTTTCTTGAGCCATTTGTAAAGCCTTGTCAGATAGCCATTAAGCTTTCTTGCCCTTCTTAGTCTTTGGAATGTTTTTTGCTGCTGCTTCTTGTACAGTATTGCAAACCTCTGACCATAATTCTTCAGACCCTCAATCTACAAGATCTAATCTAATCTATCTAATATAATAGATCAAATCTATTCATCACTTCCAATTCATAGTCATAAGTGATGTTATTTACATCATGCCTATATGGTCTGATAGTTTTCCCTACTTTCTTCAATTTAAATCTGAATTTTGCCACAAGAAACTCATGATTTACGCCACAGGCTGCTTCAGCTCTTGTTTAAACTGACTGCTTCTCCACCTATGACTGCAAACTATATAATCAATATGATTTTGATATTGACCATCTAGTGATGTCCATGTGTAGGGTCACATCTTGGTTTATTGAAAAGAAGGGTTTGGTATATCCAGATAATAACTATTTGTTTTTGCCCTACTTCATTTTTGTACCACAAGGCCAAACTTATCTGTTGTTCCAATTATCTTTTGATTTCCTGCTTTAGTATTACAATCCCATATGATGAATGTGACATCTTTTTGTTTAGTAGTATTTCTAGAAGATGGTGTAGGTCTTCATAAGATTGAGCAATTTTGGCCCCTTTGGCATCGATGGTTGGAGCATAGTCTTACTATATACTGTGATTTTTAATGGTTTGACTTGGATTTGAACAGATATCATTCTGTCATTTTTGAGATTATATTCCAGTACTGCCTTTCTCTCCCTTTCATTGACTATGAGGGCTACTCCATTTCTTTTAAGGGATTCTTGTTCATAGAAATACATACATACACACACACACACATACATAAATGTGTGTCACCTGAATTAAATTCACCTATACTTGTCCATTTAAGTTCACTGACACCTAATGTGTCATTAATTTTTCCATTTCGTGTTTTACTTCTAACTTACCTTGGTTCATAGAACCATTCCAGGTTCTTATGCAATGTTGTTCTCTACAGCATCAGCCACCTAGGGTTTTCCTTTAATGGACCATCCATGGATACTGTCTGCAAAGCCCATCTCTACTCTGTAAAGTCATTCCTAGTTATACATGTCGAGATTAGAGACAAGTGCTAGAAAGGTTTTTTGGTGCTGCCCAAATCTACTTTCTGAGCTCTCTTTACTTCCTTCCCTCATATTTCAACAACTGTCCCTCATAGTCTGCAAGTGCCTACTACCCATCAAACTGGTCTACTCTTACACTTTTCTGCCCTTTGTCTATGTCTCTCAGCCTAGCATGCCTCCCCCTCCTCTACCTCTCCTTCCCATAGTCACATATTAGCCATTTTTCAGTCACTTCCAGCTACCAAATGAGCAAACTCCTTTGAATACCTATTGGTGGCACTGTCATGGCCCTTAAGAGCTATAATCAAGCAAGGAAGAAATAAGCATTTATTATGTCACTTACTATGTTCTAGGCACCATGAACCAGAATGTTATTGGAGTGCTTGCCTCTGGTGATGGGCCCCCAGGGCTCTTTGAGACCCATTTTGGGGAGGCCACTGTCCCTACAAAGAAGGACACTGTCAGTTTCTTATTTTAACTAATTCTTCTTGATGACTAGAAGCCAAGCAAACATCATGGAACATCTAGGTGGCACAGTAGATAGAGTGCTGGACCTGGATTCAGGAAGACCTGAGTTCAATTCTGGCCTCAGACACTTAGTAGCTGTGTGATGCTGGGCAAGCTACTGGACCTTGTTTGCCTCAATTTCCTCCTCTGTAAAATGAGCTGGAGAAGGAAATTGAAAATCATTCTAGTCTCTGCCAAGAAAACCCCAAATGGGCTCACAAAAGGGAAACAACGGAACAACCACAAGAACTGCCATGAATAGAAATACTTATGGAACCGAAGAATCTTTCTTCAGGATCAGAGGATTTGTAGCTGGAAAGAGCCTTAAAGATCTGGTCCTGCCACCTCACCCTGCAGATGGGGAATCTGATGCCTTATGAACTCAACTGGCTGTTCTTAAGTAACATGGGTAAACATATTCACAGGTTAAAACTAATTTGAAAAAAAAAGGCAAAAGTATACCACTTCTTTCAAATATATATGTTCTTTCAAACCCCAAAATTAAACGAATCCTTCTGTTGTGAAGTATATATATTAAAGAGCACAGCTTAAAGAAACAAAAAAGAATGTACTTTCTGTAAAGAAAAAAAAGTTTTCTAAACCTTTCTGAATACTGGTTTTATTATGATGATTAAAATTCAGTTTTAGAAATAGTAGAAAAAAGAAAATAATTGCTATTTGTTGTTTCTTCAGTCACTTCTTCACTCAAGAAGCTAGTTTACTTTTGGGGTCCAGCAGATTGGAACCCTTTCTGCAAACAGATGCTTTTTAAACATTAAATTGTATTTTTTTCAATCAATAAGCATTTATTTTACCTCCTCTCCTTTTTTCCCCAACTGGAAAAAAAAAAAAGAAAGCCCTTGTAACAAATAATAGAGTCAAACAAAACAAATTCCCACTTTGGTCATGTCCAAAAATATTGGTCTGCACATTTAGTCCACCAACTCTCTGTCATGTGGGTAGCATTCTTTATCATCCTTCCTCTGGAATCACGGTTGGTCATTGCATTGATTAGAATTTTTAAGTTTTTCGAAGCTGTTCATCTTTAAAAATGTGGTTGTTATTATATAAATTGTGCTCTTGGTTCTGCTGTTCTCACTCTGTATTAATGCATACCAGCTTTTCTTTCTTTTTTAAAAAAAATTTTTGTGGGCAGCCAGGTAGCACAGTGAGTAAGAGCACCGGCTCCAGTGTCCGGATGACCTGGGGATCGAATCCCGGGCTCAGACACTTAGCACCCACCCAGAAACACCTGGCCGTGTAACCTTGAGCAAGTTACTTAACCCTGATTGCTAAAAAAAAAAAAAATTTTGAGAGGAGAAGGCAAGGCAATTGGGGTTAAGTGATTTGCCCAAGGTCACACAGCTAGTTAAGTGTCAAGTGGCTGAGGTCAAATTTGAACTCAGGTCCTCTTGATGCCAAAGCTGGTGGTCTATTTACTGCATCCCCTAGCTGCCCCAATACAAGTATTTCTTATAGCCTCCAAATATTTCATTGCATTCATATTCCAAAATGTGTTTAGTCAGTCCTCTATGGATACTTACCCTTTGACTTTCTAGTTCTTTGCCATCAGAATAAGAGCTGTCATCAATAGTTTTGTAGATAAAGGCTCTTTTCCTCTTTCTTTGATCTTTTG
>NW_027185664.1:3118354-3125304 GCF_028583685.1 Petaurus breviceps papuanus | reverse complement strand
GTTTACACAGCTTGGAAATTTTTAGGGCATAGTTCCAGAATGATTGTACCAATTCACAGCTTTACCAGAAGTGCAGCAATGTGCCGGACAGACAAGTGGGATGAAAAAGGGCTTGAATCCACATCTACCCTTGTCCTCCATGTTGTAAGCCCTCAAAATGTCATAACAGCACTTTAGAGCTAGAAGAGATCTTGAGTATTTAGTATTTAGTCCATTTTACATAAGAGGAAACTGAGGACTAAAAGATGGATTGTGATTTGCCCAAGGTCACACAGGAAGGCTCTTCCAGCAGGTTGGAATTGAGGATGAACTGAAGGAAAAAGAGAAGCCAAATCTTACACTCTTACAATTAGAGCTAGAAATTGCCCAGACCCCTAGTTTTACAGAAGAAATAACAGAAACTCAGAGTTAGTGTCAGAGCTTGGACTAGAACTCCAGCAAGTATCCTGACTATCTAGTGCTTTTAAGCTCAATGAACATATATTCATTAATTACCTTATTGAAATGGGGTCTCCTGAGGTCTCATGTGGCAGCACCTGGCCTTCCCCAGCTCTCATGTTCAGGGAATATAAATGAACAAGGAAGGAGGCCCAGTCCTGGGGCCCCAGGTTTATTCACACAAGAGAAGGCAACCCAATAATATTCTTCAGGAGGCAGAAGGATCTGGGCCTGCCCCACATCTATAGCTACTACCTACCCTCCCCACCCTTCCATTACAGGGGAGATTGAGAAGCTGCCAAGGGGCAAAGGCTTATTGGGTTCTGAGACCCTAGACCTGGCAGGAGTTTGTTTAGGTTGCTGCTTTCTTTGCCCTCTCCTAAGAAAACCCTGTGACATGGAGCTTGTTCCTCAGTCCTGAGTACTGCTTCTGCAGGACAGATCTGGCTCATAGACCCTACTCTCACCATCCTGGCCCCAGCCGCCATTCCTGCTTTTTTTCTTCTCTTTTTTTTTTAATTATTAAATTTTATTTGTAATTTATGGAATAAAACAAGCATTTCCATAATCTAGTACAATAAAAAAGATGATTTCTCATGAAGCTGCAAATCTAATGACAATTTCTTTTTTCTCTTCTCCCACCCTCCCCACCATGGAGATGGCTACTATTAGACACAAATATGTAATGTATGTAAAATCATTCTATACATACTTCTATTTCTCAGTTCTTCTCTGGATACAGATAACATCTTTCTTTATATGTCCTTTATAGTTAATTTGGGTCTTTATAATAGACAAAATGGCTTCTTCACTCAGTTTTTCTTAAAACAACATTGCTGTTACTGTATACACTGTTCTCTCAGTTCTGCTCATTTTCTCCTTCATTATTTCATGTGAGTCTTTCCATGTTTTTCTAAAATCATTGAGCTCATCATTTCCTTCTTTCTTTTTAGTTTTCATTCTTCATTTTAATAAGATTTTGAGTTCCAAATTTTTCCCGTCCTTCCCTTCCCCTCTCCCCAAGATGACATGCATTCTGATGTAGGCTCTACATGTATAATCATATTAAACATATTTTCATGTTGTGAAAGAAAAATCAGAACAAAAGGGAAACACTATGATAAAGAAAAAACAAGCCCATCATTTCTTATGGCACATTGCAATCATGTGCCTCAACTTGTTCATCTCTTCCCCAATTGACTGGCATCCCTGTAATTTCCAGTTCTTTGCCACCACAAAGAGAGCTGCTATAAACATTTTAGAACATATATGTTCTTTTCCTTTTTCCCTAATTATCTTCAGAAATAGACCAAGTAGTGGTATTGGTGGGTCAAAGTGCATAGGTAGTTTAATAACTCTTTAGACATAATTCCAGATCGTTCTCTAAAATGGTTGAATCAGTTCATAATTTCACCAATGATGCCAACAATTAGTATACCAGTTTTTCCACATCCCCCCAACATTTGTCACTTTCCCCTTCTATCATTTTAGCCCATCTGGTAGGTGTAAAATGAATCTCAAGGTGGTTTTAATTTGCATTTCTCTAACTAATAATGATTTAGAACACTTTTCAAATATTGAAGGGGATACCCACAAAGACGGTTAGGGATGCTCTGCAGACCCCAAAACACCAACACACCGGGTCCTGCTGAATGAATTCAACTCAAGTCACCTCAGACAAAGAAAAGTGAAGTTGATTACAAGTTCACTTGTATTGGACACAGAGTAAGTCTGTGCTAGAAAAGTCTATGGTGCTCTCATACCACATGGAGGGAAAATGGGATCTTATCTACAGAAAGTTGTGGGAGGAATCTAGGAGTGGCTTAGAGGAGGAGTTTGGGGAGGGTCTTTAGGAAAAGTCAGATGAGGTCAATGAGTAATTAACGGTGGGAGGTTGCAGGAGGCTACCTGGAGACTACAGACAATGATGGGCTAGGCCAGTTCAATGGTGGATTGATATTTTGATAGGCTCAAGGGTTGGAAATAGCCAGACAATGGAGGGCTAGGCCAGTAAGAGAGGTATGGGCCCAGCCACAATGAAAGGGCTATGGCCTCTTGCAAATGCCTCATCTAATGGGACAATTTAATCAGAGTTCAAGGGGGGTTCCCAAAGCCTGTACCTCAAAGTTTCAAGGAGAGCTCAATGGGCTTCCTAGAACCTGTACCTCATCAATATGACTACAAATTGTTTTGATTTCTTGCTTGGGAAACTGCCTATTGGTCATTTATCAATTAATGGATGACCTCATTTGACAAAGGTATTTTATATATTTTAGATTTGAGGCCTTTCTCTGATAAGGTATCTGTAAAATGTTTTCCCCAATTTTCTGCTTTCCTTCTGATCTTGGTTACATTTGTTTTATTTGTACAACTCCTTTTTAAATTAATGCAATCCCTGCCTTTTTTCTTAAAGACTGAGACTCAAGATTCACAAATGCCTTCTAACCTTTCCACTTGAAAAAAGCCTTTATCTACCTAGTCCCCAGCTCTGCCTTTAATTATAGTGGTTTGCTTAGCCGTCTAATCTCCTTTGCCAAGTTTTTAATTCCTAATGGCAAGGGATCACAATTTTTGAAACCTTTGCATTTCCTCTAGGCTGACAGCAGCCTCTCTAAGATTATTTGTTTTTAAAAAGAAGAGACCAAGAAGGCAGTTACTTAGTGCTTAGGACTACTAATGACACAATTATAGGCATTCTTAGGGGCATTACCTTTCAAATCATAACATGAGGCATTTGTTTACATATTTATTAGAAAGATTACATTTTTTTAATTCTAAATTTAACAAATACCCAATAAAATAGGCATTTCCCCATGCATAGAAAAATAGAATGAGGGACTTCTACATGAAACTATGAATCTCTTATGTATAACCTACTTTTTAATAAGTTCAACTTGAAACCTTCAAAAATATCCTGCTTCTCCATGATTCTTTTTGGCCCTTCCTTTTCTCTCTTCTCATTTTTTTTTTTGGCGGGTGGGGAGAATTCTATCTTAAGTTTCCTTTTCCCTTTTCCTTCCTCTTCTCCTTCACCTCCCATTGGAAAAAAAAAAAAAAAGAAAAGCCTATGTAACAAAATAGGCAAGCCAAAGAAATGATCACATTGGCCACATCTAAAAATGTGTCATATCATATGTTACAAGGGATTCCTTTGCAAGGTTGGATTTAGAGAAGTTGTAGGGGAAGAAGAAGAAGAGGGAGAGGAAAGAGAGGAAGAAGAGGAAGGAGAAAAGAAAGGAAAAGAAAAAGAAGAAAAAGTAAAAGGGGAAGAAGGAAGAAGAAGAAAAAGAAGAGGAAGAAGAAGGAGAAGAAGGAGAAGAAAGAAGAAGAAGAAGAAGAAGAAGAAGAAGAAGAAGAAGAAGAAGAAGAAGAAGAAGAAGAAGAAGAAGAAGAAGAAGAAGGAGGAGGAGAAGGAGGAGGAGGAGGAGGAGGAGGAGGAGGAGAAACCAACATGTTTCAGTAATACCTAGGCAAAGGCATTCCAGAACAGGGACTCTGAGGTCACTAAAATACTACTCTGAGACACCATAGTCTTGAAAATTCAAGAGATCAGAGATCTAGGGAGACTTTGAAGGTCAACAAGGAACCTAGTTCATCAAAGATAAGACCAAGCCAGGCAGACAACTCAGATTCAGGATCTAAAGCTAGAAATCAAAGAAAATGCTGACTCGTATTAAACATGATTGCATATTTAAAGATCTACCTCCCAAAAAAGGAGCAAACAACAACATAACTATAAGCAGACATAATGAGAAAATGGGTTTTCCACAATGATATATACCTAAAAGAAATAGAGCAAAATAAAAAATACTTTTAGAAACTCTGTAGGGGAGAACAGGAAGGAGAATCTGTAGTTTAGGAAAGAAAGTAGTTAACCTTACCCAAGAAGTGGACTCCTTGAAAACTAAATAGTGGGGGTGGCTAGGTGGCACAGTGAATAGAGCACTGGCTCTGGAATCAGGAGGACCTGAATTCAAATTCAGACTCAGACACTTAACAGTAGCCATGTGACCCTGGGCAAGTCACTTAACCCCAATTGCCCTGCCTTACCCCCCTCCCAAAAGCATAAAAAACTTCAAAAAACCAAGAACTAAATAGTGCAAACAGAAATCAAAGACTACATAAAGAACAAAAAAATAATAGAATAAAATTAAAGATTTTTAAAAGAAGAAAATTGAAGATACGTGTTATCAAAAAGAATTGACATGGAAAATACATTGAGAGATAAGAGATAATTTCATGATTTTTAGTTTCTCTGAAAATCTGGATTAAAAAGCAAACAAACCTATAAATACTATATTTAAAGAAATCATAAATTAAAATTTCTCAGATTGATCAGTTTCCAGAGTTCAAAATAAAGATAAAATGGGGCGGGTAGGTGGTGCAGTAAATAGAGTACAGGCCCTGGAGTCAGGAGAACCTGAGCTCAAATCCGGTCTCAGACACTTGACACACTTACTAGCCCTGTGACTTTGGGCAAGTCGCTTAACCCCAATTGCCCTCCAAAAAGCAAAAAATAAAATAAAAAAAATAATAAAGTAGAACAAAATAAAGATAAAATACTCTACCTATCACCTCCTGAAAGCAACTCCAAGAAGTAAAATCTCAGGAATGTCATAGCCAAAATCCAGAGCTCCCATGTCAAAGAAAAAATTACCATGAGAATCATGGAAGAAACAATTCAAATACTGAGGATTCATGTTCAAGATCACACAACATCTGATTTGTTGGTGGTGTTGTGTTATTTCAGTCATGTGCAACCTATTGTGACTTCATCTGTGTGACCCCTGTTTTCTGACTATTGGTGAAGAAATGTTTCACCTGTTTTGCTAGAAACATGCCACAGATTCCCACGGATTCAGGTCTGTTTCGCTTCAATAGAAACAATGCTCAAGGCACTGCACCCCCTTTGAAACATATTCTGTTGCTAGCAATCACATTGTCTATACAGTTATGTCTAACAGAAAGCTCGGGACTGTCTTTCCCTCTGAGAGGCAGTCACCGGCCGGTTAATATACACTCCTATCAAATTATAATTGATTTCGATGTCTTACTCTTGGTTATCCATTACAGTATTGGGGGATAAAAAAAAAAAAAGCCAAAGTTGGTTTCTGCTCTTAAGCACCTCAGAGTCTAATGGAGGAGACAACCTGTGGACAAATATGTACAAACAGGTGTGTGTGTGTGTGTGTGTGTGTGTGTGTGTGTGTGTGTGTAAAGATAAACTGAAGGAAATAAGAAGTAAGGGGGCTGAGGAAAGCTTCCTAGAGTAGGCAGGATTTTAACGGACTTGAAGGAAGCCAAGGAGGCCAGGGGTCAAGATGTGCAAAGAGGGCTGGATCTGAAGCCAGGTGGTCTGTATTCCCACCCTTGCTCTGCCACTGTGACCTCAGATGACGCAGTCTCTAGGTCTCAGCCTCCTCGTGGGTGAAGTGGAAGATCGGACTAGACAATCTCTGTCCATAGCGCCTGCTGCCTCCCATCTGTGGCCGCTTTGGAGAACTGATCATGACACCGTTTCTGCCCGTCCTCAGCTGCTGTGACGCCACATTCTGAAAGGATCCGAGGAACTCAGTCAGGAGAAGGAGGCTGGGGAGGAGGGTGAGCCTTTTTCTGGAGGCAGTCAGGGTGAAGTGACCCGCCCGGGCGCCCACATCGAGTGTCTGAGCCCAGACTCCCACCGAGGCTGTCCTGACTCCGGAGCCAGGGCCCGGGTCTGAGCAGCCCCTGAAGAAGGGGGTCAAGGGAAGCACAGCGGGGGCACTTCTGAGGCCCTTCAGGCCGGACCCGGGTGTTCTGTGATCCCCGCAGGCCAGTCTGTTTCCTCTTCTCAAAGCAGGGGACCGCTGAGGCTCCAAGGAGGGAATTTATGTAACTCCCTAAGTGAGGATTTGCTGTCACTTAACTTTCCAGATGAGGAAACAGACCCAGGGCAGTAAAGTGACTTCCCCAAGGTCACTGAGGTAACAAGAATCAGAAGAGGAATCTGGATGCTCTAGGGACACAGGAAAGGGGAGGGAAGCAGAGGGGAGAGGGAAAGGGGAGAAAGGCAAGGGGGAGGGATAGGGTTGGGGGAGGAAAACAGCTGAGAGGGGAAGAGGGGAAGAGGCAGGCGGCGGAGGGGAGGAGGAGAGAGAGGGGAGGGGGGAGGAATGGAGGGACCCAGAGGGGAGAGGGAAAGGGGGAAGAAGGGCGGAGGAGGGAGGGAAGCAGAGCAGGGAGGGAAATGGGAGAGATGCAGGGGGGAGGAAGGGGGAAGGTCAGGGGAGGGGAAGGTGGAGGGAAGCAGAAGGAAGAGGGAAAAGGGGAGAGGCGAGGGAGAGGAAGCGGAAGTGGAGGGGCGGGGAGCAGAGGAAGGGGAAAGAGAGGAAGAGAAGGCAGAGGAGGAAGACAGAGGGGGAAGGGGGAAGTGTGGAGCCCCTGGTTTCTTGCAAATTTTGTTAACCGCAGTTGACTCAGAGGACCAGGGAGTTTTCACGTGCATTTTGTAGGAAGTGTTTTCCCTTCCCACA
>NW_027185664.1:3093568-3118344 GCF_028583685.1 Petaurus breviceps papuanus | reverse complement strand
ACACACTATCACACACCCAGCCACACTGTCACACTCTCTAGGGCTAGGTCACCAAGTATACACACACACAAAACACACACGCTACAATCAAACACAAACCAGGGCACCTGCCAAATTCAGGTTTCCCTGAAAAGGGCTGCAGCTGAGAAGGAGCAAACGCATTTTCTCCTTCTGCAAAGAGCCGCCTTTCTTCCAGGGTCTCAGCCAGCTCGGAACTGGTCCTGAAGAGCCCAGACTCTGGTCTTCTCGCTGCAGACTGGGATGGGAGGGATAGGACTCAGTGCATTCGCTAAGAGACTCGCAGCCCGTGGGCTGGGCTGGGCAAGAGTCCCCAGTCCCTAGCCGGGAAGGTGGAGCAGCTGCCAAGGGAGAAGAGATGCCTCTGACGGACGGAGTTCAGCCGCCCGGCAGGGGGGCACGTGGCCCCGAGGGACCCTTCCTCCCGTCCCTCTGATTTTGAGCCCCATGGGCTGCTGCCGTGATTCGGTGAGTGCTGGATACTGAACCTGGGTGATGGAGAGGAAGGGATGAAGAATGGTTCTCGAGCAACTCTGATTTACGGGCTTAAGGCTGGGCTCCTTCCACTTAAGGTTTGGGACAGGCAAGCCTGTTTTGCCTGAGAGCCCTCCCACTCAAATGCATTGGTTCATTCATTTGACAGATGTTCATTGGCCACCTATTATTGTTATTTTATAAATATGTAAAAGTAGCATTTATGTTGCACTTGAAGGTTTGGGAAGCAAAGCATTTGACCCAGCTGTCTCATCCGATTGTCATAATAAATCTGGAAGGAAGGTGCTAATATTATCCTATTTTACACACGAGGATTGGAACTTGGGTCTTCATGATTCTGAGATCAGTGCTCTTACCATTAACCCTAGCTGTCTGATCCATAAAATGAGTTTTTAAATGTTCTTTTTGAAATAATCAACTTAATCATTAATAGGCAAAAACATTTCAACATATAAAGGAAAAAGATTATATGTGGAAACCATGAACTGTTAACAGTTTATTTAAAACGTACATCAAATATTAACAAAAATTGCCCTGAGATTCCTTTGAATCTTTTCTTTCCTTTTGCATATTTGAAAAATTTGTTTTTTCACAAAATGTTGTATTGAATTCATTAATATTAATATTTGAAGACGCTTTATTAAGCCCTGTGGGGGATTATAAATTCGAATAACGTTAGGGAGTTTATAGTCCTGTAGGAGGCAGGTGTATTATAATAATCATAAAAGAATGTGGCATGTGATTGCCATTATCAAGCAGGAATTCTTTACCTGGGCTGTGTAAACTTTTAAAAAATTTGTTTTCTCAGAACTTAAAAAAATGGAAAACTATATTTCAGCATAATTGGTGTCTTTTATAATCCTTTGTATTTAATTTTATACAATTAAAAATCCAAAGGATTCCCCGGACAGCTCAAGGGTCCATCACATTAAAAACAGCAACACTCAAGAACACCTGTCCTGGAAGTAAAAGGTCAAGGTGTTACAGGAATTTGGGGGGGGGGTACCTCATTTCCATGGGAGAGATCAGAGAAGGATGTAGCATTATGAAATTCCTTCAAAAAAAATTTCAATTCCAACACTGTCCTGCTTATACATATCCCCTTCTAAGATTCCTTCTGATCTGTGTAGTTTTCAAACATTTCATTGATGCCTTTTAAAAATTTCTTTTCCTTTTGCATTGCAATCACTAGTATTCTCCCTCCCTCTCCACCTCTTCCTTACTAAGTAAAAAAAAAAAAATGCCTCCCTTGCTACAAATAAGTATACTTAATGAGAGCATACACTCAAAATTGACCTGACTGAAAATGTAGGTCTCCTTTTGTACCTCTGGTCCGCCAGCTTTTCTAGGAGGTGGGAAGCATGCTCCATCTGTCTGTGGGGTTGTAACTGACATACTTCTTAAGTCTTTCACCTTTGTTTTCCTTTATGACATTGAATCATTGTGTAAATTATTCTCAGGTTTCAGCTTTATTCAATCAGTAGCTATTAAAACCACTCCTCTCAGGTTTTCTAAAGCCTTTCTGCTAGTGTTGACCAAGCAATTCTGAAAAAGTAATCAATTTACCCATCTTATCTGAAACTATATGTACAATTCCACAATCCTAGCTCCCCATTTTAATTGTTGTTGTTCAATCACGTCTGATTTTTTGTGACTTTATGGCATTTTCTGGGCAAAGACACCGCAGCGGTTTGACATTTCATTCTCCAGATCATTTAACAGATGAAGAAACTGAGGCACATAGGGTTAGGTGACTTGCCCAGGGGCACACAGATAATAAGTATCTAAGGGCTCAATAGAAACTCAAGAATATGAGTGTTCTGGACTCCAGGCCCATGCCTCTATCTATATCCTACCTAGCCACACCCTAGTTTCCCTACCCCCCCATGTACTAGATAGAGGGAGTTATGTTAATTCGAAATACTTTTTTCCTTGCTAAGTATTTTTATTATTGTCTTCTGTTTTTTCAAAAACTTCTCACTGAGCTCCTGTTCCCAGAGCCATATTTTATAGCAGAAAAAGATTTTAAAATGAGGAAAAATAAACAGTTCTGCAAAATTAACCCAGTATATGTAGTGCTCCACACCCATAGTGTCCCACCTCTGCAAACAAGGGAGGGAGAGATGCTTTTCTTGGGAGCAAGTTTGTTCATTATGATTGTAGTCTTGTTCAGTTTCCATTTATTTTTGCTGTTCTTTCCATTTATATTGTTAGTCATTGCCATTATGTTCTGTTTTTCTAGTTTTACTTGCCTCACTTTGTGTCAGTTCACGTAATAGCTTGAAGTTTTTTCTGATAAAGATGTTTAATCACATTGACCTTCTGAGGGTTTGCCTAATGGAGGCAGCATGGTATTAGAAGGCTAGTCACGTGGTGTGGTAGAAAGAACATAGAGAAGGCTTCCTGGAGCAAGTGACATTTGAGTTGAGTTTTACATATTGTATCAGAGGGCAAAATCAATGAAGAAATGGTTTGCAGGTTCTGAACAACCTCAGAATGGAGAGGAGAAAGAAAAGATATGCCTGACTGAGACCAAGGAATAGAACAAATTGGCTGCAGGTACATAGGTCTTGCAGGAGGAAGTGTGTATGGATTGGAAAATTGCTTAGTGCCATCTAGGGGAGAAGTTTGATTGCCGAGTATTGCCTTTATTCAGAAGTCCACTGAGGATTTCTGAGTGAGGAGTTGACTTTCCAGATGAGAAAGGTTATTTTCTCATGAAAGACTCATGGGAAGGAGGAGAAATCAAAAGCAGTAAAATCTTTAGGGGGATTACTGCATTTCTGCAGGGATGTAGCAGTGGAGGTTGGTGCTAGGCAGTGGGAATAGAGAAGAGGAGGAAGAAGCTTGAGATATTGCAGAGAGGGAATCAACAGCACTTACTGAGTAATGAGAAGTAAAGGGTGAGTGTGAGAGGTCAGTGATAGCCCCCAATACTATAAACATAAGGAACTGGATAAATCATGGGACTTTAGACATTAAAGTCAGAAGAAAGAGTGAGCATTTTAAGACCTTTTAAAACAAATTTTATTGATACCTTGTTTTTAAATTATTCTTTTCCATATATGCACCTTTCCCTCACCTGTCCTGAAAGTCATCCCCTGTAAAAATGAAAAAAGGGGGAAAAGGTTCAGCAAAACCAACCAATCCAACTATTTCTTCTGACAGCATATGCAAAATCTTTTATCCATAATCCTCCTACTCTGTAATGAAAGGAGAGAGGTTTACTTTCTCAATCTTTTTCTACCCTAAACTTGTTCATTATATTTACGCAGCAATAGGGCCTAGGAGATGCCTAGAAAGCTGTTTTCCTGTACCACTCACTTCCCTAAGGGGAACCTGGAGGGCTTGAGGTGGGGAAGAACCAAGGTAAATTAATACCCTCTGCCGGCATGCTTGGCACATCTTTCTAAGAATAACTGCATATAGCATTTAGTTTCAATTTTGTGGGGTTTTTTATGTTTCTATTATAGTTGCTATAAAGATTGTTTCCCTCCTTTTGATTATTCCCTTCCACATTACTTCATATTAGTCTTCCCATGTTCTACATTCATGGAGAATAATAGTTTTAAGGGAAAAGACAGCAATTTTGAATGTATTAAGTTGTGGAGTGGATGTATTGAGTGGTGCTAGTGGAAATATCTGTGGTGGTCAGAACTCTAGATATAGATTTATAGAGTTGCATAGAGGTGGTAGCTAAATCTTTCAGTGAGGATAGGGATTAAAAAAATTTTTATGGCATCCCCCGCACTTACTAAAATATATAGCGGGTAATAGTGGTTAATAAGTATTTTCTTTGAATTGAGTGGAATGGAGATGAGAGCCAAGATTAGATTCTTGGGAAATATGTACCACACTAGTTAGAGATGCTCAGAACAAAGGTCATATTGAAGCCATAGATTGGAAAGTGCGCAGAAGCAGTAGCTACATCCTTGGGATGAAGGCAGGGACTGTTTTTTTTTTTTTTTTATGGCATCCCTAGCACTAAAGTGGCTGGCATATAATAGGTGGTTAATAAAGATTTTCTTTGAATTGAGTTGAATAGAGAGGAGCTTCAAGATTAGACTCTGGAGAAATAATGCACCAGACCAGTTAGAGATGTAGAATCAGAGCAAGACCAGTGAGAGAGGCAGGGGGAGAACCAAAAGGAGATAATGCCTAGGGCAGAGGAAGGAAAGAGGGAAGAATGAAAGGGTGGTTAGTGGTGTCAAAAGCTGGTTTTAAAAATTCTATTATTTGGAAGAAGGGATGGAGATTCATTGAATGTGTTGTCTGGTCATGTGAAAAGGCAGTTTCAGTAGAGTGGTAAAAGCAGAAGCCAGAATGCTCAGGGGAGGACTGTTGACACGTCTTTCTCAGAGTTGAGACTGGAAGATAGAGGGATCACATTTACCTGGGAAAAGGAAAGGGGCTAGAATGACACAATAGCTGTGAGGCAGCTGGTGGTTCAGTGGTTAGAGCACTGGGTCTGGAGACAGAAAACCTGGATTCAAATTCAACGTCAGGCACTTACTATCTGCGTGACTCTAAGCAACCTCTGTTAACCTTAACATCTTGACTTTAATCTTTGCTTGCCTCTGTTTCCAAACTATAAAACTGGGGAATTATTAACACATATTAGAGTTGTTATGAAGACCAAATGAGATCTTTATTAAAAAAAAAAGGTAATTAACAGAGTGTCAGACATGTGGTAGACACTGTATGCATGCTTATTTCCTTCCCTTTCCCCACCAAGTACCTGACAGGATTAGATTCAGTCTGGTTCACCCCCAGAGAACTATAAGAAATAGGAAGAAGAGGCAAAGAGGTCAGTTTAGGTTCAAGGTGAGAAAAGAATCCTTCCTAGCAAGGGGAGCTGTCCAAGGTAGAAGGGAGCTATAGGAAGTGGTGGGTTTTCCTTCCCTAGAGTTCACGGGGCTGAGGCTAGGTGGCCACCTTCTGGGTATGGTATAATGGAAATTCTCTTCCTGTGTGAGTTGGACTAGAAGGCCCATAAAATCTTTTCCCAGTCCTCAGGTTTCTATGATTGTTTAGATAAGTTGCTAAGTGTAGAGTGGAATGTTTGAAGGGCCCAGCTAAAATTGTATGAATTTGTATTAGATGAAATTAGCTTAATTTTCTTGTGAATTTCTACTGTGACACTGGGCAGTTCTACAGTGGGAGGACAGAAAACTGATTGTGGAAGTTGTCCAGGGGTGAGAATTTACTAGTTGAGGACAAAAGAAAGTCATGTAATAAAGGGGTATTATGGGAATGTTGAGTGAAAAAAGAAAGTGGCAAACGACTAAGACAGACCTTGGTGTGGAAGGAGGCGAAACCTAGAAGGGATGGATTAGGAGGTCAGGGATAGGTCAAAGAGTAGATCTGATGTGAGAGAAAAGAGGGGAGAATAGCAATATCTGGTGGAGTGACCTTTCACAGGTTTGCACCTTAGAAATGATTGAGATTGAAAGCTGGTAAAGTCTAGGATGTGGCAGTGTGAGTGTGTGGCCAGACTGGTGTGGAAGAGGAAGTCCTCAGAGTTGAGGATGCTGAAGAATTGTATGATAAAATTATTGAAGGGGCTATCACATAAGTATTTAAGCCCCCAATGATTATAACATGGGGATAATGTTGATGACAGAAAAAAATTGAACCAAATAATAGAGTCACAAAATAAGTTGAATTTCCTGGAAGTTAATAGATAATGGAAACAAGAAGAGTGAGGATAATGTAGGCTTGGAAAAAAGGAAAGGGAATTTAGTGATAGAGGGAGAGTAATGGGCTGAAAGTGGCCACATCCTGGAAAGGTTTCACATGTCATATTCACGTCCCCCTTTGCCCTATCTTTTGTCTGTTTCCTTGTTCTCAGTCATCACATCCATCCCAGAAAAGAGAATACCTGATTAGGATAGTTATTACCTCTCAATATCTTAATAAAGGACTTAAAAGCATAATAGCCTTCAAGATGGCACAGAATATGTTAACGATAATGGAATATGCAATACCAAAGTAGTCAGTGAGGAACAGGGGAGATTGTTTGGGAAGATTAGCCTGCCTAACAATCACAAGGATTCATAATGAGATCTAGCAAATAAATCGTTTATGAATTGGTTAGATTTTGTAGTGTGAGCTTATACAAAGCACTTCTGCTGCTCTGAGGCTCAGTTTCCCCCTCTGCAAAAAAGGAAGAACAGTATGTTTTGTTTTTTCTTCAAAGAGTTGTGTGAAATTCTCTATGTGTATTACATTGTAATTTCTAATATTAGTCAATATGAGCAATGAATATTCAACTTAGTCTCATTTTTTTCTTAAATTCTCCTTATCACTTTAAGCTAAAAAGTATTTTAAAATATTCCTACTTGGGATTTTAGTTGAAAATTGGCTCCAGGTTTATCTTGATTGTTGATCAAATAGTGTTTATAATAAATGATGTATTAATGTTAGTAAACATTTTTGAAACACTATGCAAGGTGTTTGTCCTTAATCAATACTTGACTTTTCTAGAAAGAGGATGCTTCTATTTGACACAGAAATTGCTGAAAGAAACAAGTCTAAAAGAGTGTTTATTTTTTGAAAATTACTTTAAAAACCCATGTTTACAGAGATGCAGATTTACATAACCTAGAGAAAAAGCAAGTCTTTAAAAAATGTACAGTCTATATACTATCATTGCACTCACATTTTAATAATATAATATACAAGGCATTTTTATATAAATAAAGTATAAATGTACAACATCATACAACAGGTACGGTATAAATTTAGCCAGACACATAAAATTGAAATAGATTGGGTTCCATTTGCACCTACCTATCCACTTCTACTTCAATACTTTGCAAAATATTTTCACTGTCACTTTTTACATGCCCCTAACACATTATCTGCTATAGGCTCCCTATGAATGACCAACTTGTGGAAAAACACAAACTAACGGTTTTAGTGGGACAACATCATTAGTGTTCATTTAAAGAAAGGTGGCACCTAGAGGGCTTATCTGAAATACATGTCATGCAAAAGCCTTGAATACATAAGACAGAGTTTTCTTTCTATTTCCAAGTCCAAAACAGTCATACATTTCCCTCAGAGCCCAAGAGAGAGCTAAGCCAGGGGCTCTTTCCAGTGCCATGCTAGTGTCAATCCCTAGGCTTTCAAAGGACAGAAATCTACCTACTAAAGAAACTTTTTTCTTCTACTTCCAAAGTGTAAGGAGTTGAGAGTCTCAGAAAGGACCATGCGCCCAATTCTATCATTACAAGCTGCTATGTAAGCCCACATTCATTATTGTGTAAGACTCAACTACCACCATGTCTTCCAAAAAAAATTTTTTTAAAAAGTATCTCATATTTCAAGTTTGCAAAACTGGCTCTGCATTCAGCTAACGAGTACAAGAGGAAGCAAGGAATTGTTGTCTACTTATTTTGATGGCCATTCACTTGAAGGATACTGATACCCATTGACTCCAATGAGTATAAAAGGGCAAAAACTCTATTCTGGGCTCACACTTATTCTCTCCATGCTATGTGGTATTGAAATAATCACTTGACTTCACTGAAAATCTGATCCCACCACCACTCTGGCAGCTATCCTCTCTTCCTGGATGAGAAGTCAGAGCTTGGGAAGACACCAAAGTTTCTCTTAAACTTGAATGTAGATGTTCAGAAATGCCTGAAAAATGCACAGAAAATCAGCATATCAACCTTGTAGATAGGAGACTCAACATGGTTCTTTGGAATATAAGAGTTTCTAAATTCCTTTATCTAAGTCCACAGACTTAAGCATTCACATTAGTCAATAAGCAGTGGGATTTATTAAATTCAATCATCTCTGGTCCACGGCAATGTGACTCTTGGCTGCTTAAAGATTCCACTCTATGGTCACAAGTCACTTTGATGCAAAATGAAGGAGAAGGGGGAATTGGAGAGTCCTTTGTGGCTAATGCAACAAACCACAGTGTGCTTTATACTGCTGTTCTGTGCTTCCTAATTAGTAACTGAACAGGACCCTCTGGGACAGACTTAATAATGTTCCAGGCATCATAATGCATGAGCCCTGTCAGTGATTTTCCACTAATGGCAAGAATTTCATCACCAGCTTCAATTGTCCCGGCTTGTTCTGCAGCACCACCTGTGAGTAGGAACAAACAGTGAATGCAGAGTAAGGAGACAGAAGAATTAGAAAGCAGATGTCCCTCAGTGACTTTGGAAGCTGTGTAGCTAATCTCTCACCCTCGTAGAGGAATGTATTTCTTCCTTACTCCTGATACAGAATTTATGAACTTGAATACAAATGAAAATGAGTTCAGATTTAACCTGAATAAGAGATAATCTGCTTTTACTCAGTGTTCATTAAGAGAACAAAATAAGCAAAAAGACCAGAAAATGTGCTTAAAGCAGTTAAGTTCTGTAAAGTACAAAGAAATACATTCTGGATGTACAAGCTCCCCTTCATAGGAAAATGAGGTCAGATAGGAATAGGAAATATCAGAGGATTACAGGTTTTTCTCCAGAAACCACGATGATCAATAGAAAATAATTTGAAGATTGCATATGAAATTTCTAAAATATGACCACAAACTGGAATTTTAACTGACATTTGAGCATCAAAAAATATGGGTGAGATGAGAAGAAATATATCCTGATCTGAAGAAGAAAAAAATTCATATTATAAGACTGAAAATCTTTGTGATAAAAATAGAACTTCTTATAAAAAAAACACCTAAGGGCATTTCACTGATGCCAAGGGCAGTATTTAATTCTTGAGGCCAAAAATTGTTTTCTCAAACACAAAAAACTACAATCTAAGGGAGCTACTTTATGTGATCAGTTGAATTCATATTTCATGGGGGAAGCCTATGTACCAGTACAATGACAGCATTTTATTGGGGAGAAGAATGCCTTAAAAAGTTGAATTTGCCAGATGGAAAAAGGATAGGAAGGGATGATACTCAAAAGGTGAAATTATGAGGTGAGAATGGAATATAATGAGAGGAGATGGGGAAACACAGAATGGGGTAAATTATCTCATATAGAAGAGGCAAGGGAAAACAGTTACAATGGAGAGGAAGAACAGGAAGGCAAAAGGGAATGAGTCAACCTTATTCCCATTGAATTTGGCTTAGGGAGGGAATGACATGTACACTAAATAGGGTATTTCACCCTACAGGAGAGTAGGGAGGAAGGGGATGAGAGGGGGGATGGTGGAAGGGAGGGCAGGTTGGGGAGGAGGGAAGTTGGAAGCATCCACTTTTGAAAAGGGACAGGATCAAAGTAGAGAACAGAACAAGTGCAGGGTGGGATAGGATGGAGGGAAATATAGTTAGTCTTTCATAACATATCCACTATGGGAACTACATGTACACATGTAGAACCTATATTGAATTGCTTATTTTCCCAGTAAGGGTGGGTGATGAGGGAGGAAGGGAAAGAATCTGGAATTCAAAGTTTTAAAATCAAATGTTAAAAAAAATATTATTATCATTATTATTTTACATGTAACTGGGAAATAAGATATACAGGCCCTGGGGAATAGAGATCCATAGTACCCTACTGAAAAGTCAGAGGGGGGATGGGGGAAGACATGGGAAAGAGCAGATTGGGGGAGGGGATATTCAGTGGGATATATGTTTTGGGGTGGTAGGTAGGTGAAAAATGGGGAGAAAATTTGTAACTCAAAATCTTGTGGAAAGGAATGATGTAGAATAAAAAAATCAAAAAGAGATATGGAAATGATCACAAGGGTGCTAAATGTTGGGGACAGGATTGGAAAACTCACATCTGGTGAATTAGTTATTTCTTCAGTTACTAGAGTTAACATAATTCCCATAGGGTCCCCAATTTCCAGTTGGTTTATGATCTTGTAATATTAATGTAATAATACTAATAACTAGCCTTTGGTTTTCAAATATTTAAAGATTTTACCCCCCAGTGACTGTGGGAAGTTGATGCTATTATTTTGATGGATGAGGAAGCTAAGGCATAGGATAAGTGACTTCTTTAGCTTCACCCAGCTAGTATAACTAAGTTTGGATTTGAACTGAATCCTTTCTGACGGTTTTTTGCACTCTATAGCATGTGGATATAAAAGGCTCCTTCAGGAAGCTGATATGAAACTTTGCCAATATACAGCAGTGCTTTTCAAGAATACCGTAGACATTTTGTACATTCTAAGGCTAGAACTGGAAGTTAGGCTCCTTTAAAAAGCACCTTCCCTTTTCTCAGTCTAGCATTTCTAACTTTAGTTGAAATAAGGCCAAGGAACATTCAGTATCCAGATAGAGAGTCTTAAAGAACATAGAATTTTTCACAGTTAATGACTGTTACTATTAAGAAATTTTACGTGCCTGAGAAAATGCCTGAGGTCTTGCCACTTGATATGGACATTTTTAGAGCTTTACATGAAGAAACCAAATTGTACATCAATTAAGTTTTATGGGTTTCCCAGGTACAGTACCTTTAAAGATTCTTTTTATTAACAAGGGTCGATCTCCAGCCACAGATGCTTTTCCTCCATCAAGACTGAAGCCTAGTCCAGCAGAGGTCTTCAGTAACTCAACAGACATTGTATCATTGAGATCTGTAAGTCTGCCGGCTGCAGCAAAAGCCAGAAATATGGTATTAGAGTGCATGTTCATTCTTCTCATAGCCATGCCGAGATCCCAGAAACAAGAAGTGTCATATACAGTTAAGAATTACTATTAACCTCTGGGGTCTCTAGCATTACCTCTGACCAGAAAGAAGATAGCACGTTATTATTGTCTGGTAGTTTCTAAGAGTATTTTTAGAGAGAAGGAACAGTAGGATTTGGTAACCTCCACACAAAGCTATCTGGGAATGAATGCTACTATGATGCCACACTATTTAGGCAAATTTCCCAAAGGCAGCAGGAGCAAAGTGGGGGTGAATAGAATGCTGGAGTTGGAGTCAAGAAGGTCTAGGTTTAAATACTGCCTTAGACACTTGCTAGCTCTTCTGTGACTCTGGAGAAGTCCCTTCCCCTCTCAGAACCCCAGTTTCCTCATCTGTAAAACAGGTCATAATAGCATCTATCTCCCAGGGTTGTTCTGAAGATGAAATGAGATAAAAGCACTTTGCAAACTTTAAAATACTATATAAATGATATTAGTAGTAGTAGTAGTAGTAATAGTTGTAATAATTATGATTATTAGCTAACAATAATCATAACCATTGATATTTGATCAGTGCCCTAAAGTCTGTAAAAAACACTTTACACATCCTATCTCAGTTAAGCCTGCAGGTCATAGGATCAAAGATAGAGATTCAGTATTATTCCCATGGAGACATCGAGGTCTAGTGACTAGAGAGCTGGGCTCACAGTCAGGGAGACTGTGACACCTGTTTGTTATGTGACTCCGGGCACATTATTTAATTCTTCAGAGCTTTAGACGATTCTCTAAGCCTATTTGTTGCAAAGCAGATACTGATTTTTACAGGTAAGGAGGTAGGATTCCTCTGGGGTTCCAGATGCCATTAAAAACAACAGTTCCTGTCCCTGTCCCTGTTATCATACCCATTTTATGGATGAAAAACACCTGAGTCCCAGAGAGGTGAGAGGAAAGGTCAGAGTAGGATCTCAGAAAGGCCCCTGATCACAAGGGAGATCACAAGGGAGCATACACCTGTCTAAATAAACAGAGTTGCAAGGAAAGTCTAGGAAGGTATAGGTTGGGAAACTGACCTGTTTCTCTAGATCTGTTGAATTTGTTCATTTCAAAACAGGTAGGTAAAGACATGACAAGGGAACTCATGGCAGCTTAAATGTCCTTTCTCATCTGTTCAAGAGGCTAAGACCATCATTTCCCAAAGCTCAAGGCCAAATTTAAGATGTATAGAGTGAAGAAGTTAACAGTTGTCTTAATCCTGTGGAATCTTGTATATATATATACTCCTTTTTGCTCTCAACACTAAGCCCTCTATAAACCTCTTAAGGTGAGAATCTTAGAGACCTTATTTGGGTTACATAGTAGAAAATCTGGCAGTTTAACTTGTCCACTCCATTAAAAAAAATGAGCAAATTTGTCATCAGATTGGTGACATTCAGGCTGAGGTCAAAAGGTTTATAGTGAGGAGAGAGCATGGGGGTCATCTAGTCTAACCCTTCATCTTACAGAAAAAGTAACTGAGGCCCCCAAAAGATAAATGATTTGTCTAGGGTCATAAAGGCAGTAAGTTGCAGAGCAGGTATTCCAACTGGGGACCTCTGACTCCAAAATCACTTTTTCCTTTCCTGCATTAACACTCTCAAGATTTTTGAACTAAATTTTTTTTCAAATTCAAGTTCAAATTAAAAAAAAAAACTAAAAAAAATTTTGAACTAAAATGTGTTCCCCTTCTGCTCCCCTCTCTTTTGTTTTCTGAAATAGCAGTGGACAGAAAGGAGAAAAATCAAAACACAACATTTTCTCTAAGCCTCCAAGAATTGGATTCCTCCTTTGTTTCCCCAAAGGTTTCCTGAGTCTCTTCCTGGGTTTACATAAGATCCTTAGTGATTCTAGTGTAGGGGACAAGTACCATAAAAGGAGTGGGGCTCAAGCTGCAGGAAAGGCACCTTCAAATCAGTTTCTTAAGTTGAATTCAGTGAATGGCAGTGTACTAAGTAACTCTTTAAGAATAATAACTCCTTAAGACTTTATGCAGCCATAAGTTACAGAGTAAGTAAAGACATAGATTGTTAGGAGCTTCCTTGCCTGGGAGTTCCTTATATCAATGAGATCACATGTCCAGTCACTTATCCCTATCCCTGTCATTTGATTGAGGGAGACGTTATATCTTGAGGTATAGACACCTGAGGATAGACAGAGGCCTCCAGAGACTAGCGCCACTGGATAGGGACCTAAGGGTATTTGTTTCTGGGGATGCCACAGATAAGAAGAAAAAGGATAGGGGGAGGTAAGGAGGAGCTCACCTAGTGTGCAGCTTGAGGGTTATGATGGTGGGAAGAATGCATTTTCTTAGATTCCTATTTTAACTAATTGCTCAGACTAACTAGCTCAAGAGTCAGGGAACCTGCCACAGGTTACCACCCTGACCTAGTTAGTTTGAGGTTCCCCACCACCCCAACTAGGTGCTAAATTCTACCTGTTGAAGGAATAAAAATGATGTTAGGATCCTTTAAATTTCAGCATCTTGGATCAAATCTGTCACCCTGCTATAGTTAGGGCTTTTAAAAGATATGAAAATAAAAGCACCTGTTTCTAAACAGATTTAAGTAAGTTTGAAGAATCATTCAGATCTCTGGAGCATTGAAAATCATTTCTAGTTATAACATTAGTTTTCAAGGAACACACACACACAGAAACCCAGAACAAATTATAACTTGGTCAAGTCTTCTGACCATGAAGCTTGTGCTTTAGCTTGTGGTTCCTGTGGCCCCCATTTCCCAGTTTCCCAAATCCTTCTGATTCTAAAGCCTGATATATCTCACCTGTTCCAAGCTCCAGGATGTCATCCTTTTTGGACATAGTCACCTTCCCACTTGCAGGAGTGCCTTCTTGTCTAGCAGAGCCCCTCCCCTTGTCTCTTACTTGCTTGATGACAATAATGGAATCTTTGTGCATCCTCGCTTGGTGGAGGGCATTCAAAACATCTCCATGGACAGACCCAGCCAATGAGGTGCCATTAATTGATAAAAGGAGGTCTCCTCGGTGGATGCTCCCTTCCTGAGAAGCAACTCCCTGAGAAAATACTCTGTGAACCTGTACAAATGAAGGGAAAGGAAAGTGAAAGCAAATGTGTTAATATTTTTTGATGGGCAACATAATAGCTTGATGTTAATTTTAAATAATCAAAGACCACATTTTCTGAATCATATGGTTAGCAGACTTAAAAGAAATATATGTGCTTGGGGTATAGAAATCCATCTTGCCCTACCAGAAAGAGGTAGAAGATGGGGGAGGATAAAAGAGAGAACAGATTGGGGGAAGGGTTCAGTAGGCTTGCTACTTTGAGGTGGGGGTAGGGGAAAGACGAGGAGAAAAATTTTTAACTCAAAATCTGGTGGAAATAAGTGGCAAAAACTGAAAATAAATGAATGGGAAAAAAAGAAATATATGTGCCCAAATACCACTTCCTACATAAGACCTTTCTTGTGCTGCTAGTGCCTCACTCCCAAATATCTTATATTGACTTTGGTTATACTTATGTAGGTACATATTTTTTCCACTAATGAAATGTAAGCTCCTTGAGGACAGAGAATTTCATTTTTTACTTTGTGTCCCCAGTTCCCAGTTGAAGGCCTAGAACATACTATTCACTTAGGAAATATTGATTGATTATAGGAACAGAACTAATTAATCTTGCTAACTTTAATACATACACTACATTTTTTCCCTAATGATCTCAAAGGCCTTCTAAATCATTCTTAAAAAGTCATTATTTTTTTGGCAAAAAGTTTGGGTTGCTTCACCAAAATAAAGTAAGGCAATAATTCTATTTAGAATGTACCTCATTATCCTACCCCAGAATCTACATGTCAGTAAAAAACCTGGGACCAAATTCACATAAGTCCTTTGGCTCTTCTAAGGATCTATGCCTCTGCTCAGTTTTACTAATATGAAGCAATAATAGTTCATAAGCAACTAGGTAGATAGATCCCTGACCCCAGATTTAGGAAGACCTGACCTTCAAATGAAGACTCAGATACGCAACTAGTTGTTGTAGGATCCTGGGCAAGTCACTTAACTTCTGTTTTCCTCATCTGCAAAATGGGGATAATAATAGCACCTATTTTGCAGGATTGTTGTGAAGTTGAAATGAGATAATGTTAATTCTTATATAAATGCTAGTTATCATCATTATTATTATTAATTATATAACAGTTTTTAGTTTGCAAAGGTCATTATATACGTTATCTCATCTGATCCTTATAATGACCCTTCAGAGGAGGTACTGCAAGGATTATTATTCTTATTTTACAGTCTAAAACTCAGAGAGGTAAAGTGGCTTGCTTATACTTTCAAATATAATGATGAAATGGCAACAGCAAGATTTGAACTCACATATCCCATACTCTAAATCATAGAATCACAGATTTAAAGCCAGAAAGGACCTTGGAGCCAATTGAATCCAATTCCTTAATTTTATCCAGGAGGAACTGAGGCCTGAGAAGTGACTTGCTCAAGGACATACAGAGGGCAAGTCTTGTAGGAATGTTTTTTCATGCTACATTACAGAGCCCCAGAGAAAGAAAAGTTAAGCATTTTCTTCTCTTTCCCTTCATAGTGTTTCTCCTCTACTTCTTTAAAAGCGAACAAATAGTCTAAGAAAAGATGAACAATGGAGTCAAGATGATGGAGTAGAAACAGGACCTCTGAGCACCTCCGGCTCCCACCCCCTCCAATTCATATAAAAGGTGACTCTGAACAAACTTTGGAGCTACAGAACCCACAAAATGACACAGTGAAGTTAACTTCCTGATGAGGACAGCCTGGAAGGCTGGCAGGGAACAGCCAGCACAGTGCTCTGGGAGCCAAACCCAACCACGTACAAGCTGGAGGTCTTCGCCCCAGGGTGGCCTGACCAGCTGCTGGCTGGAGGTACTTCAGCTCACCAGCAGCTGTAGCGGTTTCCAGAATTATCAACACATAGATGCTAAGGATAAAGTGAGAGGTCAGTGCAGTATGGACTTTGGGATCCAGTAGTTGGGAGTGCTGTCAGCCTTTGTCCCCGTCACGTGGCAGCTTCAGCTCCTGGACTGCAGGTTGTAGTGGGACCAAGTGACCAGTCTGAGGGGTAATCGCACTTGCTTTAACATGCTTGGATCTGGATTGTGGTCTAGGATGGAGGTCATGGGGTATGTGACCAGCTTGCCAGAGCATGTGGAGGCTTCAGAGAGGGTACCTAACTAATACCTTTGGTAGCTGAGAAAACCCCAGTGTTTGGGACAAAGTTCCCATGTATGATGGAAGAGAGTCCTACTGTGGCAAAAAGCCCAAAAGTCAAGTAATTGAGTGGCAACATGAGCAGGCAAAGGAAGCAAACCAAGCAGAGCAACCCAACTTTACACTCCTATTTTGGGGACAAAGAGGACCAAAGCATGGAAGAGGAGGAAGACAGTGAAGTCAGAACTCCTGCACCAAGAGCTTCCACGAAAAATATGAGCTGGTTACAGGCCATAGAGGACCTTAAGAAGGATTTTGAAAACCAAATAAGAGAAGGGGAGGAAAAATTGGGAAGAGAAATGAGAATGATGCAAGAAAATTATGAAATGAGAGTCAACAACCTGACTGAAGAAAATAACACCTTAAAAAACAGACTAACTCAAATGGCAATAGAGGCTCAAAAAGGCAATGAGGAGAAGAATGCCTTAAAAACCTGAATTTGCCATATGGAAAAAGAATCTCAAAAGCTCACTGAAGAGAATCATTCCTTCAGAATTAGATTGGAGCAAATGGAAGCTAGAGACTTTATGAGAAATCAAGATACTATTAAACAGATCTAAACAAATGAAAAAATAGAAGGCAATGTGAAATATCTCATTGGGAAAACTACTGACCTGGAATATAGATCCAGGAGAGATAATTTAAAAATTATTGGACTACCTGAAAGCCATGATCCAAGAAAGAACCTAGAAATCATCCTCCAAGAAATTATCAAGGAAAACTGCCCTGATGTTTTAGAACCAGAAGGCAAAATAAAGGTTGAAAGAATCCACCAATCACCTCCTAAAAAAGATCGCAAAAAGAAAACTAGGAATATTATAGCCAGGTTCTGAAATTCCCAGATCAAGGAGAGAATATTACAAGCATCCAGGAAGAAATAATTTGAATATTGTGGAAACACAATCAGGATAACACAGGATCTAGCAGCTTCTACACTGAGGGACTGAAGGGCTTGGAATATGATATTCCTGAGGCCAAAGGAGCTGGGATTAAAACCAAGAATCACCTACCCAGCAAAACTGAGTATCATGTTTCAGGGGAAAATGTGGCCATTCAGTAGAATAGAGGAATTTCAAGCATTCTTGATGAAAAAACCGGAGTTAAATAGAAAATTTCACATTCAGATACAAGAAGCAAGAGAAGCATGAGAAGGTAAACAGGGAAAAGAAATCATAAGCAACTTATCAAAGTTGAACTATTTACATTCCTACATAGGAAAACAATAGTTGTAACTTATGTAACTTTTCTCAGTATGAGAATAGTTGAAGGGAATAGAAATGTGTGTGTGTATATATATATATATATATACACATATATATACACACACATACATACATACATATACAAGTCTATATAGGAGGGTATATGGGTGTGTATGTATATGTGTACAGTTATACATAGATAGAGGGCATAGGACCAATTTAATGGGAAGGGATGATACTTAAAAGGTGAAATTAAGAGGTGAGAGATGAATATAATGAGAGGAGATGGGGAGAGACAGAATGGAGTATACTATCCCATTTAGAAGAGGTAAGGGAAAATGGTTACATTGGAGGGGGAAAACCGGAAAGCAAAAGGGAATGGGTCAATCTTATTCTCATTGAATTTGGTTTAGGAAGGGAATGACATATACACTAAATAGGTTATCACCCTACAGGAGAGTAGGGGGGAAGGGTATAAGAAGGGGGATGATGAAAGGGAAGGCAGGTTGGGGGCAGGGAAGTTGGAAGCACCAACTTTTGAAAATGGACAGGATCAAAGTAGAAAATAGAACAAGTGGGAGGTGGGATAGGAGGGAGGGAAATATAATCAGTCTTTCACAATATATCCACTATGGAAATGTTTTGCATAGCTACACATGTACAACCTATATTGAATTGCTTATCTTCCCAGTAAGTGTGGGTGACAAGGGAGAAAGAGAATGAATCTGAAATTCAAAGCTTTAAAATCAAATGTTTAAAAATTTTAAAAAAGCACGGGGGCATAGAGATCTACAGTGCCCTACTGGAAAGTGGGAGGGGTATCAGAAAACATATGGGCAAGAGCAGATTGGAGGAGGGTATATTGAGTGGGATCGCTATTTCAGAGTGGTGGGGAGGGGAAAAATGGGAAGAAGATTTGTAACTCAAAATCTTGTGGAAATGAATGATGTATACTAGAAGTTAATAAAGCATTTGATTAAAAAAAATTTAAAAAGATGAACAAAATTCCTGCAAGGCTTTTTCTACATAAACAAAAAGTCTCAAAAGTGCAAAATAAAAACTCATGACCCAGCAAGGGGAAGTGACAGCAATTATTAGCTCCAGTGTTTCCAGGGCAGAGGGCACTGATAAATAAAGTATTATAAGGAGCTCTGCAAACAATATGGTCAACTCCATTGATACCTACTGAGACCTAGTATTAAGCTAATCATTAAATTTTCAGTTAATGAAGAGTACATTAATGTCAATGTTTTCTTAAATGAGGTTATCCAAGTTACCTGATGACTTACTTCTCCCCTTCTCTTCATCTCAAAATTTGACCAAGTCACTCTGCCTCCACTCTAACACACCCAGACACAGACACACAGACAGGCTCACAGACACACACACAGACACACACACACACACACACACACACACACACGCCTCTTTCTTTCCTAATCCCATTCCCTCCTGTTTTCTCAAACATATTGCTTCTTTAATCATCTCCCCCTCTTCAAATATTCAAAATGTATGCACTGGCTCCTTCCTCAGTGCCTTCAAACAGGGCCAAGTCTCTCCCAACCTTCAAACAGTAAAGAAACTCAATCCTTCACTAGACTCTATCATTCCCTTCAGCTATAGTCCTATATCTCTCCTCCCTTTCTCAGCCAGAGTCCTAGGAAAATCTCTCTATACTTGTTGTTTCCATTTTTCTCCTATCACTACCTCATCAACCCTTTGAAGTCTGGTTCTGGCTTCATTACATGACAGAATCATCACTCTTCAAGCTGACCAATGACCCCTTAATTGTCAAATTTAATGTTTTTAAAAAATTTTTTTCTAGTCTTCATCTTTCTTGACCTATCTGCTCCCTTTCATGCTTTGGACCACCATCCCTTCTTCAATACTCTTTCCTCTTTGGGTTTTTTTGTGACACTGTTCTCTTTAGGTAATCCTCTTGCCTCGCTAACCTCTCCTCGGTCTTCTTTGCTGGTTTATAATCCAGATCACGTCCCCCAACAGTTCATGTTCTTAGGGCTCTTTCTTAGGCCTCTTATTTTCTCTTGTCTCTCCTGACTCCCATCTTATCACTTGCCATGAGTTTACTTATCATCTTAATGTTGATGCTTCTCAGATCTACATACTCAGTTCTATTTTCTCCCCATACTTCAGTCTTTCATCAGTAATTGCCTATTGACTACCTCAAACTGGATGTCCCAGAGACATCTCAAATTCTCCTAAATGGCCCCTTTCTGTTGAAGGCCCCACTACTCTTCTAGGCTCAGAATCTTGATGTTATTCTCTTTTCGGTCCTCAGTCTATTCAGTCACATATCCCATCAGTTGCCAATTTCATTTTTTTCTTCATTTCTAAAGCATCTCTTATATTTAATTCCTTTTCTCTACGCCTAGCACACTCTAGTGCCTCTTTGTTCCTCTCATTCCATTTCCCATCTCTGTACATTTCCCTGGTGGTCCCGCATACCTGAATACACTTTCTCCTCACTTCTACCTCCCAGAATCCCTTTCTTTCTTTAAGATGCAGCTTGGACATATCCTTTTGCATTAAGCTTTTCCTGACCCTTTCAAATACTAGTATCCTCCCTTACTCCCCAAACTACCTTGAATTTCCCTTCTTGGAATTGGTATTTGTGCTTGCTCTTTTCATAACTTGTAAGTGCCATTGTCTCACTAGCCAGCATGCAAGCTCATTACAAGTACAGATTGTTTCATGATTTCTAGCATTGGCTCCCTGCACAGTGTCTGCTACCTCTTAGGCCCTTAAAGTTTGTGGATCAATAAAGAGAGTCTCCTCAATAGTGCAGGCTCCAATTTCTCATTTTATAAGCTGCTGGGAAAAAAAACTGGTATAGTTTAAAAAAAAACTATATAATTTAAAGATTTTTTTTGAGTTCCAAATTCTTTCCTTTTCTTCCCCACCAAGAAGGCAAGCAATACAATATCAAGTAGCCATATCACCAAAAAAAGCAAGAAAAATAAAGAAACTGAGAAAACTGGTTCAATTTACACTGAAGAGTTCCATCAGTTTTCTCTCTGGAGGTGGACAGCATTTTTCATCATGTGATCTTTGGAATTGTCTTAGATCATTGTCTTGATCAGAGTAACAAAGTCTTTCACAGTTGATCATCATTACATTATTGTGTACAATGATCTCCTGCCTCTACTCACTTCATTTTGCATTGGTTCATATAGGTCTTCACATGTTTTTCTGAAACCATCACTCTTTACCATGTCTTATAGCACAACTGTAGTCCATCACAATCATATACTACAACTTGTTCAGCCATTTCCTAGTTAATGGGCATCCCCTCATTTCCAATTCTTTGCCATTACAAAGAGAGCTGTTATATTTTTGTACATATGGATCCTTTAACTTTTTCTTTGATCTCTTTGGGAGAAAGACCTAGTAGTGATGTTGCTGGATCAAAGGGTTTGCACAGAAAAACTGATAGCATTTAAAAGTACATTATCTTCAAGGATGAAAGAAAGAAGACACTGGCAACTGAGAGCTAAGGCATGACCCTTTGTCATGTAGGTTTGTGCCTTTGTGCGTAGGTTTCCGATAGTTGTGCCTTGTCTCAGAATAGCCCTAGGTACATTGACATGAAATGAGGCCTGAGAAGTGAGCAATTGATCCAAATTTTAGATGACTGGCAGGCAGTTTTTCTGGGGGAAATCTGAGGCCATCACTTACAGTAATTGATTTCTGCTCCAGATCTACTCCACCTGCCACGCTGAATCCCAGACCTGAGCCACTTCCTTTATTCAAGACCACAAAGAAAATATCTTCATTATTCTAATGAAAGAGAAAGAGAAATAAACATTATGTTTTTTTACCCCTCATACCAAGACAAAATAAAATTAGGTCAATAAGTCCTTCTGTGGGCTTTTCATGGGCTTCTCACACTCCCACTGACCCAGAAATTCAGAAAGAGCTCTTGGGCTTGGAGTCAGATGTCAAGGGTTCACAACTTTCTTCTGCTATGAGTTTTATATTAGCTGTGTATATCTCAGTTTGAGGATTGGTTGTGCAATTGGCTACTATTTAATTTAGTGGTTTCACAAGGGGTCTGTGTGTGTGTGTGTGTGTGTGTGTGTGTGTGTGTGTGTGTGTGTGGTAAACCTTAAAGCTTATATTTGTCTAGTTTTTGGCAGCTTAAAAGCACTTTCACATCCTATCTCAGTTGATCCTCTGAAGAAGATAGATATGTCATTAACATTGCCACTTTACAGAAGGGAAAGCTGAGGCCTGGAATTGTTTATTTGAGAATCTTCCTTTTAAGCACCTAATTTTGTTCCTTCCTTCCTTATTTATTCACTTTTAGAAAGGTGCCAAAATAGAGGTTGTTGATGAATTAGTTAATCATAATTTTTTTAAAGGTTCCCATGCTCTGGGGATAAAGAGGCAGGGACAGAGAAAATGTAATCCCGTGAAATCAATGGTTATATGGTGTGTCATACTCTTATCACACTGATGGAACATATGTACATTAAAAATTCCATGGTTACTAAGAACAAGCCTTGAACCACTGCCCAGAGCAGAGTGTGCCAGTCAGGTTTAACACTCAAAACATGAGAACCTCACAGCAGTGGAAGGATGTTAACTAGATCTCCTGCTGGTCCTCAGGAGCCAAACAGCCATCTCCAATCATGCCTGTGGCTAACCTACAACCTAACATTGTGCCAGGAGCTGTCAAATCTAATATACCAAGACCATCTCATTAGAAATGAGGTTTCCACAGAGACTGTGGCTTAATCCACTTATCTTTCAATAACCCACAGTATTAGTTCTATCCTAGAGAAACAGAGGGTCTGTAAGCATGCAGTTCTAATTCCAGTACTTCCAAGGTAATAAAACTTAATAGGAGTCTTATTTTTCACTTATGTTCTTTTTGGGGAAAAAATATTGCTGTCACTTCCAAATAACGTTTCTCTTCTTACCCCAGCCTCTACCTTTGGCACGGCAGCAGAGATGGGCAAAAGGACTTCAAATATTTGGCTATTTCTGGAAAAAAAGTACTTCCATTTGCATTTCTGGTTTACTAGAGCTCTCCTGAGAAGCAGAAGACATGTTTCACAATCATTGAATATGCTACAGAAATTTTGCCTGTCACAGGCCTCGTCACTTTTACTCTCTTTCAACCCCCATCAAATGTATTATTTGGTCAGTATGATTACTAAGACTAAGAAAAGTTGACACACTACTTTACAGTTTCCAAAGCACTTCACAGAATTTCATCTGAACCTCATAATAACTCTGTAGAGAAAGTAACTGAGGCTCAAATGCCCAAGCCCTGGCCTGTGCTACCAAGCTGGAAAGGGTACAAGGATGGGCTGCAGGACACAGTATTTCTGTTGTCCCAGGACCAGCTCAGCTAATTTCTTTTTTCAAAATTTAATTTAACTTTCAATTCCAAATCCTCTCATCCTTTCTGCCTCTCCCCACACCCACAGATGTCCAAAAAAGAAAGAAAATACATGTTGAGCTCTACTCTGAGTCCATCACTTCTCTCTCTGGAGGTGGATACCATGTTTTCATCATGAGTCCTTTGGAACTGTGGTTAATCATTGTGTTGATCAGAGTTCCCACTTTGTATTAGTTCCTATAAGCATTCCAATTTTTTTTGAAACCATTCCTTCATAATTTCTTACAGCACAATAATATTCAATGATACTCAATTACAATTACTTCCTTCAGTCATTTCCCAATCGATGAGTATCCCCTCTGTTTCTAATTTATTACTACCACCAAAAAAATCCTGCTCTAAATATTTTTCAACATACGGGTTATCTTCTTTGTTCAATCTCTAAAGGGTACTTAAGCTTAATGGCTTTTTGTTCATAGTTCCAAATTGCTTTCCAGAATTAGTTGGACCAGGCCACAACTTCATCAACAATATATTAAATTACCTATTTTCCCAGAGCCCCTCCAGAAAATTTTTCTCATTTTTTGTCAACTTAGCCATTCTGATTCATGTATGGTTTAATGTTAGATGTGTCTGATTTTGCATTTCTCCAATTATTACTGATTTAGAGAATTTTTTCATATGGCTATTGATAGCTTGAATATCTTCCTCTGAAAATTGTCCATATCCTTTGACCATTTATCAAACGAGGAACGATTCTTATTTTTATAAATTTGGGTTCATTCCCCAAATATCTTAGAAATAAGAATCTTAATTCAAACTTAAAGCAATCTTATATCAGGCAAACTTAAAGCAAGTCCCCCCCTACATGCACGTGCACACACACACACACACAAATTTTCTGTTTTTCTAATTTTAGTTGCATTGTTTTTGTTTGTGCAAAAACTTTTGAATTTTATGTAATCAGAAATGTCCATTTTACTTTCTGTGAACCTCTCAATACTTATTTGGCCATGAACTCCTCCTCTTTCCATAGATCTAACAAATTTCTTCTATGTTCATTTAATATGCTTATAGTGTCGACAATACTTTGTGTGACTAATCTACCTATGGGTAGAACAATGGGTAGACTTTATAGGTTAGCATATTTCACATAAACATAGGGAAGAACTTTTAGGCTCTTCAAAAAATAAGTTGCTTTGGGGGAGCTAGATGACTTCATACTTTTCCTCTGCAGGATCATCATTCTTGTCCTATTTCCTTTGTGGGCATACAGTGAAAGTCTCTGTCCTGGACCATCTCCTCTTCTTTACTCTTGTATTCCCATGCATTCAACTATCATCTCACAGCAGATGACCCCCACATTTACATCTCTAGCTCCATCTCTCTCTTGAGCTCAGTACCTGCACCCTCAGCTATCTGTTGGAGAGCTCCACCTAGAAATTCCAGAAGCGTCTCTTGTGCCAAAACTGAACTTATCTTTCCCCTTAAGCGCATCCCTTCTTTTAACTTCTCTGTTTTTGTCAAGGGCGCCCAGATCCTTCTAGTCACCAGGCTCGAAACCTTGGAGTTATCCTTGATTTTGCCTTCTCATTTTCTCCTCTTCCTATCTAATCACGTGCCGTCCCTCGTTGATTCTATCCCCCACCACATCTCTGACCACTACTTCTGTCTCTGTTTACCTGGTCACCACCCTAGCTCGGGTCCTCACCACCTTCTGTCTCTGTTTACCTGGTCACCACCCTAGCTCGGGTCCTCACCACCTTCTGTCTCTGTTTACCTGGTCACCACCCCTAGCTCGGGTCCTCACCACCTT
>NW_027185664.1:2911724-3093558 GCF_028583685.1 Petaurus breviceps papuanus | reverse complement strand
TCTGTTTACCTGGTCACCACCCCTAGCTCGGGTCCTCACCACCTTCTGTCTCGGTCAGTGCCATACCCGATGGGTACCTGAGGGCATCCAAACTCTAGCCTCTCTCATCTATCCTCCACCAGTCTATTGACCCCATGATACTCTCCGTTTTCAAGTCTGACAGCTCTGCTCTGCACAGTTGCCAAAGTGATACTTCTTGTTTTTAAATTTATCAAATGCTTTATTAACTTCATTTTACATTATTCATTTCTGTAAGATTTTGAGTTACAAATTTTTTCCCCTACCCACCACCTCAAAATAGCAATCCCACTGGATATCCCCTCCTCCAATCTGCTCTCTCCTATATCTTCCTCCATCCCCCCTCCGATTTTCCAATAGGGTATGGTGGATCTCTAGGCCCCAGTGCCTGTATATCTTATTTCCCAGTTACATGGAAAATAATATTAATAATAGAATATATATATATTAAACATTTTATTTTAAGACTTTGAATTCCAGATTCATTCCCTTCCTCCCTTATCACCCCTCCCCCCTTACTGGGAAGATAAGCAATTCAATATAGGTTGTACATGTATAGCTATGCAAAACATTCTCACAGTGGATATATTGTAAAAGTCTGACTGTATTTCCCTCCACCCTATCCCACCTGCCACTTGTTCTATTCTCTACTTTGATCCTGTCCTTTTTCAAAAGTGGGTGCTTCCAACTTCCCTCCCCCTCCCAGCCCGCCCTGCCTTCCATCATCCCCCCTCTCATCCCCTTCCCCCCTACTCTCCTGTAGGGTGAGATACCCTATTTAGCATGTATGTAATTTCCTCCCTAAGCCAAATTCATTGAGAATTCCTGTTCTTCCCCTCCCTTGTAACTGTTTTCCCTTGCCTTTTCTATATGAGATAGTTTACTCCATTCTGTCTCTCCCCATCTCCTCTCATTATATTCCTCTTAATTTCACCTTTTAAGTATCACCCCTTCCTATTAAATTGGTCCTGTGCCTTCTATCTATGTATACCTGTACACAAATAAACACACACTCACATATGTATTCATATGCCCATATACCTTCCTATATAGACATATATATATATACACATATACATATACATATACACATACACATTTCTATTCCCTTTTGAGAAAAGTTTCATAAGTTACAATTATCATTTTTCCATGTAGGAATGTAAATAGTTCAACTCTGATAAATTCCTTATGATTCTTTTCCCTGTTTACCTTCTCATGCTTCTCTTGCTTCTTATATCTAAATGTCAAATTTTCTGTTCAACTCTGTTTTTTTCATCAAGAATGCTTGAAAGTCCTCTATTCCACTGAATGATCATATTTTCCCCTGAAACATGATACTCAGTTTTGCTGGGTAGGTGATTCTTGGTTTTAATCCCAGCTCCTTTGGCCTTGGGAATATCATATTCCAAGCCCTTCAGTCCCTCAGTGTAGAAGATGCCAGATCCTTGGTTATCCTGAGTGCATTTCCACCATATTCAAATTGTTTCTTCCTGGCTGCTTGTAATATTTTCTCCTTGATCTGGGAATTCCTGAACCTGGCTATAATATTCCTAGGAGTTTTCCTTTTGGGATCTTTTTCAGGGGATGATCAGTGGATTCTTTCAACCTATATTTTGCCTTCTGGTTCTAAAACATCAGGGCAGTTTTCCTTGGGAATTTCTTGAAGGATGATTTCTAAGTTCTTTTTTGATCATGGCTTTCAAGTAGTCCAATAATTTTTAAATTATCTCTCCTGGATCTATTTTCCAGATCAGTAGTTTTCCCAATGAGATATTTCACATTGCCTTCTATTTTTTCATTTTTTTAGATCTGTTTAATAGTATCTTGATTTTCATAAAGTCACTAGCTTCCATTTGCTCCAGTCTAATTCTGAAGGAATGATTCTTTTCAGTGAGCTTTTGAGGTTCTTTTTCCATATGGCAAATTCAGGTTTTTAAGGCAATTCTTCTTCTCATTGCCTTTTTGAGCCTCTTTTGCCATCTGGGTTAGTCTATTTTTTAAGGTGTTATTTTCTTCAGTAAGGTTGTTGACTCTCATTTCATAATTTTCTTGCATCATTCTCATTTCTCTTCCCAATTTTTCCTCTACTTCTCTTACTTGGTTTTCAAAATCCTTCTTAAGGTCCTCTATGTCCTGTAACCAACTCATATTTTTCGTGGAAGCTTTTGGTGCAGGAGTTCTGACTTCACTGTCTCCCTCCTCTTCCATGCTTTTATCCTTTTTGTCTCCAAAATAGAAGTGTAAAGTCAAGATTGTTCTGCTTGCTTTGCTTCCTTCGCCTGCTCATGTTGCCACCCAGTTATTTGACTTTTGAGCTTTTGCCATAGTAGGACTCTGCCACCAGACAGGGGAGCAGTGAGGAAGCTGGCCGTGGTCAACAAGTTTGATTAGACTAAAAGACAAAGCCTCTGTTCTATCATTGAAAATGCCTATGCAAGATGGAAATACCTACGTTAACACCACATTTGAAGATTATTGAGTTATGGCTTTTCATTCACCTGAACCAAACCCTTGGACATGGTCTTTAAAAGAAAGGCAGACCTGGAGAGAACTGGAACTGAAAGAAAAAGAATGTCTAAAGGCTACAAAGATTCTGAATAAGGGTTACTAGTCAATGATGCCCCCTTCACAAAACCATGTTGACCTGGGAGAAGAGGGATGTGCATGGCCAAAGAAATAGGCACAACCAGAGGCAGAAGGAAGCATTGAAGGCATTTCCTGGATATTTGGAAGAATCCTGGGAGTCTCTGGAGAGAAGAATAGTTCCTGGACCAAACAGGGGAGCCCCAGGACCAATCAAGAATAAGTGTCGAGCAACAGCAAGGGATGAGGCTAAGGGATGTAGAGAACTATGAAGTATAAGAACTGGGCAGGTCTGGTCAAAGCAGCTGACTCTGTCCACCCTCAGATCTCTCTCCTTTCAGGGGTGCCTCAATCATAGTTTAGCACTATAAGTCTGGAGGACTAAATAAGTCCCTAGGTGAATTGGGGCTCATCATTAGTAAAGGCATCAATTTTCTAAGAACACTTTTTTGTTGGTGGAGGGGAACCTTTATAGAGAGGACTATATGCCCCTAAGCTAAATGGAGATCAACTATCAAGGGAAGAATATTTTTTGTCTATTCAACAGCTTGGTTGGGGAGTTTTCTCTACATTGTATTTTTTGTCAGGTGAAATAAAGTTTGTTCAATATTTTATGTATTATTAACTTGAGTGCTTGCATGAGAACTGAGGATCCTTTTCCCATTTTTGTAGAGACCTAGACACAAATTAATTTGGTGTTCACAAGAAAAATCATAGGTGAGGCAGGAGCTGAAGAGTATGATTTTTGGAAAGCCTTCCACGATAGAATCCATTCCAATGTATATCCAGAGCTTCACAAACAAAAACACTTTTGTGTAGCCAGAAGCAATGAAATAAAGACCATACACTAAAAATCATTTCCTGTACTCATCAGATAGCATCTTAGACCCAAGTCATACCTTATTTATCATTATTTTAGATATAATTCCAATAAACTGGGCACTTTGGTTTCCAAGTCCCACTTAGAAGGGGAAGGTGACTCCCAATATAATGCTAACAGCAAAAAAAAAGCAACTACTAGAAATCATAGCAATTGGGGGTAGGGAGAAATGGATTCCTATAACCTAAACTACCCCTGAAGTTTTCACTCTATATTATACTATATTATTATCTTATTACACTATAAGGAATACCTGATTAATGATTATATGTCATAAAAATTTGAATTCTATTTAAGAGGGCAGAGATTGCCTTCTTTGGAAAGATTTTTCTCAAGCACCTACAATGCATTATGCTGCTTTTGTAGAACCTGTGATTTCACTGGGAATAGGGAACATTAAGGAGAGGAAACTCCCTGTAGCAGCAAGCACCCAAGCCGTCCTCAGGGTTTGCTGCCCATACAGGTTCTTGGATCTGCTTTGTTAAAGGAAAGCAACTCAAAATGGGTTAACAAGCTTACTTTAATCAGTCAGACATATATCGTTTACCTTGTTCAGGGGAAAAAGGTCAGCACCCCAAACTTCAAAATATACAGACAGAATTATCAAGACATTAACAGATCAAGTAGACAGCTTTCCAAACTGTCCAACCATTACATCCATACCCAGTCAACATCTGGGTTTCCACATCTGGGTTTTTCAAAGCCGGGGGACTCTCAACAACGGCTTCCCAAAATTCAGATCAAATCACAGAACACTTCTCAAAGTGAGTCCCAAAACAAAGCTACACATCAGGGCTTATATAGCCTTCTCCTGGCTCAGAGAATGTAACAACCTTATTGACTCACTGGCCAATCAAGAAGTATCTACTGAAAAACAAGCCTCCCTCCCCAGGCTTCAGGTGCATTTTAGCCTAGGGGCAGGGAAGATCTTCCAAATTTGCATTCCCATTACACTCCCTCTACCAGAGTAGGTCAGGCTTCTGCTCTTCAGAGAGGTGCCTAGAATTCTGCGAGATTGAGTCTTTTGCCCAGATCTCACTGCTAGTCTGTGTCAGAGGCAGGACTTGAACCTATGCTTTCCTGAGTCTAAGTTTCATGGTACTATGGCCTGCTGCCTTTTTACTATCAATGTAGTTGCTTAATAAATGTTTTGTTGAATGGATGAATGAAAATTATACAAAGTAAATGAAATTTTGGGACTTGGGCCAATTTAAAGTTTTTGGAAAATTTTGTGGAATAACTATTCTTCCCCACTGCAATTCCCTACCCCTACCCCTCAATGTCAGTGAAAAGTTACATTCCCGAATTTTACTTACCTCTGTTTGTGCTTTGGCTTCTCGAATCAGGGTCAAGATATCAGATTTTGACCCCACTGATGACAAAACAGACTGTAATTTTTGCTGGTCCAGGGATGAGATTAAAAGTTGATCCAAACTAAGAGGTAAGAACAGATTTATAGATGTGACACTGAACAAAACATCCACTCCCACTTTATTTAGATGCATTTTCCTTCTTATAAAATCAATGATATTTTCTCATTTTCATAAATACCATAGAGCAAAGAAAGGGGTACCTTCTACACTAACATCACAATGCCAGAGGAATACTCTGAACTGCTTGGAGATGGATTATCCCTTGTGTTTTACTCTCCTCCCTTAAAACTCAGCTACTTAGGGCTTCATTGTTACCACAGTATTAACATTTTTCAGAGTGCTTGGAGTGCCCTCTTTTTTTAAACACACATTTTATTGAATCTTTTGTTTTTTGATTACCTGTTTCTCAATGTATCCCTCTTCCCCTTTCCCTCCAGTCTGCCCTTACCTAAAGAGGATTTTTTAAAAAGGAAACTAAAAGAGCTAAGCAAAATTAAAATGTCAGTTATATTCAATATTCCATACCCACATTGTCCCGCTTCTGCAAAGCAAGGCATCACCTAGGCCATTAAAATTTTGTAGCATTTAGTTTTGATTGTTTTGTTGTTGATACTTTTTTAAACTTTGTTGTAGTAATTATGTGTATATTTTTTTCTCCTAGTTCTGCTCACTTCCATGATTTTCTGCATTAATTATATTATTTCTTATAATACGGTAATATTCTCAAACTTTCATGTAACACAATTTGTTTAGAGCCATTCCTCCATCTACTTTGTTTCCAGCTATTTGTTACTGCAAAAATTGAAACTGTAAATATTTTGGTGTGTATGGGGCCCCCCCTTTTTTTGTCAACTGATTTCCTTAGGGTATATGCCCAGCAGTAGAATCTCTGGGTCAAAGGGTATGAATACTATAGCCACTTCCTTCACATAATTCCAAGTTGCTTTCCAGAATGGTTGGATCAATTCATTGGTTGTCTTTCTACAACCCTCCAGCCTTGACTCTTCCTCTCTTCTGTCATCTAAGACATTTTTGGAACTTTATTTCATATGGTTATTGATGGTTTGAATTTCTTCTTTTGAAAACATTTCACTGAAAGGCAACCCCAATTGCCGAGCCTTCCCCCCTCCAAGAACAAATCAAAACAAAATAAACAGACAGAAATAAAACTGTTCATATCCTTTGACGACTGACCGATGGGAGAATGACTTTTGTTCTCATGTGTTTTGATTAGTTGTCTATACATCTTGGATATCAGACTCTCATCAGATATATAGAATTGTTTTTCTCTAGTACACCAATTCCCTTCTTATCTTCATTGCATTAATTTTGTACATGCAAAAAGTTTTCAATTTCATATGATCAAAGTTACGATTATTTTATTATCACCTCTCTCCTTTGTTATACATATGAGAAACAGATGATCTGGTTAACATCTAATCTTTTTGTAGTGTGTTTTTTAGTATTCAGAGCATGTATATATTTGGAATTTAATGTGTTATAGTACATAAGGCATTAGTTTATGTCTAATTTTTGCCAGGCTGTTTTTTGGTTTTGTCAGGGATTTGTGTCAAAGAGGAAGTGTTTCCTGGGTATTTTATATTTGGGGTTTTATTGAATATGTAATTATTGAATGAAATTATTTCCAATAATTCCTTGTCTAGTCTCTTTCACTATTATATCATCTTTTCTATTTTTTTTTAACCAGTTCCAAATTGTGCTTAGTACTTTAAAATACCATTTGAGCTTTGGAAATGCTATTTCCCCTCCATTCCTACTTTTTTCATATCTCCCTTGATATTCTAGATCTTTTGTTCTTCCTAATGAATTTTGTCATTGTTTTGTCCAGCTCTGTAAAGTTTTCCAGGGTAGTTTAATGTAATGTTCATGGGAATTTGAAGACCTTCCCTGCTTTGAAAATATACTCTGCCCCCTAATAGGCTGAATGTAATCTCATGGAACCTGTGGTGGGAGGAGGTTGTTGAAGGGTGGAACAGAGCCCACAGGAAGCTGGGAGTCAGAGCTAGATAGACTGGGGGGAAAGATAGGACAATCAGGCAAGGAGTCAGGCTCCTGAACAAAAGCTGGTTTTTTTCTACCTGCTGTGACAGCTGAGCTTATGTTGGTTTGTGGGAAGGCTAAAGGATGGTATGGTTCTCTGTACTGTTGTGGCTTATTAATTTCTTTCCTAATATGATGGAAGTGGCTTACTGGTTTTGAGATTTGGTTTTCTGGTGTCTGAATAAACATTTTGGTTCTGTCTTCTGTATGGAGAGCATGTTCTATTTTGTGATGAAGATGGGAATATTTATAGTCACAGCTGGTGCTGTACATATTGCATTGGCACTACATTTAGTATAGTACTTATTCTATAAATTAATTCCAATAGCATCATCATCTTTACTATATTGGCACAGAGCAGCCAGGTGCATGGAATCTCTGAAGTAGTGTTTGGTAATTGAATCTATAAAAGTGTCGAGTGTGCTTTGACAGAACAAATCCCCAAGTACTTGGTGCATTTTGTTCTTTTTTTGAATGGAACTTTCCTTTTTATTATTCCCTCCTGAATTCTGCTATTGCTATCCAGCATGCTCTTGATTTTTATGCATTTATTTTCTAAACCTGCAACTAGGCTATTCTACACCATCCATCATAGGAGTCGGGATGTGGACCAGAACTGCGATTTCCTTGCTATCAGTAGCCCCACTGAGGAAACATCCCTCTACCAATATGGGATCTGTGACTTAGACCATAGCCTAGAATACTAAGAGTTTCTGTGACCAGCATAAGATCACCCAGTCACCAGGTGTCAGTAGCAGAACTTGGACCCATTACTTCCAGGCTCTGGAGCTGAACTCTATTCATTATATTATTCTGAAATGATGGCGTCAGAAAAAGGGACATTTTTTTCTGCCTTTCATTTATTTTTCTTGCCTTATTGTTCTCTCTCACATTTTTGGAAGCATAAGATATAATAGTAGGGAAAGGAGGAAGGCTCTTGTTTAGATCAGTCTTCATCTTTCAGTTGTAAAGGACCTTGGGGGCCACCCTGCCTTTTACCTGTACCTGAACAAGAATGTCCTCTGAAACATCCCAGACACTTGTCATCCAGTCTTCAGTTGAAAACCTGCAGCAGCAGCAGGGAACCCCCAACACCCCAAGGCAGCTTCTTCCCTACGTGTCTAATACTGAGGAATTTCCTTCCTTTCTCTCAGAAATGATCTTCTACTACTCCCAGCTCTGCTCTATGGGCTTATGGATTTTCCACTTGGGTTGCATCATTCTCCTTTCTTTTCACATTCTGTCCTCTGCCCCAAAATGTCCCTTTTGAGGTGAAAGTTTACAATTAATTCAATCTTGAAGAGCAACTTTTTAGGAAAAACTCTCAATTCAAGTCATGTCAACTGGCATTTTTTTCTTGGTGCTAGGTGATATGATAAGTTCTGAGAATACATAGGCATTTCTGCAGGTTTTTTCCCCCAAGTTATTTTTAAAAGAAGGGAAACAAAGCATCAATAAATAAAACTGATTTTGGTTGTCGTTCAGTCTTTTCAAACACGTCTGACTCTTGGAGACCCCATTTGGGGTTTTCTTTGCAAAGATACTAGAGTATCTTGATATTTTCTTCTCCAGATCATTTTATAGATGAAGACACTAAGGCCATCAGGGGTTAAATGACCTCCCAAGGGAGTTAATAAGTGTCTGTGGTTGCATTTAACTCTTATCTTCCTGACTCCAGGCCTGACCCACTGTGCCACCTAGCTTATGCATTTTTTTTAAGGGAAAAGAAAGGAAACATACTCACCCTATGGACCAACTCTTTCCAACGTATCTCCCATCCACTGCCTTTTCCTGGATTGTTATATCTTCATCAGAGGCTGAGGCAGGGGTCCCAGGACCACTAATCCAAGAACTATTTCCCCTAGAACATAACCCATCTCCACTCTGACCTTTTGCCAGATGTGAAAGGGAAGGTGATTCATTGAGGTTTGAGAGGCTTTCATTTGGAAGGCCAAGGGACCTCCTGGGAGTAATTTCTAGCTCAGTTTTAAAGTGGCCAGCTACAGGTTCCACTGAATAATCCTCATCACATAGCTTGTCAAGGTCGGGCATGCTCAAAGCCCTCAGCTCTCTAAGTTTAGAGCGGGATAAAGGACATGGTCGAGCTTGGCCTCCAGCTGTCCTGTTTCTCCTGATCTGAGAAGCTGTGCTCACTGCTGGATTATAAGTAGCTGGAGGTTCAAGTAACTTCTTTTGGTCCAAACCAGGGTTCTCTCTTCTTCCTTCTGTTGGATTTGGTGGAGAAACTAGGAGAGTCATAGTCGAGGGTGATTTGTTTAGCTGGGAGGCCAATGAAATGGTTTCATTTTGGTTTTCACCACATGAGCTCAAGCTTCGTCGTAAGGACCTCATGGTATCACTGGAGTTGCTGGGGATCCCTGAAGATATAGTGCCTGATGATCTCCTCCCAATAGGAGGTTTGGAGTTCATGGATACTGCTGAAGGGAAATCAATGGACTTGACTACAGGCCTGTCAAAACTAGCAAGATTTTCAAAAGATTTGATCCTCTGTTTCACAGAAAAAGATGAGGTAGGTTCATGGGGCCAGTTTAGCTCATAGTAGTAATGCCTCCTGGTAGATTTTATTCTATTTGTGACAAGGCAGTTTGCGTCCTGGGCCCCAAGGGCACTAGCACCTCCCAGGTCTGTTTTGGGGATGCTCTGGGCAGTTTCCAACAGTTGTTTTCCTCCTTGAATGCCCTGTCCATTAACCAGGCCAAGAAGTTCACCTTTGGATATTCTTGTCTCGGGTACACAGACATAGTTCTCATCTGCCACATAATTCTGGCTATCTTGAAGAGAGCATCCTGAAGATTGTACAGAGTGGTTTTCACCTCCAAAATGGCTTGCAAGTTGGGCTGGCATCGAGTAAGTTCTTGTAACTGGCCTTGGGGTGCAATAGGGACCATCATGCAGAGTGATGACATTTTTGGAGTTCCCAGGAGGTTCAGACATCTGGTTCGTTTTCTTCTGGTTATTACCTGTCTTCTCTGAAGGCAGATGTGGGGAAGGGCACACAGGCAAGAAAAAGGGGGAAGAAGAAGAGAGTCTTACCTCAATGAAACTTCTTTGAATTTCTTGTTCTTCTGGGGCATCTTCCTGAATGGAGTGAGAAGCCAGAGAAGGTGGGTGACTTGGGGACAGCTCCACTCTTCTGTGGCAGAGCTTGCTTTCACCTTTTCTGTAAAGATTTTCTTGGGCAGAGAATCCTCTCTGGTCACTTTCACCTAACTTGTCACCACCCGGGCTTTTGGGATTTCTTTCAGAAGAGATGGCGATTATCTTTACCTGGTTCATTCTGTCTCTTGAGTCACCAGCAGCTGCCTTGTTCCCCTTTTCACCAAACCCACTGGGGAGAGCTGAGACCACTGTTACTTCTTTTGGGTTGGAAAGGCCAAATTCATTTTGTCCAAGGAGTCTATTTTCATTTGTGTTCCGAGTCATAGGGATGTTTCCATCTGACATGGGGGAACTCATTGGCCCAGACACAATCAAAGCTAATTTACTCTCTTGTCCACGTGTAGGAGATTTGGGAGCCATGGGAGAGCTTTTGTCTGGTTCTCCATGGACAGAAATGCTTCGAGAGCCCAACACTCTCTTTGAAAGGGTTTTGGGAGAGGTTTGGGGTGAAGCAAAAATTTTTCTCTGCTCAGTCCCACTAACCTTGGCAGCCTGACCAGCACTAGGAGCTTCTGTGCTGGGTTTGTTCTTGCTTTTGATGCTGAGGCCTTTCAGCTTTGACCCTGACCTAGGTTTGTGATTGTTATTGAGAAGCGTTTCCATACAACTCTTGGGTGCTGGCCCTTTTGTTTCAGGATTCTGTTTTGGTTGAGATGAAGGACTGGGCAGAGTAATACCCCCCTTAACATGGTTTGTGCTGGAAGTGTGAGTTTTAGTGTTGGAACTTTTTGTTGTGGAAACACACTGTTCCTTTTCATTTATGCTTTGTGTACTATGATTAATTTTACTTGGATCTTTGTACTGGGTCAGAAGCGGACTTCTGACCGATTTTTCTGGTCCTTGTTGCAAGTCCCCCAAGTCCTGACTTTCAGAGATATGAAGGCTCGTCAAATCACATTCTTCATTATTAGATGAACCTGTATTTAAAGAGAATTGAGCATGACTGTAACTATCAATTACCTTAATGGTTGCTTCTTGCTTTTTGCATTGGGATTTGTTGTCTAGCAAGCTGTGCTCTAGGCCATTAACCAACCTGGGGCTGATGGAGGGGATTGGGGGCTTGTGCACAAGGCCACAGTCTCTGAAAGACTCACAGGTTTCCGGAGTTTTGGCAGTGCTGCTGTCTTGCATTTTCCCCTCCATGTGTAAGGCTCTGCATCCCTGTGTAATATTTCCATCTGAATATGCTGAGCTCTCCCAAGAGCCCTTATCCAAATAAAAGGAAGGAAGGGAGTTCATAGGAACTGTTCTGCCTGTCTTTGCCTGCTGGTAAGAGTTGGAGATTGTAGGTTTTTCTGTGTCAAAGGAAGGTGTTGCCCCTGGGGCTGTCTGTACACTACCCATAACAGTACTTCCTAATGGTGAAACTTTGGCTCCTGCTGGGTAAGGTGGATCCCCGGACTGTGGATTCACAGTAGGGCTGGGTCGCCGTTCTACTTGAGAGTGTGGCTTTGGATGAGTATTCATGCAACAAATTTCAATTTGTTCCTCATCTGACTCTGTGGCACTGTGTGTCTGAGAAGAGCAAGATGGTGGATGGGATGTCATGCTGTCCCTGAAGGGAGTGGGTGAAGGTTCTGTAAGAGACTCTGGGTCCAAATGTGAATCCTCAGCAGCTCCAGACCTAGACTTTGGTGATGGCTCAGTGGTGTCAGCTTCCCCGTGGCCAAATGAGGACAAGCTGTCTTCATGTAAGCTGCTAAAATTCCTAGAGTAGGTACTCAGACAGTTTCTATTCACAGTAAAATGCTTGCCTGGATTAACTGAATCCAAAACTGAAAAGTGAGAGGTCCACTGAAGCTGAGGAGATGAAAGTGAAGGCCCACAGTTCATACTTTCAAATGAGTCTTCTTGAACTGTGCTCTGCTCCAGCGGGTAGGAGCTCCTACCTCTTGCCCAAGAGTGTCTCTGAGAACCTCCCTCACCCCAGTGGGCACCTGTTTCTGGAGGATACTCAGATCTTCCTTCACAATCAGCTAACTGACTGATGATGGTGTCAATGTCAGTCACTAGCATCTCCTCAGAACCTCTTAATCCACTACCTCTGTGTACTTCTTTGGTACTGACAGGAGATGGCAGTGTGGAACCAGATTGCATAGCTCCTTCAGTTTCAGAGGCTGGAGCTCCTTTTGAGTGGGTTCCTCCTCTTGTGGCCAAAGTCCCACTGGGATCAGTATCAATCAGCTCCTTGTCCCCTGGTGATTCAAGGTGGTCCTGTGAGCCATCCACATCTGTTTAGAGAAATAAGAGGGGGGAAAAAGGTGGGGTGAGAGGAGGGCTCTGGCAGGAAGCAGAGGTCAACAATGATATAGTTGAAAAAACATTGCATTTTGAATCCTTCTTCTGCTATGGATGCCCTACCTTGTGACACTAGGTAAATCACTATACCTTTTTGGGTCTCCGTTTCCTTATCTGGAAAATGAGGCAGATGGATGAATGGATTGTTAATGTCTTTTCCAGCTTTTGAAATCCCACAATCCTACCCGTATGTTCTAAAACTGCCCTAAATAAATGAAATGGGAAATGAATACTAGTTTTAGAGCAAACATCCACAGCAGATTTTGGAGTATCTTCTCTGCAGAGTACCCTTTGCCTAACAATGTCGATTTTTAAAAATCCCAGCAGAAACAGACATGACCCTCTAAGAGTCATCAAGTGCCCTGCATATATATTATCTAATTTTAGTATCACAAACCCTATGCTGTCAGTATCCAAAGTAGTTGCCCATTGTACAGAAAGGACACTGAAGCCCAAAGAGGTTAAATGATTTGCTACTGGCCACTTAGCTAGGACTTGAACCACACAGCCAGCTCTTCTGATTTCAAAGCCAGGGGGCCTTTCACTACTTCTCCAGTGTCTTCATGTTTCCAAAGTCCAAAAACTAATTGGTAGTAGTAGGCAGAGTGGGTGCTGGTTTCTGGTTAGATCCTCTCTTCTGGTGCTTTCTAAGGTAATAGAAGTAATTAATGGAAACAGATTAGAGGGCCATACCTACTGAAACTGTTCTCAGTTCTTTGATCAGCAAGTGATTAGTACTCTCTCCAGCACCCCTCTGCGACTCCTTCACAGCTGTCTCCCCTCAATGAGTCCTTCATAGTATCATATCATAGTAATCTCTAAGTGCAAGGGTATCATCCTGAAATGTGGAAGTAATACAGGACCCACGTCCCTGATAAGTTTTCAAAACAGTTGGCCCAAGACTAACTTGTAGGGGAAAATATGAGACAGTACTTTTTAAATTACATAGTTGAGTACCAAATCTTTTGGTACATACTGTGGGAAAAGTTCAGAGAAGGCTGGAGCAGTCAGTATCTGCTTACTGGGGCATTTCAAGTCAAGGTTGAATGAACATTGGTGAAAGACACTGTAGAGGGACTTCTCAATCACCACTCAATCACCACCATGGCTTTGGATCCTCTTTCTCAACTCTTGAGACCCTATGGCAGTGGAGGGTAAAGAAGATGGTAGGCTTATGCTCTGAACAACAGACTGAAAAGTGTGAGAGAGGACATTCCAGGATATAGGAGGGAGAGGCACTATATCTTACCACTGGACCCAGATGGCTCCAGAGAAGAGAGTGAGGCTGGTGACTTTGCACAGCCCTGCCTTACTTAAATCCAATTCACTTGTAAGTCATGACATCACCTTCCTGATGTCATTGATCCTCTTTGGGAAGGAAGAACAAACCATCATCTGTGAGTAGTAGTAGCTGCCCCACTGGGGACCCAACTGGTCAGTTCCAGTTGGACAATGCTGTTCTTTCCTTCCCCTGCATCCCCTCCCTCTGTCCACATAGGGAATCCATACCTTATATTTCTTTGGCCAGAGCAAAAGTAATTTTTTTTTTTGCTTTTTGGAGGGCAATTAGTGTTAAGTGACTTGCCCAAAGTCACAGGGCTAATAAGTCTGTCAAGTGCCTGAGGCCGGATTTAGGAATATAAATTTTGATTTTTTTTTCCTCTTCTCTACTTATTTATTCTATTATTAAAAAGAAAAGTAGGACAGTTAACTCTTCAGCCCCAGGTAGCTTCATTTATGATTTCTTGAAGTACAGCACTGGAAAACCAGATTTTTGATTAAACTCATTGTGATTCAAATGGAGCTGCTAGACACCAAGCCTTAAATCTGAATCACTGGTTCTCACTGATTGACCAAGAATAGGTCCCAGCCCAAGCCTTATTGAGTTCTAATGGCTGATAGTGAGTGTAAATAACAACCGTTTCTGTTTTGGCCAGAAACCCTGAGGTCTTCTCCTGTACTGAGCCAAAGATTACACAGGTCATAAATGGCAGAGGTAGGATTTAAGCCTACCTCTACCATCTGAATCACAATCCAATATTCTTTTTTTTTAATAGTATTTAATTTTTCCAATTACATATGAAAACAATTTTTAGCATTCATTTTAAAAAACTTTTGAGTTCCAAATTTTTTTCCTTCACTCTATTCCCTCCCTAAAACAATATGCAGTTTGATATAGGTTTTATATGTGCAATCATTTAAAATATATCTCCATATTAGTTATATTGTGAAAGAAGAAAAAGATCAAAAGGAAAGACTAGCAATTTGCATTCAGACTCCATCATTCTTTGTAATGGTATGGAGACAGTTAGGTCAAGGGTTTGTAAAATCAGGATATCATCCTGTTACTTAACATTATCTGGGGGTGAAAATTTCTCAGTTTTGTATTAACTTCCCTTTCTCCCCGAATCGCTTCACTTCTGCTGTCAATCAGCAGCAAGCCCTTTCAGGAGGCTTTCTGATTTCCCGCCTCAGTGGGCCCCTCCTCCTGGCCAGCGGGAGTCAGGGACAACCTGAGCTCATCTCCCCTCACCCTTACTTTGGGACCCATCCCCCTTTCCCTTGCTGTCAATCAGCATCCTTGTTCTTTGTAAGCCTGTTTCCCAGCCACTGAGAGATAGTGGGGGGGGGGGGGCTTCCCTGTGACTTGCCATTGGGGAAGATTTTCACACCAAGACTTGAGTCCACCTCTCAGCCAGTTGGAGAAGGGACAGCCAGGGGAAGGGGGTCTGACTGCCTTAGAGTATAAATTCTTGTTCTGCCTTTTGTAATATTCCTCTTCCTCATGATCAGTCATGGGGAAGATGGCCTTCTTCTCCCGGGGAAGAGAATAAATTCCTGTTCTTACCCTAAGAGATATTCTTGTGCTCTTGATTAAATTTTGGATGAGGTTTTTCATCACAAATAATATAACACTTTTACAGTTAGTTAATGTTAAAAGAATGGTTTGTGGTCTATCTTGTAAATGCTTTAAAAGAAGTATAAAATAACCAGAAGTTGGAATTTTTTATGACTTGAGATGTAATGTATTAAAACTGAGTATTCAATGTATTTATGTATGTATTGGAGCCTGTTATTAATTTCTTAGGGGAATCTCATCCTCCTGATGGGAGAATGAATAATGGATTCATGTAATGTATCAAAAAACTGGGTTCTAATGTGAGTTTCCTGAACATGACAATTGGCCAAGGTTCCAATTTTGATTTTATAAGAATGAGAGCATAAGGGTTGAATGGTCATTTAAAATTCTGAGAAGATCAATTTTGCAGGAGAATGGACACAAGAAAGTGCATTTCTACAAGAAGATGGCCTGCCTTTGAAGTCTGCCCTACACCAGGGGATGAGGTCCTGCCAAACTCTTGGGAGGACTCTAAACCACAGCCCAACTGGGAAGGACCATTTCAGGTGCTACTGATAACAGAGACCACAGTCTGGTGGAACTATATATGGACACACTATACCAGAGTGAAGGGACCAATCCTTCCCAATTACCAGTGGGAAGCCCAAGCCACCCCCGGATCCTTCAGAATGGACCTTTCAGAAATTGAAGTAATGCTTGATCATCCTAAGCAAATGAGAAAAGACCGTGAGCTGCCGTGGATGGTTCTTCTTCTGATCATGTGTTTTGGTGGCCTGGTGCTTTTCTCTCACATCACTAGTAGTCTGCCTCTGGGTTGGAACCCTTTTCATGTTATGATTAGTAACCAGGACCACGGGAGAAGAAGGCACTTCCTATATGGCCTGTAGCTTTGTGTGGATTGTTGTTTGTACCGTACTTAATTCCTTGCTTCCAAAGATTGATCTTAAGCACTGCCCAGAATATGAGCTTCATTAAGAGAGATGACACCCATGAGAATGTTCATATGATGACTATAATGAGTGTGCAGTGATGCTAGAAAGGTCTGAAAAAAACTGGTCTGAAAAAATGTGGAAACAAAATTCTTACTTAAAAAAAGGAGGACTTATAAGGGTTAGCAGGATGAGTTCTATTTCCACAAAGGTTATCTGAACAAGGAATGCAGTCAACACGCGCTGTTAGGGTAAAGACTGTGTTTCCATATTAGGAGATGGGGCCATCAAAGGAAGGTATTTCATGGGGAGAGGGTTCCAGAAAATAGCCTGGGTGGCCATTTTTACCTCACCCACTTAATTAGGTTCGTGTATATTAACTTACACACCCCTAAGGAAGGGTTAGTACCATTTTGTGAACATGTGTCACCTGAGGTGGGAGGGGGAACATATTAAGCATTCTGAGAAGTCTAGAAACTATGCCGATTCTCACCAACCAGAGTAAGACAGGAGGGACTGGCAGCCGGGAATCGGGACAAAAGGGCTTGCTCCTGCTTCTGTAGGGTGTAGGGGAGCTCATCTTGGGTTCCACACCCAAGGATGTATTAAAGTTCCAACTGCTTCACTCATCCTGAGTCTGTCTAATTTACTGCATCTATCTGGGTGACGGGTTATTTCTCACAGGAGGTAACATTAAAAGCTGGAGGGAAGGGCTCAGGAAAGGCCTAATACAGCATCTGACTCTGAGATACCAAAGAACAGCCATATGACATAGCCAATTTCTAAATCTCCAATATTACCCAATCTTCCATTTTCTAAGAACCAATCCTCCCTGAGGAAGCTGATCAAAATTCTTATGAGCCAAGAGCCAATAAAAATCTGGCACCCTAGAGAAAATTAAGACAAGCAACATGTTTCAGACAGATATTAGGTTTGTAAAAAAAATAACAGGTAAAGTTGGACCCCCACCACAACTCCTAGGAAACAGAAAATAATATCAGAGCTTAAAAGGTCTTAACAATGAAAGACTTTTTTAAAAAGCTGCTGGCCTCATTCATTGTGTATTTTATCAGGCCTTTCCGACACAATATGAATATTTTCTTTTTTTCCCTTAAACATAAGTGCACCTAAAATATGGAATACTACATGAATTTCCATGTCATCCTTGTGCAGAGGCCATGCGGCCCTTCTTTGTATCATTCCAGTTTAAGTACATGTACTGCCAAAGCAAGCACAAGATACGAACATTTTCAAAACAGTAGGATTTAATGGGATGAGGGAAGGGAGGCTGGAAGACATCAAGCCAAAGAAAACCCAAGTTTTCTGACTCCACATTCAGGGCTCCTCAAACTGAACCACATTGTTGTCTTTTTACCCATTCAAAGGATCCTAGATTTAGAAGAGACTTTCATGGTGATCTTGTCATACTCCCTCATTTAGAGATGAGACCCAAGGAGTGAGGTGCTTGCTCCTGGTCACATAGTATGTGGAAGAAATGGAATTCAGATCTAGGATGTGTGATGCTGTATCTAGTGCTCTGACCATTGGACTCTCAGATGACCTTTCTTAGAACTCTGCTATCGCTTAACCTCTGTCTGCCTCAGTTTCCTCAACTTTAAAATGGGGATAATAACAGCACCTACCTCAAGGGATTGTTATGAGAGTCAAATTGAAATAACATTTTGAAAACACTTAGCACAGAGCCTAGAATTTAGTGGGTGCTTAATAAATGCTTGTTCCCTTCCTTACCAGGAATACAAATAAAAATTAGAAATGTTTCCATGGAATAAAGGACATATAGTTTACTTATTGGAGAGCCCCTCATGACCTCACTCAAAATCAACTTAACAATTCTAAGAAGTTTGTTTATGTGGATTCCAGGACCAGAGGATAGCTGGAAGAACCGACAGATAAGACCCTGGGAGCAATGTGACAGCAAAGGTAAGGACAGACTACAAAAAGCAGACACAAGAACTCAGAAGTCATCAAAATCTGGGGCCATCTATTATAGGACCAAACAGCTTTACCTATATTGGATGGCCCCAGGGTGATATTCATAATGATGACCCTCAATCAAGAAAAGGTTAATTTTGTTCTTTATGCTGTGTTTTAAGGTGGGGAGAAAGAAGGGGGAAAGGTATTTCAAGGGGCAGGAATTTAAGGGGACATAACTGACATTAAGAAAAAATAGTCATCAATAAAAACAAAGTACAAGGAAACATAGATTTCAAAAAGATTTCTGTCCAAAAAGGTTTAAATGTTAACACAATAATTTGATACTTAATGGGCTAAAACCTCAACTCAGAAAAATCTGGGATCTGCTCGTTTGCTAAGGTTCTAGATTGTCAAGTCCCAAATTTGTTCACAAACTAGCAAAAATTTAACTCACATAAACTTGAGTTTTAAAAAAAACCACAACTTGAATTATCCAAAGTGTTATCAGAATCTATCTCTTTTTAATATATCATGGCTTGAGCTTCAAAAAGAGGAATACATTTCCCTAGAGTAAACCTAATTTATCCTTTTAAGAACATTTTTTAAACACATTTGACAATAAGGTTGGCTTTTAGCAAAAGCTTACTGTAAATGCTCTTTATTTGGTGACTGAGGTTACTTCATTGTCAAGATATTGGCAGTGGATTATTCTAAAAAAAGAAATAATACCCCCACTTGTCTGGAAGTCAGATTTCTGGCAACCTCAACCACAGGAGAAGAAGTAAGCAAGAGAGGCCTCTGGACTGCTGTCACAAAGGCTGGCCACCAATGTGTCAGTACTGTACTGGGACATAGAAACCTACAGGCTATTTTTCAGGAGATGACTTTCAGTCAATACACAATTCTAACAAATGTGGGTATCTGATTTTTTTTCTTGTTTCCAGGAGATTTGATGCAACAAATCAGAAGGAGAAGACACAGGCATACTGTCAGTAGAAGTGACCATTGACAGCAACAGTAAAAAAAAAAAAGAAACAAACCCAGAAAAATAATTGCATGAGAGTACTGTACAAGGATTAGTAATAATATTGACCCTGAACTATGAATTAAAGTTTTAGTTATAGTATGTATACATATATATTTAATATAAGCTAGCAGTGACTGAACAAGCTGTGCTATATAATTGTGATAGAATACTACTGTGCTGTAAGAAATGATGAGATCAGTGGTTTTAGAAAAAACACGATAAGACTTGCATGAAATAACAAAGTGAAATAAGCAGAACCAAGAAAGAGAACAGTATGTACTATAACAGCAATGTTGTTTTAAGATGATTTTAACAAATAAGTTATTTTATCCGTCATAAATATTAACCATAAAGGACATGTGAAGAAGCTATCTTCATGTAGAGAGAGAACTAATAGATGTATAGAATAAGTCTGTGTGTGTGTGTGTGTGTGTGTGTGTGTGTGTGTCAAATGGTAGCCATCTTTAGGGGGATAGGGTAGGGGGGGAAAGAGAAAAAAAATTTTACTGGAGAATTTTGTTGCATATTTGAAAAGAATAGCAAGTTGTACAATTGCACATTTGCAGTTTCATGTACAATCATCTTTTTTATTCTGTTATAGAAATGCTTGCTTTATTGCAGAAATTAAAAATAATATTTCTTTTCTTATGTTATGCTACACAACTTCCTCTGATTTGTGTAGATCTCCTTGGTCTTGTTTCTCCAACTAGGGGTTGTGAGCTTTGTGAAGGTAGGACAGAGGCAGTGGTCAAAGAACCAGGTTTTGAACCCTGCCTCTGACACTTTCTATCTCTGTTACCCTGGACAAATTTCCTTAATCTCCATGGTATTTAATTTCTTCATTTATAAAATGGGGTTGTACTAGAGGGTCTCTGAAGTTCCTTCTAACTCTAGATCTATGATTTCCATGTGCCATGAACTTCATGCCTTTCTCTGGTAAAAATTGAAAACATGACAAAAATCAGCAGAAATGGATATTTCCACGTGGAAAAGAGAACAGAAAAAGAAGACTGTATATGAAACCTTGAGTGTGTGCAGCTTGTTTTTTTAAAGCACACATACCCAGTGTGTATATGTACATATTTAGACACATATATTCTTTTCTTTCATATGCTCTTGACACAATGGGTTACCAATAAATGCCTACGGATTGAAAATTAATATGCCCCATGTTAAATTAAAATTCCTCATGAATTGAGAATAATTTCAATAATTATAAGCTGTTGGTTCAAAAAGTGACATATGCTATTGCTATATCACCCCCTTCACTTTTAGACACATGAAACCATCTTACCACGTGCTTGTCGCTGCACCAACAAGGTCAGGACCATGGGCAAGTTCTTGACAACGTGGCAGGTCTCCTGGTAGGACAAGGAGTTGACTGGAGCACCATTGATAGAGACAATCTCATCTCCAACACTCAGTTGTACACTCCCGTATTCCTAGCACAATTGCAACCAGAAGTTATCTTGAATAGCTCTCAGAAAACAGTCATTAGAACAAAAGACATGGATGGTAGTTAGACAAAGTTAGAATGCACTTAAGACTGTCAAATCAATCGGCCGAGACAATATTTGTAAAAAGTGTTTGACTCATAGGAAGTGCTATTTCAATGTGCATTCCTTTCCCCTTCCCTCTCCAGTCAGTCAGTAAGCATTTATGAAGCCCCTCCTTGATCCAAGGCACGCTGCTATGAGCTGAAGATACAGAAAGAGGCAAAAGACAGTCCCTGCCTTCAAGGAGCTCAATCTAAAAGGGGAGAAGGGAACAAATAATATATAAATAGGGTACATATCAAATAGGAAGTAATTAAGGGAGGGAAGGGGATGAGGAAGGCTTCCTGGAGAAAATGGAATTTTAGTCACGCATAAGGAATAGAATTACAGATGAATTCAGAAACATGTCTATGAAATAATGAAATGCCAAAAACAGAAGCAGGAGAATAGCATACACCCTGATAATGTAGGGGATATGGAGCAAAAGTGGATAAAAATAGAAAGAGAATCTTTGTAGGGATTTAGAGTAACTAAAGCTTGGCTATCACTCTTCGTTCAAATTCATCCATGTGAATATTGAACAAGTTTAATTGTTACTTGGTGTGGACGGTCTTTGCAGTCTGTCCTTCCCCATTCTTTCATCACCCAGAGATCAGTTATTTCTAATAAATATTTAACTTTTAAGAAAAGAAGAAGGAACACAAGGGGACATAAAAGTCCATTCTTACTCAAATACTTAAAAGCAATGAGGAACAGGAATCGTCTGGATCAATGAAATCTGCGTGAGTCCTTGAGTTTCCTGTTGACAGATCTCTAGTGTTAACAATTTTCACTTTACTTACTTGTGCCAATTACTGCTATCTCTTCACAGTACCACCCAGATTCTCGAATAAAAACTTTTGGTTAAAAAAAAAAAACTAGGGAGGAGGAAGAATTTGACAATTGTAAACTTTATTCTTCCCAATTTCTGGTTGACATGCTGTGTGATGGCATGGCCAGAAGAGGGCAGCAGATGACCTAAATACAGACAATCCGTAAAGGAATTGATCATGAATTATTTTAGAATTAACCTTCCGTATTATAAAATGTTAGCTCTGAGGAAGCTCTTTCTTTTTTCAAATCAAGAGGCCCAGATTTCCTAGGCTTAGAAGACTGATTTTGAACTAGAAGGGACTGTGGAGAACAGTGAGAAAAACAGTATTTTTTCAATATGGGGAAACTGAGGCAAAAAGAAGCTGTGACTTGGCCAGGATCCCAAAGGTAATAAGTGTTAAAGGCAGGATTTGTACCCATGTTTTCCTGACTCTCAGGCCAGTGTTCTACTCAGAACATTTTTCCTCTGCCCTTATGGATTCTTTAAACTTATTGTGATTACTGCTGAAAAAAATAACACAGCAAAATATTGGAATATCATTCCAGGGAAGGATTTTACACGTGGTAAAGCTTAATTAATTTTCCTTTTGTGGATATGTCAAAGTCTTAAATAAAAACATTAATAATAACCCATTTCCAAGGGCAGAAAAGTGTTCATTTTATTAATCTAAGATTTTTAGTACTAGGTTTAAAAAAAATTAAGTTCTCATATTCACTATCTCCTATCATAAAAACTTGACTAATGAACTTTGAAAAAAAAGTAAATTTAATATGTATTGAAAAAGAGTATCTTCACCAAATATGCATTTTCATATATTTGTAAGCATTTGCACTAATGGCTATGGGTTAAAGGTGATATCCTGATCTAGTCCAAACTTCTTGACATAAATAAATGTTGCTGAAAAGACAAACTTTAAGAAGACTGACTTTTTAAACATGTAAGATAGCTGGAGATAAGGATGTTGAGAGAAGTGTTTCTGTTGTGTCTTTTTAAAAGGACTTCAAAGTTTTAGAAAAAATTTTGCTTTGTAACATATATATGTAATATATATATACATACACACATATGTATGTATATACACATACACACTCATGTATATGTATACATGTTTAAATATAGAAGGGGTGCATGTGTGTGCAAGTACAGAAGCCATATGGTATGGTAACTCATATATATATTTAAACATAAATATATATATATGTATATATATGTACACATTTGTACATTCCAGCCACGGTCCTCCCCATAAATAACATATCCTTAAAAATGCTGTCTTACAAATAAGCAAAGCTTTCTTTGCCCAAGAGGAGAAACAATTCATGTTAGATCGTAAATATTAGGAATTTCCTTCAACTTCTCCCTTTCATTCATCTCCTGACTGAGGCCTGTGGCTGGGCTGAGGGAGAGGCACTTGGGACTCTTGGTCCCGGGGCTAACTAACCCTTAAGTTCCCATTTCCCAAATCAAACTAGGACACTTAGGCCACCAAAGTGACTTGAGTCTTTGGGGTCAGAGGGCACTGTTTCCTTGGATAGTTCTGGGCTGGATAGCATGCTTCTCATCTTGTGAAGGTCTTTTTCACCACCTGAGCTTCCCTATGGCTATTCATAAAGTAACAGAAAGACTTCAAAGTGTGTTTGTCCCATTCTCCCACCCTACAGCCCCCTGCCCCCTTGGGCATACAGTCAATAGCAGGGGGCAGAGATAAATCTCAGTGTGTCCTTCTATCCAAACTTATTGATATTATTAATCAATAAGCATTAATTAGGCACCTACTATGTGCCAGACATTATGTTAGGCTCTGGGGATATGAGGACAAAGGCTGAGACAGTCCCCACACAGAAGCCTCTATTCTAACATAAAAGGAAACTGTGGATGAAGATAGAGCCAAGAGTACACTTAAAATGTCTGTTTTCCTAATAATTTACATTTTGTATTCAAGTGAAAAGGGCTAAAATGAACACTTAAGGCAGCCTTGAAGGGGAGGAGAGAAGACACAGAGGGGCAGCTTGGGAAGAGGGTGTGGTGGAGCTGCTGCTTTGCCCTGAGCATGGGGCCAACCAGTGAGAACTTAGAACAGGGGACTTGGCTAATACGTTTAAGCTAGCTTAGTACCAGAAGGGAGATCCATGACTTTCTTCTAGTTCCTAAGATTCTGCAGGGGCCTCTTAGCACTGGGGGGAATTTCTCTGATTGAGGTGATTTTCTCTCTCATTCCCAACTTTTTACCCCACAGTCAAAGCCCAAAACAAAACAAGACAAGACCAAAAGAGTTATTACCCTCTCAGCAGCTCCACTGGGCCTAAAACCTCTTATCACCACTTTTAAGGGAGTGGCCTGGATTTCCAAGTCCAGACCAAAGGATTCATCTTCCAAACGAACTAGATGGACAGTTTCCAAGAGTCCAGCCTTGTCCTCTGTCACGGCCCTCTTGCATTGTGGGGTTATCCTGGCCACTGGCTTGTGGCCAGGACCAGGATCTTCATTCTTCTGTTTGGGGGAACCTGGGCACTCAATGCTCATCAGGCTTTTGACTCTGGTGATGGCTTTGTGCTCCAGTTTTGGTGACTTCTTGGATTCAACCTGGTCCTTCAGGGCCATGCTGCTAGGGCTGCCCTCCAAGCCACTGGGACAGTCAAAAAGCTTTCCTGGCAGCAAAGGTGAGTCTGTGATCTGCTCAGAAGTCTTGTCCTCCATCTTCCCTCCTGAGCTGCCCAAAGGCAGAGTCTCCAAGGGGGCTGCCGTGGCAGGATTCCCAAGGTGCTCTACTTCCTGGCTGCTACTATCGGCTGCCACAGATGAATTTTGGGTGATCACCCTGGAGACTCCCTCAGCCTGTGATGCAGCAGATCCTAGGAGGGACCTGGAAAATGGAACATTGTCTCCATCTCTAACGAACTCCTCTTCATCGCTGGCATCTTCAGCATCAAAGCAGCCTATTCTCCTCTGTCGGAGGAGTGGGCTTCGGGCAGACTGTGGGCTTCCAGGAAGGCTGGCTTGCCTGGTGGCTTCCAAATGCTTATTATGGAAAGGTCCTGAGGCCTTCTTGCTTCCAGATGATATGAGGCTGTTAGCCCTAGCTTTGCCTGATTCTTTGGGAGCTGGGAGAGAATGAAATCAAATGAAACATTAGTATTCCTTCTAGATTTGGTTTATGCCATCATTATCAACATTGAACAGTGACTTTAGTACTTCTGCAAGCTCAGAATACCTGGTTTATATGGTATATTCAGAGGTAACTCTAATATGCAGTCCCTAAAATTAGCCCTTCCACTGGCCTCTTGATGAAAGTCCTCTAAAAGTAATAATTATAGGAGATAACATGGAAAGTGGAAAGAACTACCAACTTGCAATAACAGACCCTGTATTTAATCTTAGTTATGTTCCTGCTTGTGTGACTTGAAGCAATGCACTTAACCTTATTCCAGGCTTCAGTTCCCTCATTTGCCAAAGGAGAGGTTGGATTCAGTGGCCTCTAAGTTTCCTTCTAGCTCTAAATCCAGGATTCCAGGAAATAAAATATAGTTGATACAGTATCATCTTATTCAACCTGACCACAACGTTGTGAGCTGGGTCCCAGAGGTATCATTTTCCCAATTTTATAGATGAAAAAACCAAGGGGGCAGCAATCTAGGTGACTTGTCAGTAGACAGGGAGCTAAGGGTCATAGGCAGGGTTTGAGTCTGGGGCTTCTTTTCTCTAGGCCCAGCATGCTAAGTGGTATAGCCTGGTTTCTTCACCTAAGGACACCATATCTCGAAGGAGACGGGAATGAGCCTATGCACTTTTCCTTGTCTTCCTCTCGAAGCACTCTCATTCTTCACCCATCTCTTGGATGTTCTGGATAATTTCAACATCTGTCTCTTCTGGAGGGTGAGAGTGCCTATACTACATCCTCTGTAATGGTTGGTACATTGTGGGCATAAAGTAGAATGAGCACAGGGGGGAATTTCTTCTAATGGGGCAAACTCTTCCTGCATTCACCTGCCTTGGCTTGATATCACAGAATTTCAAGTGTCCTTGAATGTGAAGAATAATGAAAAGATTGTCATAGATGAGATTACCAGCCTTCTCCATTTATTGTAGCTTTGTTTTGTTTTTGCGTTTTGAAGGGGGGAGGGCAGGGCAATCGAGGTTAAGTGACTTGCCCAAGGTCACACAGCTAGTAAGTATTGAGTGCCTGAGGTCATATTTGAACTCAGGGCCTCCTGACTCCAGGGCTGGTGCTCTATTCACTAAGCCACCTAGCCACCCCACCATTTATTGTACAAATAGGTTGCTGGCCATTATTGTTGGTAGCTGCAGCAGCAGTAGTAGTAATAACAACCAAAAGGAATGTTATTAAGAAATTACTAACAATAATGAAATGATTGTTATATATACAGTTAGAAACTTTATCCATTTATTACACAAATAGGTGGCTGGCCATTAGTGGTAGTAATAATAATAACCAAAGGAAATATTATGAAGAAACGTATTAACAATGATGAAAAGGTTGTAGATATGATTACCAATCTTCTCCATTTATTGTACAAATAGGTGGCAGACCATTAGTAATAGTAACAATAACAATAGTTCACGTTCATATAGCACATTAAAGTTTGCAATACATATATGTGTGCGTGTGTGTGCGTGTGTGTGTGTGCATGTGTGTCTATATATATATACACTTATTTGACCCTATGATGTAGGCACTCCTCTTATTCCCATTTGACAGATAATGAAATCAAGGTTGAGAGAGTTTAAGTGACTTTCTAATAGTACCTGAGACTCAATTCCCTGTGTGGCTATAGCAGAAAGGTAATGCCATCTTTTTCAGAGGAGCTTTTCCCATTCTAACGCCATCAGAATCTAAGGTAGTGAAGGATGAATAACCACCTCCCCATCAGTTTGCTCCCAGAATAGGTCCTCCCGCCCTAGAACTATGTGAGAGTAGTAGACTGTGAAGACAAAGGCTCCTGGGTATTCAGGGGCCTCAGGCTTACTTAGGCTGCCAGGAGCAAGAGCGCCATCATCCAAAGAGTTGCTCCCCCTCCTCTGGTACATATGCTCCTCATCTCCAGAGCTGGCAACCAGAGAGTCTGAATAGGACAAAGGGCTCAGGACATCTTGTGAAAAGTACTGGGAGAGTTCTGATTCAGAACTGAGGGAGCCCTGCCGAGGAAAGAAAACGTCAGAAGGCTGGAGATGGTGGGGGAGGGAGAACAAGGCTTATTTATACAACCACAGAACACACACAGATCCTTTGGCACATTGAGAGCTCCAAAGTAATTATTTTTGCTTTTTCCTGGAATCACATTATTCTAATCGAAATTCTCTCAGTCATTTGAGATAGCTGGGGCACTAAACAACCACATCATTATACTTTAGGATTATTTTTTAAAATTAATAAATAAAGCACAGCAACAACTGCCAGCCAAGGGTTTTTTTCTTCTGGGCCAGAAGAGGCTAAAAAGTTATTCTCTCTTTGATTCATTAAAAACAGTTTTCATTATAGAAAGCCTTTACTGTCTGGATTTCACCATCCAAACCCCTCATTCTTCAGGGCACATCAACATTGTTCAGAATCATTGCCGGGGGGAGGGAGAATTACAAAGAAAAACTGAAGAGTAACTGGCCCAACCCACAAGTTGAGCAGAGAACAGGAGAATTCAAACAGGCATCCATCCATTTAGCCTTTAAGGATGAGATTGGGAGGAATTCTGTCGCCTACCCAATATGCACATGTCCCCCAAAGTTATCAAGCACTAGTCTGGTTCTTCTTTCTAAAAACCCAAGACATTGGGGACAGCCATAGGAGACAAAGACAAGGGCATTCCGAAGTGATAATAACCCAACTGCACCATGCAATTGCAAAGTACTAAATAGAGATTTCCTTGTGAACATGGGAGGTTTTATCTAGCTCACTTTTCCCCAAAGTTGCACTCTAATCTCCACTTTATCCTTCTTTCCAGGCTCTTAAGGACCATATATTCCCAAGTACCACAATTCTGCCACTTCAGCCCTACCATCTTCAGGCTATTTTCATGTCCTGTCTTCAGATTGCTTTCCTGGAGGAACCTCCATGGCTCTGCCAGTCAGGGAAGACTTAAGGGAGGGCATCAAGTAGAATAAAAAAAAGAAACCCTCTCCTGTTTCTGCTGGCAGGATGGGTCAGCCTATCAACATGGCCTGTTTTTTAAATTTCAGAATAATTTTACTAGTTTTTCCCTATTTATGCCCCCTTGTAATTTTTTCTATGATTTCCCTGGATAGATAATTAATATGAAAACCACTCCTTTTCATCTTGCTTGTCAAACTAATCCTACAAAAGTCCTACTCTAGTGCCTCACTGTGGGTGCTTGAAGGGTATGCTGACAGAACCCAGTCTCTGGCAGGTTCCACTATGCCAGAAAGGCTTCAGGTATAACAGTATAATGGAACACTGAATCAGTGCTCTGAGAACTGCTTAGCTAAATATGTAGAGACTCATCACCAAATAACCAGTAGGCTGGAACTTGGTAAATCCTTTAGTAATGACAACCCACAAGACAGAGGGGAAAAACCACAAGGCCCTCAGTCCTGGGAGTCATTTCTGCTTCTGTCATTACGGTGGGAGAGTGCTGGAGGAGAAGGCAGAGGAGGGCAAGAACAGAATAGCGTGTACTCTAAATATGAGATCCTTGTCCAACGTGCAACCAGGGGAACGGAATCCTGTGGATCTTGATCTTCTTCATTACAAATAGGATCAGAAGGGAGCCTCTCCTGATCCCCTTAATTCAAACGCCTTCCCTCTGCTGACTACGTCCAACTTGTCTTGTAGATAGCATACTTTTATGTAGTTGTATGTATGTTATCTCCTCTAGTAGAATGGAACCTTCTTAAGAGGAAGAACTGTCTTTTGCCTGTCTTTACATCCCAAGTGCTTAGAACAGTGCCTGGCACATAGTAGGCACTTAATAAAGGTTTATCAACTGACATAAAAAGATCAAAAGAGACGGAAGACCGGAAATGGAGGCGGGCCAGTTATACGAGAAGGCAAGAGATCAATGTACAGCTTGTATGCTGCAGGATTAACTCACATGATGCTGAGTGACCTAGAGGAAGTCCCTTAGTGCCTTTTGTGAATGACTGTGGAGGATTTGTGGGAGAGCATAGACAGGCATAAAATATGAAAAAGGGGTACATGAGGTATGATCTGCCCAAGTAAAAGGTATATTTACATCAATGAGACCAAAGGTCCATTGAAGAGTTGATATATTTAACCTTAGCATTAATATTCTGTTCCATCTAATAGCACCAAGTGGGAGGGCTCCTGGAGATCACAGATGCTCATATTTGGGATAACGTGAGAGATCAAGTCTAACCCACACGGAAAGCCAAAACTCACTCTACAGTATTCCTGGCAAGTGGTCATCCAGTCTTTATTTGGAAACCTTAAGAGATGGGGCACTTAACTACTATTCAGGGCAGCTCATTGCACTTTTAGACAGTTCTAACCATTCAGTTTTCTTTCATCAGAAGTAGAAATCTTCTATGCAATTCTCTCCTATCCTCCCCCTTTCCTCCACACTATCCCTACTTTTCTGAGGGCTGAGCAAAATAAAGCCAATCCCTTTCCCACATCACAGCCTTTCAAACATATAAAGAAATCTATTGTATGTTTTATAAGTCTTCTTTTCTCCAGGATAAACATTCCCAGTTCCTTTAATTGGTCTCTTAATAGCATGCTTATAAAGTCTCTCATCATCTTGGATACCAACCTTTGTATACGTTCCAGCATGTCAATGTCCTTCCTAAAGATAGGGTACCCAGAACGAGGTAAGACACCCTAGTTTAAATGTGACCAAGACAAATATGATAGGATTACAAGCCTCTCATTCTTGACGCTAGGCTTCTGATGGATGTCAGATAGGATGTCAGCATGTTTGGCCACCACATCCCCACTGACTCATGTTCAGATTTCAGTCCTTTCAAACTTGGAGGACCTTTGCACATGACATACCCTAGAATCCCCATCTCACCTAGCCTGTACCTGCCCTATGAAGATCTTCTGAATACAAGTACAGGACATTACATTTCCTCCTCTGTCTCCCCAGACTTCACCTAACTGTCACAGTCTGTCAAGATCTTTTTTGGATCCCTATTCAATCATCTAACATGTGCTTCTGTCTCAGCTTTATGTCATCCACAAATCATATAAGTGTGCCATCTCTCATCATCTCTCCAACCCCCTGGCAGAACAACTGCCAGATGTTGATTTCAGCTGAACCCCTTTACCCGACTTGCTGGCTCCAGGAAGCGTTTCATGGTCCAGCTGAGGGAAGCAGCACCTTCTCCCTGTCTTGTCTTCGCTGTAAGGGAGGGACTCTTCAGGGGGGTACCTGTGGGGACAGTAAGTCACCATGTAGTCAAAAACCACTAGTCAGACTGGCCCAGGGAGCTCATGACCTAAGCTACGGGTAGCAGGCATGTGGCTACAAGGAATAAGTTCCTCTTCCTATAGAACTCCACAAGCATAGACATGTCTCTATGCAATCTATGTGGAATGCCCACCCTGACCATCTTGGTCTACTAAATACTACTGCTGTTCTTTAGAACTCAGTTGAATCACAATCTTCTTTATGAAGCCTTCCCTGATTGCCCCGCTTTGCAATGGCCAAGCTCTCCCGACTGCTACAAAATTTGTCAGTCATATGATACATCCTGACTTTTATAGTGCTTTTATACCTTTGAATATATTTTTTCTTTTTTTCAGATCTTTATTTGTATCTTTTGTTTCTGTATCTCCTAGATTCCCTCTTACCCCTTGCCCTTCCCATATAAGAATATGAAAAGAGAGAAAAAAAAACAACAAAATTGATCAATATAGTAAAAAAAAAATCTGATGTTGTATGCAAAATTCCATATCCCCGGACCCTTCCCTTCAACTTCTGTAAAGGAGCAGTAGGTGGGGCCTTCCTGAATACATTTGTTTTTTTCTTTCTTTCTTGTTTTTTTTTCCTTCTTGGAAGGAGAAAATCAGGGCAGTTGGGGTAAGTGACTTACCCATGGTCACACAGCTAGTTAAGTGTCAAGTGTCTGAGGTCAAATTTGAACTCAGGTCCTCCTGACTCCAGGGCCGGTGCTCTATTCACAGCGCCACCTAGCTGCCCCTTGAATACATTTCTTTTGTCCCTTATTTGACTATAAACTCCTTGAAGGCAGGGTATTTCATGCATGTTTGTTCCCACCTTTCTCTAGCATCTAGTACTTGCTTTACAAGTCTTAGCTCAGTCAGTGTTGATTGGCTGAATGCATGAATCCCATATGAGCAGACCATGAAAGTGAGGAAGTTCTATGCATTGGAGAGATCTTCAGTTTGGGATGAACAGAGAGGGAAAGAACCCAGATTTCAAATTTAGGCTGCAAGGGATGTGTCATGAATAGCACCCAAATCCTAAGCGCAGCATGACAATCAAATACTTTGTTAAGTGATGAAGATTTAAGATATTTACTTATTTGTAAATTATAAATTGCATTTTATATCAAATATATAATTGCATCTTATATAAATCAGTTTTACATAATTTTATTGAATTTATTTCAATAAATTTATATTTGAAAACTAATTTGCAATTTATACATTTACTATTAATACTTTTACTAATTAAATTTATTATTACATTACATTAAATTGATTAAAATTTACATGAAGATTGTGATAGTGTGGTGCTTAGCCAGGTCTGAATAATGTATTGGGTTGATCTGTGCTATTTTCATGCTATTATTAGTGTCTTTATTTTTTCCTGGTTATAGATTACCAGGGTTTTTATGGTGCTAAAAGGTTCTAAGTCTCTTCTTTTCATTCTTTTTTAAAAATAATAGTTTGTTTTTCCCCAATTACATTTAAGATGGCCTCATCTTTTCTTCACAAACTTAACATTTTCAGGTGCCATTGCCTTAGACAGACCAATTAAAGGTTTAGTTTCAAAATGCTAGAAGGTGCCCCATAAGCCTGCAAAATATTTTTGTGATAAAACCCAAAGTCTGATTGCACATTCCTCTTTTATGCTGTATGCTCAGTCTACATCTGTTTGTAAAGTAGAGATCATGTGATAAGCTCTCATAACTCACTGGATTTAAAAGTGTCAACAAACGAGACATTTCCAGAGCTATATAGAAAACACTGTAGGCACTGAAGAACAATCACTCCCATATGTTAATATCTACCTGTCCTATTCCAAATGTATCGTATATAAAATGCCTACAAAGAATCATTTATGGAAAATGTTACTGAGAACAGACACTAAACTCTCTTCATCTGTTTACTTCTTAAACTGAGACATAGCAACCCTCACTTCAAAATGTAAAAATCCAAGAGAATAATAACTTCCCCAAAGTTAGTTTTCCTAGCTTGGGTGACGGCAAGGACTCTGCTCATGCAGCAGTGAGTTCTGGCTGTCCCCTGGGGGCAATGATCAGCAATGAGCTCCTGAACATCAGAGGGGAATGTGCATGGGCATACCGAAGACTTGGGAGGAACTGGCTTCTTTGCTCTCCTGGTGAGTAGAGCGAGCTATCGCTTCATCCATCTCCCGTTCAGAAACCTGAATTGGAGCAGAAAACAGAAATTAGGCATGTTTTTGCCCATCAACACAAGATGCCAAGATCAGAGAATGAGCAGTGGCTCTGCAGGGTACTGCAAACCCATGGTGGAGTCAAACCTCACAATCATTCTTTCTTTTAATAACTTAGTGGAACATGGGAAGTAAAGAGATAAAGACAGATTAACAGATGGCTTCATAAAATCCCTCCTTTAGGGTTCTAGTAACCCAGGGTCCACAATTACTCTACTGCTGACCTGCCCCTGAATGACTTGGTGTCTGACTCCAGCTCTTCAGACCTCCCTTCAGTGGCCCTCTCCTCATTTCCTCTTTCTTTTTTTATGAGCCATATATTCTTGAGAGTACATCCTTTCCCAACTCCACCCATGGTGCCCTGCCCTCCCAGCCCCCCTCCTCATGTCCAGCTCGTCGGTCACTTCTGACGTTTGTGAATCTTCTTTGTGATAATGCTTCTCAATGAGTCCCATCATACTGTACTTTCTTCTTCCAACTTGGTGAAATGAGCAGGCAATTCAAGTTTTTCATACAGTTCCTTCACTTGGGCAACCTTCTCTGGATCTTTCTGTCCATAATTCTCCTCCAGCATCTTTCTTTGCTCAGATGATGCCAGCTGAAGGCACTTCACCACCAGCCAGCTGCATTTGTTGTCCTGGATGTCGATACCAATCTTGCCAGTCACACTAGGATCACCACAAAGGTCAAGTGATCATCCTCAATTTGAAACAATACCGCATCTCCAGAAAGATGTTCTTAGCATTGGTGTGTTCTTTCTCCCCATCTATGCCTGCCTTGAACATAGCAACAGCAAATGTGAGGTAGGAGTAGAAAGCCAACGTGTATTTGACAGTGGTCTTCTCTCTCTGCTCAATGAATCTGGTAAGATCAACCTTGCCTTGAGGGGCTGTGATAAGATCCAGAGTTTGGCCAATCTCACTCTGTAGGAAGAGTTTGATGAGGTTCAGGTAACAGGGTTGCCCATGGCAGTAATGCTTCAAGGGGTGGTAGATACAAGCTTCCAACAACATGGCATCATCGATGGCATTCAATCAATGCAGGCTTCTCATACCAGCATGGTTGTCCCTGGCAGGTAAGAGAAGCATCCATGACGTCATCTGTTACTAGGAAGAAAGCCTCGAGCAGTTCCACTCACCAGCCCACCGCTAGTAGTGCGCGCTCTCTCTCTAGACAGTCAGCATTCTGCTTCTGGGGTTCCAACAGCTCCCGGAATACTATGAGCACTGATAAGCTTCGGCTGTATTTTCCCCCAAGGGGATTGCACTCTAGGACCTCCTTGAGCCTGGATATGGCTGCTCCCACCTCAGCATGCCCCATCCCATCTTCTGTCAGGATATTGACAATCTGGGAGAAATTCTGGACCAAGTCCTGTTTCTCTTTGCAAAAATGGATTTCTGATCTCCATTCATTGTGGTATCTGGACACAGTCATAGTTTTCCCTGGGGGGTGGGAGCCTTCTCCTCATTTTCTTACCTGCTCCTAACTGAAGACTCAGGGTTACTCTAGCCCTAGGCATTAGTTCCTATCCTAAGGGAATGGATTTAGGAAGACTGGCTAGACCAGCATCTTCCTTTGTTATTAGGTTGTCTCCCCAGTATTTTGACTCCAGGTACCTTGGTAACATTCCTTTTTGTCTTTTCTGAACTTCAAAGCCTGCTCTCCTGTTTGGCCCCTCCATAGTATTCGACTCTTCTGCTCCTGGCATGTTCCCATGCTAATCTTGCCTTGCTATCCACCCCGCCACCCCACATAGCCTCACTGAATGCTGACTGTGACATGTCCATGTGCCTTGGAAAGCCCATAACATTTGACATTGATTTCCCACTTGGAACATGGAATAGACTCTCTGAATGCTCTTGTCTACTATTTGTGGGTCATCACTCATCCGGGAACTTTTTATTGTCATGTTAGGACTGAAAACCTGTGTTAATTTACATTTATGTGTGGAAAGGGGGGGAGAGGGAGGGAGGGAGAGAGAGAAGGAGGGGGGAGAAAAAGAGAGGGGTGGGAGAGAGACGGAGGGATGGAGAAAGAAGAGAGAGAACAAAAGGAGACAGAGAAGGAGAGGGAGAGAGGGGGAAGGGAGAGAGGGAGTGAGTGAGAGAGGAAGAGGGAGAGAGTGAGGGAGAAAGGGAGAGAGAGAGAACAAGAAAGGGAGAATGAGAAAAAGCAAGGCGAGTGAGAGAGACATTTGGAAGGCATCTCTTCCCTCATTTTACTGAGAGGAAACTGAGGCACAGAAAGATTGAGGGACTTGCCTAAATCACAGAAATAGTTGAGTGGAAGAGTCGGCTTCCAGCTTAGGCAGGAAGGGCTTGGCTCTGGAGCTTGAGGACTGACACCCCTAATACTTGGGTGACCCCAGGCTCAGAGTCACTCCTTAAGCTTTGGTTTCTTCATCAGTAGAATGGGGAGTTTGGACTAGAAGGCCGCAGGCATCTGGGCTAGTTCTGGGCTGTGACACCTGCCTCCAATGACTCCACATCCAGAATTCTTTTTTTTTTTTTCCTTTTGGAGGGCAATTGGGGTTAAGTAACTTGCCCAAGGTTACACGGCTAGTTGTTTTGTTTTTTTTAAGCAATCAGTGTTAAGTAACTTGCTCAAGGTTACACGGCCAGTTATTTCTGGGTGTGGTGCTAAGTATATGAGCCCAGATTTGATCCCCAGGTCATCCCGACACTGGAGCCGGTGCTCTTACTCGCTGTGCTACCTGGCCGCCTAACACACGGCTAGTTTTTTTGTGTGGGTGTTAAGTGTCTGAGGCCAGAATCGAACTCAGGTCCTCCTGACTCTGGGGCCAGTGCTTTACTCACTGCGCCACCTAGCTGCCCCACACATCCAGCATTCTTGCTGCTCTGCCACACTTTCTTTCAAGAGAAGTACAATCCTTGCTGGAGCATGTCAATCTGAATTTCTTTACCCTCATTGAGTTTTAGCTTCTGCTGCTATATGCTACCACCAGGAGTCAGGACAGAAAAACAAAGGAGCTTCTTTTCCCCACCTGCTATTTAAGCAGCTGCTGATGAAAGACAAACACCTACCCCACCCTCCTCCCAGCCTCAGCCCTAACTCCAATAGTTATCATCTGCTGAGCTTTGGAGGGCTTCTCAGAAGCACTGGCCTGAGAGTCAGAAAAAGTTGGGTTCTAATCCTGCCTCTTCCATTTACTGTGTGACTGTGGGCAGGTTGCTTTACCTCTCTGTGACTCAGTCTCTTTATCTGTAAAGTGGAGATTGCCTCTAGTACTGACTTCACCAGATTGTTTTGTAAAACTTCTCTCTACAAGAGACCCCACAAGCAGTCTATTTATATCTTTTGTTTGAAAGTCTCCAATAAGGGGAAACCCATTGCCAGTTGTAAGTAGTCTATTCCATCTGCGGATAGCTTTAATCCTTAGGAAGTTTTCCTTTAAGCTGAACCTAAATTTATCTTTTCTACATGTCTGCTCCATGGTTTCTCATTCTTTTTCTCTCTAGGGCCAAGCAGAATAAGTCTGATCCCTCTTCTAAATGAGAAGTCTTCAAACATTTGAAGGCAGTTATGTCTAAATACCCCCAGTTCCTTCAGCTGACAGTCATTATGGCATGTCAGGACCCTTCATCATCTTGTATATTTCTAATAAGATGCAAGATACAATTTCTAGAGATCAAAGATTATTTCATTTTTAATTTTTTTTTACCTTTGTCTCTTCTGCACTTAGAAGAATGTCTGGCACATAGTAGGTTTTTAATCAATAACTTCTCACTGATTGAGTCTGGTTGCTCTCCTCTGGACACCCTCAAATGTGGCACCCAGAAATGAATGCAATACAATTTAACTGGAGGCAAAATACTGGGGTATACACTTAGCTCTTTATTCCTTGAATCTTTGCCTCTTTTAATGCAAACTAAGATAATTTATCTTTAGAAGACTAAGTTTTAATCATTTCCAGTTTAGGACAAATTTTTTTTATTTTTATCATAATGATTTACATACTTAAATAGTACTTGAACTTTTAGAAAGTGCTTAGTGAAAATTATTTTTGAATACAAAAGCAGAGGGGATGTGGTTTTGACTTACTGTAGCTTTTTCAAGTAACCAAATCATATATGTAAGCAATAAAAGTGGTGATACTTTGGAGAAAATTCTAGAGATGGGCCTTAATCTTTAAATATATGGATTTAAATAGAATTAGGCATAAAGTTTGACCACTGAAGAAAAAATTGTAATCATGTCTTGACTTTCACATATTTCCATCATTCTTATTCAAATTCTTAGAAAAATACTTGTGAAATTATTTTTTTAAAGTATCTTCCTTAAGTATACAATCCTTAGGGAAGGCAAAGTCTAATTTTAAATGGAAGAGCCAAGAAAAACATCAGTCTTAGAAACACTGGCTGGTTTTCCCCTTGATTTGGTTGTACCATGATTCCAGACTTTCAACATTTGCAAGTTCTTCTTTGGCATGAAAACAAAAATAATGCTGTTGACTTTTTTAAACATATGAAATATTTTCTTGTAGAGTTCTAACCAAGCCAAGAAACCCACCCACTTGCCCTTTTTATTCCAGAAAACACAGTTTAGGAGTACTGCCCATTTCACTTCACATGAGATAGAAGTAGCACCAGAAACAGGTCCAGCACCTCAGCCACTCTGCCCTCAAATAATTCAACTAATCCCAGAATGCAATTCAGCAACCATTATGAGAAACAGAAGAAAAGAAAATCACTGTGGCCTTTGCTTGGAAAAACATGAAAAATATTGATACCCAAATGTTCAGTAACAGAATATACTACTGACCTGAAAGCTGGGGCAACATGCAAATATATTAAACCAAAAAATGGGAATTTGACCATGACAGAAATCCAGAATAACATTACAGTTAAGAGGGTCTTACTGACCCTCCCACGGAGATGAAACCTGTCCTGAGGTATCCCAGCCCCACCCACCAAGAGAAACTGTCACGTTGGAACTAGAAATATGAACTAGCCTGCATTTGGGAGTGAGCAACAGACCTTCCTTGGCTTGTTCAAAGTCATTCTAAGGGTTGAAATGCCCTTTAGCAGTTTCATGATACTGGCAAACTCCACTGTGGTGTTCTAAGACTAAGTGAGTTTCAAAATTGCTAATGGTTCAATGTTCCCCTGGAAAGGACTGTGAAATCCAACCTAATAGCAAAGAGCTACTGGTTGCAGATCAGTGACAACTTTCATTTTTTCCTGAAGACTATAGTAGCTGAATCATATCTTGGTGGGGAGCAGGTAGGTGGTGAAGTGGATAGAAGGCTGGGTCTGGAGTCATAAAGACTCATCTTCCTGAGTTCAAATCCAGTGTCAGATACTTTGATCTCCATGACCCTGGGCAAGACACTTAACTCTACCTCAGTTTCCTTGTCTGTAAAATGAGCTGAAGAAGGAAATGGGAAGCCATGACAGTATCTTTGTCAGGAAGACCTAAAAATAGGTTTGAAGAGTCAAACATGACTGAAAAAAAGCCTGAACAACAACAAAATCTTCTTGATCAGGCTTGTTTCTGATGGGTGATGACAGCCATGAGATTGGTTAGCATTGGGTTGAGAGCCAAGGCCCCTGAAAAAGTTCCATCAATGATGTGTGCAATGAGGCAGAGCAATAGGAAAACTGTTACTTAGTAGGAGAAACCAGGAGGCAAAAGGAGAGTAGACTGATCAAAGAGGAGTCCGATGAGAAAGGTAAAATTCTTCAGCATGATGACTGCCAGGAGAAAAAAAATAGCTAGTGTTTACATAATGCTGTAAAGATTTTCAGACAATATCTCATTTAATCTTTAAAGCCTTGCAAGGTAGGTGTTACTATCCCCATCTTACAGATGAAACTTGTCCAGGGTCAAATACGGTTGAAGTGCCCACCAGAAATTATACACCAAAGTCCTGCTAGAAGGGGACCCCTACCAGGGTCCCTGGAAATCACCTAATAGGCCATAATAGTGAGGGAACGTTTCACCTGTGTTGGTAGAAACATACCCCAGATACAAGTTTGTTCTCGTTAGCCCAGATACAAGTCTGTTCTTGTTAGGTACCCAAGACTTTACTAGAAATGGTATCCCCCCCCCCCCCTTGGAACCACATTTTGTTGATTAGCAACACCCAGCTCTATAAAAATATACCTTTCAGAAGACTCAGTGGTGTCTTCCTTATTAGGGAGGCAGTCACCTCAGTTAATAAACACTCCTATCAAATTATAATTGGCTTTGCTGTCATGTCCATTTCACTTGGAGGTTCCACTGAGATAGCCTTTGGCTCTGTATTGACAGCTGGACCAGGCTCCCTGGAAGGCCGGCAGGGCAGTCCGACCTAGGGGCAGTGGCCACCAAGTGAAATTCCTCAGCCCCTGGCTCGTACTGTTTTCCTGAGCGAACCAGAAACCTGAGTCCTTCCCAAATTCTTTCAATTCGGTCCAATGAGTGTTCTGTGACCTGTTTCTGTTGAGTGCTCCTGTAATGGTAAAGAGGCTGAGCTGGACGCGGCATAGATGCCTTTACTGGTCTCCACGGGATGCTGTCAGAGTACCCTGTTTTCTGTTTCTCTGTATTTCTATCCAGTAATCATAATTGTCTCTTAATTGTTTCTTTGTAATCTTAATTTTTTTGTCTCATTTTATCTCTACTTGCATTTATGGGCCAACAAATATCTGTGCCCGGGGGGGGCAGGGGCGAAACCCCCTTAGCCAAAGAGGGCCCCAGTACTATTTGGCCCCAAGTCTCAGCCCAGGGAGCCACCGCCAAAGTCTAAAAGCTGAACAAACGCATGGTCAGGGCAGTGGTGGTGGTTTTGACCGAAATAGGCACTTTCCCATCCCAGAACAAAGGACCCTGCCATCCATGGAAATACATCCCCTATGGGAGGAAGGAGGGCGATCATGAATCATCCCATCGGCAACCACTGGAACGAGATCAGTGTGCCTACTGCAAACAGAGGGCACACTGGAAAAACACCTGTCCCATAACCCTAATTCAGTCCTCCCCTTGAAAAACCAAATGGGGGGGGGCCCAGCTCCCAACATCCTATCCACATCTGATTCTGACCTGCTCTCTTCCTGAGGAATCTCAGTTGCTCCACCTCAAGTCCCGGCGGGAGGGAGTGTACTTTCTCCACTTCTTGAGAGGTTCCCCTGGGCCCCCTTTCAAAATCCAAACTTTCAGTGCAAGGAACCATCGGAGAGACAAAGCTCTGGGCAGGTAGAAAGGATGAAGCCTTATTCCTTTTGCTCTGCTGAGTTTTCTGTATATTCTGTCTGTATGTGTAAAGAAATTTCTAAATCTGCCAGCCTGTAAGATTAAAAAAAAAAGGCAGCCAAGCAGCAAGACCTGAGCTAGAAAGATTGATAGTCTCTTAACTCCAGCCAAGTTCTATCTAAGAGAAGGAGTCACTTCAACGATGAAAGAGATGTAGGTTTCCAAGCTGCACTTTGAGATAGGACTAACACTTAACCCTTTCCTGGGTCACAGAAAGGGAACTGTGCAACATCATTGGGAATAGAGATCCACGTAATTGAATTCATTCATTATTATTTGGGACCCAGAAAAATTTTAGTTCTGTGTAACTACAAAAACTGAAGTTTAAGGTCACTATATTGGTTATTCAATTGTTTTTATTTCAAAGTTCAAAATTAATACCATGATTGCTACTGGTAAACATTTGTATTATCTATGTTGTATGAGAAACAGTTTCTCTTAAAGTCTTGAAGTAGATCTGAAATTTTAAAGGAATGAACACCTAAAAAAAGTTTATTTGGGCAAAAGGTAAAAAAGAAATTCGCTAAGATTCTCTTTCCTGTGGTCTCAGTTCTTCTTAGCTAGGGCTACAGAGCCCTCCCCTGTCATCCAGCTCTGACAGAGCTGAGGAGACAGTAAGAGGTTTGAACCATTAAGATTTTTCCTCCCTGTTGTCCTGGCTATAACTGAGCTAGGGCTACAGTGAAGTTAATTTGAGTTAACCTCCTACAAAAAGAAAAAGGGAGAAAGGTACGTCGAAGCTACATGGGTTTGTCATCTGCCTACCTGAAACATTAAATCCCTGGAATAGAATTTTTTTTTCTGAATGGCATGGGAACAGTTAGACAAGGGAAGAGAAGCTTGTGAAACAAAGGTACAAATACAAGTTAATCATTATCCCATATACTAAGCCTGGGATACATCTGAGCTACTAAAGTGTGTGTTACATCTGAGCTATTTAGCTTAAAATTATATTCTTTCCACAGCCTAAATAGTTTAGTAAAAGGGTACTTGACCTAGCTCCCAACAGCAATAGTTTTAGATCCCCAGGTACCCTGAAGCCCATCCCTCTAAGTAAGCAGAGCCTGAAGTTTTTACTTCAAGTTTCCCAAAACCTCTCCTCAATGCTCCAGGCAAATCAACCACCCCATAACCAAGGTATAGAGGTATATTTGGTAGAGCATAGACTGATAATGTGCTTTGAGTGTGATGAATTTGGAAAAATGGAGGGTTTTCCCCTGAAATACAGAGTTCACTCTGTACCATGAAGCCCCAACTTCAGTACCATCTAAGAGGTCTCTCCCTTGTTGCAAATAATCACTTTGCTTGTTCCAGTGCCAAGGAATTAAAGAAGGTTGCTAAGGACTCCTGGAAAACAATGGAGCAGGGAGAAAACACCCCAGAATATAGAGCAAAAAGGAAAAAAAAAACACAGAGAAGTACAGCTAAGAGAAAGATGAAAGAGAGAAAATCACAAAAGTGAGAAAAAGCTCGTCAGTGAGAAACAGTGTGTTCCGAACTCTGCACTGACTGGTTGTGTGACCTAGTATAAATCATTTAACCCTGAGTCTCAATTCATCTGTAAAGTGGGGAGATGAGAAAAAGAGAGGAGAAAACGAAGTCAGAAGTCAACTAACGTCTTCACTTGGTAAGATCAATCATTCTTATATGTAATTTGGAAATGCAATTAATGTCATCTCACAGTTTATATTATTGTTCTATTTCTACACTGTATATTGTAAAACCTGAGTCAGGAAAAAAAATTGTGTAAGACCAGTAATATTGCTTTAACCCTGACTTGTAATGTGTATATCTGCTATTAAAAAAAAACAAAACCAAAAACTTGTAAGATTGTTAACTAAGCTCTTTTGGGCTACTGTTTAAATGTTAAAATCTAAAATTGTTAATTGATTACTGTATGAAAACTTGTCTGACTAGTCCTGTCCATTCAGAGCAGTCTCTCCTGCTTAGAATTTATATAAATTTTCCTTATGTTGTAAAACTGTCAAATCCCCTAGAAACTGTCTCTATTTATTAGGCAAGGTCATTCAGCCTGAGAAAGGAACTTTCTTTTTTAAGCAATCAGGGTTAAGTAACTTACTCAAGGTTACATGGCCAGGTGTTTCTGGGTGGGTGCTAAGTGTCTGAGCCCGGAATCGATTCCCAGGTCATCCCGACACTGGAGCCGGTGCTCTTACTCGCTGTGCTACCTGGCCACCCCAAGGAACTAGTTTTTAAATAAACCTATCTTGCTAAGAATTTGCAAAGATTAAAAAGTATTTCTATAAATTGGCTTTTATATTTTAGAAGGATGGTAAATGGAATTCCTTACATTTTAAGATTTGATACATATTTATTACTTATTACAGCCCCATGAGAATAGAAATAATTGTAACTGGCTCTAAGCTGTGATCGGTGAAGCTTTTTGTTTAAGGTAAAAAGCACTTGGGACCATAACTAAATTTTATTTTGAGTTTGAATTTGGGTATAGTTGTCTGCATTAAATCAGTGTCTGAAAAAGAAATGCCACTAGCTACTCAGAAGAAATGTGATCCTGTACTGTCAACAGGTAGAAGTCTACATTTGGTAATGACCAAAGGGACAATCTTAGCCTCTGTCTGGGAATGGGATCCCTCCTGGCTCAGTTTACCCATGCGGTTCCTTTGAAAAGGAATGTTTCCCACCTATTCCTGAGTCTAGCTATGAGATGGAACAGATGCTGCATGAGATGGAATATCTGTAACTGTAACTGAATTTATACAGAACCAAGGATGTTTTCTCCTGGCACATTTGGAATGTCACATGTCCCTGCTTTTTCCTTCTATAACAGGTCCATATGCTCAGAGCAAGTAATCAGTAAAAGATATGAGCTCTTTTATGTTAGCTTATTGGAGAATCTAATATTATTTTTATCTAGAATTAAAACATGTGCAGAAAGTTATGCAAACTGCTTAAGATCATTTTAAAAGTTTTTAATTAACTTCCTTCATAAAGTTTTAGTGATCACTGAAATTGTGTTGAAGGAAAATATTTTTAGAAGAAATTTTTTAAATCTCTAGTGTGATTTTAAGAGACCCACTAAAATCTCCTTTTGCAAGACATATTTATTGCTAAATTGATGTAACAAATTTAAAGCAGAAAAGAATGTGCTGTTTTAATCTGAATTTGTAGTTATTCCATCATCTAAGCAAGTGCTAACATTTGTAATTGAATGCAAATGTGTAAAATTCATTCCCCTTTTTGAAATTTTGTTCGGCACCCCACCTTCTATTGTATTTCAGGTGGTGAATGCTGTTATGTATGATTGTTAATGAGTTACTTCTCAAGTCCCTCCAAGCTCTCCAAGACATCCAGGACACAGTCCGAGCGGTGTATCAGACCACTCTGCTGTCAAGGTGGCCAGAAGAAAAGCCTGGATCCACCCCTCAAACATCAAGGTGACGGCTCCTCCCGACCCACCAGACCTGTGGGTAACAGAGCCAGCTGGTGACTTACAACTGAAGAGTAAGAGACTGTCCTGACGCTCCTGTTCCTGGCATTCCTGCCTTTGGCCAGTTCCAACTCCTATGCTCCCACCTTGTATTCTTGGACTCTTACTAAGACAATTGATGGGACTCTAATTGCAAAAATGTGACTCATGGCCAGCCCACCCTTTTTCTTTGATCACTGTGCCCTGGTCGACCCAGGTTCATGTTGTTTCTCTATACAGGCATGTATTCGGGGGGGGGGGGAGGGGGGACAATGGTGCTGCTTGTGGAGCAGAAAAGCAGCCTTTGGTCAACCCAGTCGTATGTCTGCCCTGAGGATGGGTCTCCCGATTATGGGGGACAGGGAAATATCACTGCCAATTGAGATTGTGTAACCATTGCTGACTGGGTCTCCGGTGGCAGCTGTGACCACCACATTTCATTTCATTGTAATACCCTTAAGTCATGTAACCCAGTTGTCATCAGGGTTTTGGATTGAACCAAACAGGATTGGAAAACTGGGACACCTTGGGAATCAGGTTTTATGTCACAGGAAGGGACTCCGGGGCCTTGTTTACTATTCAACGTACTCCGGTGCCAAGGGATCTTACTCCCACCAATCCCAACCCAGTATTCAACCCACCTCCCGGTGGCGACCGAACCCGGATGGCCCCCCCTATTTCACCCATTACTATCACCCCTGAAGACTCGGGCAGCTGACTGCTTGTATGCAGGAATACCTTTCTGCTAGCAGCCCCCATTTTAGTCCCTATCCTAGTTGGCCTTGGTATGGCAGGATTGGCAACAGTGGGTACCACAGCCCTAGTGCAAGGGAACAGTCCCCTGGACTCAGTTGAGTCCGAGTTTCAACTATGAACAAGAAAAAGGGGGAAGTGAAGTGCCCACCAGAAATTATACACCAAAGCCCCCTAAACCTGCTAGAAGGGGACCCCTACCAGGGTCCCTAGAAACCACCTAATAGGCCATAATAGTGAGGGAATGTTTCACCTGTGTTGGTAGAAACATACCCCAGATACAAGTTTGTTCTTGTTAGCCCAGACACAAGTCTGTTCTTGCTAGGTACCCAAGACTTTACTAGAAATGGTACCCCCCTCCCCTTGGAACCACATTTTGTTGATTAGCAACACCTAGTTCTATAAAAGTATACCTTTCAGAAGACTCGGTGCCTTCAGAAGCCTTCCTTATTAGGGAGGCAGTCACCGCAGTTAATAAACACTCCTATCAAATTATAATTGGCTTTGCTGTCATGTCCATTTCATGGTCAGAAGCTGTATTTGAACCCAGGTCTTCCTGACTCCAGATTCCACTCTGGATAATAGCTAAAAGGGTCAAAGTACAAAGGATTAATCAATAGAAAATGAAGCAAGCTGGAAAGGAATTAAGGAAAATGACTAGAGAAGGGCTTCTATTTCATACCACATTTTTGTCCAGGAAACCTCTTGAAAGGACAATCCACCCAAGAATTTCTATAGAAACAAGCCAAAAAGACCTCTGAGAATCCAAAAGCAATGCCAGAAAGCTCATGTAGTTTCTTTCAAGGACAATCCTTGTGACCTTTGCTGAAACCCTACTTAGTCTGGCATGGAGATGCACTTTAATCAATCTTAGACATCTGGTTTCTCAACCCACAGAAGATCAGAGAATCAAATTGGATAGATACTAGGATTTAGAGTTAGAAAAGACCTCTGGAGGTCATCCAATGGGACCCCTCAGGGAACTGAGTCCCACAGAGGTTGAATGATGCGATTCCTGGCACACAGGTGAAGTAGGTGCCAGAACCATAATTGGAATCCAGATTCTCTGCCTCTAAATCCATTGTTCTCTGGAACCAGGAAGAGAAGGGAGTTGGGAGAGTGTGGCAGAACTGCTAAAGAAAGACACTGGCTGCTGCAAGATGTCAAAGCCAATAATAAGGGAATGGAGATGATTAAGACATGGATGGGCTGCTATCTGCATGGTGGAAGGGGTGCACACACTGATAGGATCACAGATCCATACTCAGTTCATAACTTTGTCAAAAAATGTTGGACATTTTCCCTATTACACATTGCTCTGCACATTTGATTTCCTTTCTATCTGAAACATGAGAATAGGATAGACAAGAAACCCTCACCTCCTTTTCCCAGTGGAAAGGACAGTGGATTTGAGGACAGAATAGTCAGAACCCTGCTTCTTCGAGTAACTGGGTCTATGAACCTGGTAAATCCCTGTAGCTCTTCGGGCTTCAAGGTTACTTGTCTGCGAAATGAAAGAGCTCCCCAGTGTTTTCTTTGCCTTCCTCTACCCTTGTGCCACCCCCTCCTCTTCTTGCATTTCCCCCTGCCCCCTCCCACCTAAGGCTCCTGAATCTCTCCTCATTTCTCAGTACAAGTATCACTTGAGACAGTGCCCTAGGTGATAAGGTTCTGATGCTGGCCCCAGCATCTCCCAACATGGGAAGGGAGAAAAATACCCCCAAGGCCTACTTCAGATGGTGGCCTGAAGAAGCCCACAGTTGTCTAATCATTTAAATGTCTGTTCAATTAGAAAATGGTTATTGATCCCTAGTACATTCTACTTCCTATTACCATACAGATAGGCTGTGTGGTACAATTAAAAGGTGTTGATGTTGAAGCATCTGGGTTGCAATCCTGTCTCTGCCTTGGGAAACCATCTTGAGAAATCACTCTTTGGGCTTTAATTTCCTCATCTGCAAAATAAAGGGACTGGACCAAATAATAATACCTAATATTGTAAATGCCTTACAGTTTCATTCTTAAAATTATTTTATCCTCAAAATTGCCCTGACAGGTGTTAATGACTTCAAAAGTCCCTTCCAGCTGTAGGATCAAGAACATGTAGAGCTTTTCCTCTTTCCCTTGGAGATGTTCTCAAAAAACAAGTTTAAAAGAACCCTATTCTTAGGAAGGGAATGTACAGATACAGTGAAAAGCCTATGGAGGAGAATGTAAATCTAACCTTTATATTTTATGGCCTATAGAATTTTAAGATGTGTAGTTACATCTAGTGATACCTAGTGATAGCAGGAAGGTTTCCAATACGAATTTTAAAAATTAAACACAAGAGTTTCTTCAATCACAGTGCAAGAAGCTGTCCCATGTTATCCCACTATAATACTTCACCAGGATTGCTTTTTAAATGACCTTAAAAACGAAGTTCTCTATATAGTTTATCTGAAAGGCCCATTTTTTTTTTATTGCATTCATGGTTTAGAGGAAGTAAGACCCATAATCTAAGGCGTTTGAAAGCTTACAAAACCAACCTTCATTCTTTTTTTTTTTCCTATTGGCAGAGATACCCTTACCTCAAAAGAAAAAACTGACCATTTCCTGGACACATACTCTAAGTCCTCAACAAAAAAGTGAAGTTCTCCTTAGAGAAGGAAACCTCTTCTCTTCTAACTGAAGAGATTTCTCTTTCTGATAGGAATGTTTTATGAACTTAGCCCTAGAGTGCTAGAGAAATGCCCAGACAAAAAAGACTGAAATGTTCAATAGTTGACTAGTTCAAGTGTATCACTTAACTCTGCGAACCTCAATGAAATTAGATTCCAAATGATGAGAACAAATCTCACCAAAAAAGTACTCTACTTATAGCTCTAATTTCATTGACCATTTAATTTATGCCTCCTGTCACATGATCATTGCTTGTCATCAGTTACCACTGATTTGATCCTGAAACAACTGTAATTCAAGAATGGGATTGGACCCATGGAAAGGGGAACTTTTTTTTGAGGAAACTCCTACCGAGTGCAGGTCCACACCTTCTCTATGGTCAGTGTGTTGTAGAGAGTTGCCCAAAACATTAGGTGACTTGCTCAGGGTCACAGAGCCAGTATAGGTCACAGGAAGAATGTCACCTCAGGTCATACCAGATTTAAAGCAGGTCCCCTATCTACTATACCAGACTTGCCTGCAGCCTCTCATTACTGACTACAATAATGCCACCACAATCATAATACTTCGCTCTGGAAAAACAGAGTTTGAATCAGAAAGTTTGAAAATTTCTGTAACCTTCTGGAAAAAAATTTTCATTTACTGCTAAGCATAATTTAGTCTGTTTGGCCTAAATGAAAAAAAGATCTGGCAAACTGATATGAAGTGGTGGCTCCTTCCCAAGATGGCAGCAATAATTCTGTAATTATCAATAGCACTGCCAAAACATTGTATGTTAAAAATAAAAGGTTCTGGGGCAGCTAGGTGGCTCAGTGAATAAAGCGCCAGCCCTGGAGTAAGGAGGATCGGAGTTTGGTTCCATGCTCAGACACAACACGCACACAAAAAAACTATCCATGTAACCGGGCAAGTTACTTAACCCCAACTGCCCTCCAAAAATGGCAAAAAAAGAAAAGGTTCTATGACCATCAATCTTCCCCTTCCTCCCCTCTACCAAATACAGTGTTGATAAGACCAAGGTCAAGGTCCTACATCCACACAAGTAAGTTGGGTTTACTCTGTCTTTTGCTTCAAAATAAACTAGTCCTGATCAGGTCTGCCTACCCCATAGACTTGGTGTTTTGATATGATACTGTTCAACTTTAGAAATACTCTCTGCCTTCCTCCTCTTTTAGAAGTGGTCACTGGGTTTGGAGTTATTGTATTGTTTCCCCATACTTTGTGTGAAACAAAAAGGTAACTCTTCCATTTACAGGATATTTAGCAAAGTTCTCTTGGTCCTAATGGGGACCTGGCAAGTTCATTCCATGTAAAGCGACCAGGATTGATCAATCACTGTTCCTAAGGAAGCCCAACCATGCCTTTTGATTGGAAAATGCACAATAGCCCCTCTTTTAAGCCAAGGGACTGAATTCCATACTTCACCTTAGGGTTTGGGTGACGACTAATGATGAGGCTAACTGGTCCTGGTCCACACTCACTCAGGATGGCATAGGCTTCACTTAATGCAGCATGGCGGAGGCTAACAGAATGTGCTTCTAAGATTTGGTCACCCCGGCTAAAGAGGCAAACAGAAGAGCATTTCAGTTAGTACTTGGCTTCTTGCTGGAGATTTCTTGGGGAAGGAAAAATATCTTTTACTATCTCTCCTCAATGACTCCTCTCCCTTGTGCAATAAAACATTCCACTACAACAAATATAATTCAGCAAAATGAAACCACAGATTGGCAATGTTTGAAAATGAATGTCTTCTTTAACACCTGATGTCCACCAACTTACTGCTGAAGGACAAAAGGCATGCTTCAGAAATATGTCCAAAGACAAATTTCTCACAGAAATTTTAGGTTGAAAAATGGCCTCCCATCTTCCACTGGTTACTGATACCATACCAGATTATTCATAACATCAACTTAAAACAAATTAGACCGGATGTTGGTATAGGGCACTGGTTTCCTTATTCCTGCCATCTTGAAATGATTAGTATAACATAATTTACAGAAAAAAGCTCAAAAAAGCCTGCTAAAGAATTTGCAAAACCATTTCAAACTTGAGCTAATGAGAAATTTGGGACGCGTTGCCTATTTTCCCTTGAAATTAGGTACAGGGAAGGAAGCTTTATAAAACAAAGATGCTTTTGTCTAAGAATTTAAGTATGTTCTCTTGGTGGGCTCCAGACATATGGAAGCATTCAAAAAAGAATCATCATCTTGTGATGTCATTTAAGAAAATATATGCTTTTAGTCATCAAGAAAAAAATTTTCTAATGTGCTTTTCCACAATTTATTGATTCCTTTTTAATGTGCATATTCACAGTGAAAATCAACTAATAATATACTATGATAGAATAATAAATACCCAAAAGGCCAATGCAGGTAATACAATTGGAACAATCCTCAAACTTCCCTGGGGATGCTATGTGGCTAGGGAAATATGAGGAGCTTTAAGCAGTGTTCCTTCTTGCAGTTTTACTAGCTTGTTATGAATAGGTGGGTTTAGCTCTGCCCCAGGTACCCCTTAAATAAGTCCCGTAAAGGCAACATCAAAAAATGCGATGAGGCAGTTCAACATAAGATGATGTTGTCTGGATGGTTCATCTTTGACATCTCTCTGCTCAACATTTCCCTCAGTCTGAATACAGGAGGAGTTACATATGGGGACACACACACTCACACAGAATACTATATACGCAAGATACAAATTAAATCTATTTCATTAGATCCATATCTCATCAATATGTATATGCATTTCTACCTTAGCATTGTCCTGTTGTGTGGTAGTCATCTTTCTAAGGATTTCTGGAACTGGCTTATTGATCCCATGCTAACAAGCTCACACCTTACCTTAGTCTGCTGTCCATCTTGGCTGCTGATCCTGGGGCAAGGCTATGAATGTAGATGCCTGGAGAGCTATTTTCCAAGGTTAGACAGCAGGCACCAATGCCTAATCCGACTCCTGGCTCTGTGAAAAGCAGAATAGAAAGGAAATAAACAGAAAGAAAAAACCACAACAGAAAACAGTTTTATCCCTTTTGAAGGAGAACATATCACATGCCTACATAGGTTCTTGGAACAAATTCCTCTTTTCACCAATAACTTCTCATTCTGTGGCCGGAATCAGATTGTGAACCAATACATACTTAACCCCTTATCATCTCTTAGCCCTTTCCCAAAAACTCTCTGAGAAAAGGGGGTATCTGTTGTGTTAATCAGGGAAGTCACTGTAGAATTGGAGGTCCACTGTCAATCATCTTCTTAAATGACTCAACACTGGCTTAATCAGGGACTGATTCTAGAAGGTCCTTGAGTCTCTCCTTCTTTTCTTCAGCTTTGACTCTTTACTCAATTTGCTGCTCCAAAGGCATTTCTCCCAAGAGTGAGCAGAAGACAGAAATGGAGATGAGAATGAATGATGTTTGATCTGTGGCCTTTTTGTTTATCCTCATCTGTTTCCATGAATGACTGACTGATAACTGTAATCATCTTGAATAATTATAGTTGTTCTGTGACTGAGTCTCCCTAGGCCAGAGAGGCAATGGATACTCATGGACATCATCCCACAACCCACCATCATGGGAGTTTTGACCTTCTCTGTTTCTGACTTGAAGTGGTTTGCGCCTTCCTTAAGCAGCCTGGTATCCTCTACTCTCAGAGGCTCAGCATATTGATGCAAGACTTAGTTCAGACAACATATTGGTTTTAGACCTGTGGAAGCTCAGAACTCCTGCGCTCAAGCAATCCATCAGCCTCTACTACTCCAGTAACAGTGAGTTTATAGGCATGTGTCACCAAGCCTAGATGAATAAATTTTTTAAAACCACTTCTAAAATCTTCTCTTTAGCTTCAGAATCAAGAGTATCTAGTACATTCTTCAGTTTGATATATGGGACTTTATCTGAGGAGTGGGTCACTGGGATTCTTTCCCTTATCTACAATGACTCTATGCACCACTTAAGATCCCAGTGTCTTTCTGGAGGGTACCATGTATGTGGCTCTGGTGGCAGGTTAGTTTTTTCACCATACAGGCAAAGTGAACTTTGCCATAAGTGTGAATTCAGAAGTTCAGATGGAATTCAGGAGAATATGAAGAGAGAAGCAGATTATAAAGGCTAAAATATCCTTTACAAGAGAACAAGACCTAATGGGGAGTACATCATCTCACCTTTGTTGAGTGTGACTTCCATGACAATCCTGTCCTTGGGTCCTGGGCCTTTTCGACCCAAACAAGAAGAATCTCCTTCATCTAAGCCTGGTGCAGGAGTTCCTCCACTGGCATTAGAATTTGGGGAACTGGATCGGCTCATTAGTGTGGGTGTTGGGCATGGAGTAAGGCTTGGGCTGCGTAACCTTGTGCGTACTGTCAGGGTCACAACACCTTTCTTGAGTTGCTATGGAAACAAAAAACATTAGTAAAGCAGGAATAGAGAGAATGCATTTATAACAAAAGTGGGAAATAATCTCACCAAAATTGGAAGACAATAAGGAAAAATCATGTTGGTTAAAAAAGAACATCAACAGGGGCAGCCAGGTAGCACAGCGAGTAAGAGCACTGGCTCCAGTGTTGAGAAGACCTGGAGATCAAATCCCAGGCCCAGACACTTAGCACCCACCCAGAAACACCTGGCCGTGTAACCTTGAGCAATTTACTTAACCCCAATTGCTTAGGGGTGGCCAGATGGCTCAGCGAGTACGAGCACCGGCTCCAGTGTTGGGATGACCTGGATCAAATCCGGGCTCAGATACTTAGCACCACACCCAGAAATAACCGGCTGTGTAACCTTGAGCAAGTTACTTAACACCAATTGCTTTAATAAAAAAAAAAAGAACATCAACAAAATATTTTTTTAATTTACAGAAGAAAACAAAAAAAGTGCAAAAGAGACACAGCAGTTTTGTCACTGTCATATATATATGTGTGTGTGTGTATATACACGCATACATACATATACTTTTATATAATTGAAGTTCAGTAACTCATTCAAGCCCCTGGTTTTGTCTAATTAAATATTTTTTATTTATGATTGCTACATTTATAATACAAGATAAATTTAATGATAAATTTTACAAAACAAAACACGTGTCTGTTATCATTCTGTTACCTTAAAGGTCTGAATGGCTTCTTGGTGGGTCAGTCCCTGTAGAGATTCTCCATTCACTTCAAGGATTTCATCCCCTAATAATCCAAAGCAAGACCAAGTTAACATTCTCCTAGAGCCTACAGGAATATACTGACTAGGCCATCAAGAGTAATGGGTTCCTACTAGGTCCTTGATTTATTACTTTGCACAAGATGACTTTTATTATTATTCCAACCTATTTTCATTTGTATCATCTAATAAGATGGTAATGAAACCAGTCAATGAATGATAGGGAGAATTCTTCATCAGCAATCGAAGACCTTAAGTCTTTGATAAAAACAAACTCCTAGAATCATTATTTGATTCATTTCAACAAGCAATCTTAAATATCCCCTGGGGACCTGGATTAACTGCTGGGGATAAAATGACTAACACAAAGAACAGTCCCTTCCCTCACAGACCTTATCTTGTACTGGCATGTAAGCTACAGGTGTGATTTCTTAGCCAAATTCTCAGTTTGGCAGTAAATACCCTAATGCCTGGAGTAACAGCAGCAATGAAGCATTAGCCCATAGCATTTCCCAGCCAATTCTTACATGTAGAGGAGACCAAGGTGCCCAAGGCACTAGAATGCTTGGGCAGTAGTTACTGAGGACATTGGGAAAAAGATTATGTCCTGAAGACTAAGGTAATGCCACCTTTAGAAATCACCCCATTTCCCAATATCTATCTTCTTACTGACATTTCCAGGCACTCAGTCACTGAGCTTAAAGGCCACTGTATGCCTCTACCTAGATTGCTGTGTAATGTCAGATCTTTCCCTGATAATCCCGGACACATCTTCTTCATTAAAAGAAGCATGGCCAGGGCATTACAGAGCTTAACCCTGTGCATACTGTCAGGGTCATAACACCTTTCTTGAGTTGCTATGGAAACAAAAACATCAGTAAAGCCGGAATAGAGAGAGTGCATTTATATTGCTTGCTTATGTCTCTAGAAGAAGGGAAAGGGCTTGAACATGTTAGTGACTCTTCTGAGCTGTGAGTCCTGCAAGTCGTACCATGTGACAGTCAAGGCTCAGTCTGTTCCTGGGTACCACAGCAACAAAGAGAAGAGAAATGGCCAACAAAGAACAAATAAAAAATAGAAAGTACTTTCACAGGTGAGTGACTTCCCACACATACTCCGAGAGCCGTAACTAGGAATATTCTGTTACACAGGATGTGGATCTTGAGTCACAAAGCTGTTTGTGAGGAAAGACCCAGGAAAGCTACTTGGCCTTTGCTGGGAAGGCTAGCTCCAAGGAAGGGAGCAGGGTTACAGGCTAAGGAGAATTCACCTAAGGCATAGCCATGATAATTTCTGATTTAACTCATTCTTCATGCCAACTCCATGCTAAGCTCCATTGTTTCTCCCTGTTGAAGAAGTACAAGGGCTATCAGGGCTTTCTTCATCTGGGAACCTTAGGACAAAAGCCTAGTTACAGCATCTGAACCCAAGAGCACAACATTGTCCTCAAAATATGAAGGTATCCTGTGGTTCCTTATGGGAGCCTCATAGAAAATGAAAACATGACCTCATCCACATCTGTTACTAGCTTGCTCTTGCCCACTTAGGTCATACATACATCCTCAGCTGGAAGGGACCATCGTGGTCATCTAAGTCCAGCCCCCTCATCCTTACAATGAGGGAAGTGAGTCCCAGAAAAGTAAAGTGACTTGTCCAAGGTCACACATGTACTAATTGAGAAAAGAATGCTATATGAGAAATATTTGGAGGCTGTATTTAAGAGGATCAGGAACCCTGAACTATTTTGAGTCATTGATCCTTTCTGTATCTTAGGCTCATTCTACTTTGCCCTATTAAGCAAGATGAGCTTCAAGCACATGAACTGAAAAGTAGCGGTTCATTACAGAAATGCTCTGTGACAGTTTCAAACTCAGGACAAAAACTCCACTAGGTAGCTGACCCTTCCTCTAAGGGAGATGAAAAAATGATCATCTGCCATGGAGGTATTCAGCCTGCTCACATCACCCTATTGAAGCACAGATTTCTACCATGATTCCTACTGGGGAGATATCACTAGCTAACACTTTGTGAAGCCAGTTTAAATAATTGTTGAGACCATTTTTCAAAATGACTTCGAAAATACTTTTTTAAGGAAAAGGAAATCTGTTCCTGGCTAAGCAGGGATTGTGTAGCACTAACTGATATTTTAACAAGTCCCAGCCCTGGGAGCTCACTGTGGCTTCATAAAATGCAGAGCTTTTATCTCAATCCAAAGACTCAAAGACACATAGATTATCTACATAAAGAAATGATCTAACTAGTTTCTAGTATAAGATGTATTTAGACAAACCCTCTAAATAAACTGAAGCCATGAAAGAGCTCCTCTGCTGACAAAAGAGACTGCATTTCTGTTTCACCAGTTTCTTGGGCTTTAGGCACTGGGTTTTCTCCTGTGGTCATAGACCTCCAGGGGAAGGCAAGAAGGGATTTCAGAGAAGCTGGGCCATCTTCCCTTTTGTTTGCAGGCATAGATTCATACTTAGTCCAAGCCCTATTCTCATCATATCGGGAGATTCTCTCTTACCTTCTTTGAGTCTTCCGTCTGCAGCAGCTGCTCCATTTGGGAAAATGGTCTTGACAAAAATCCCCATCCGGCCCCTGGCTGAATCCTGACCTCCCACAATACTGAAGCCAAGGCCCTAGACCCAAAGCAGAAAGACAGTTTTTACTGACCATAACACAATAAAAATGATATTGAATAAAGAGTTGCTTTTTTAAAAAAGCATTAAAAATCAACTACAAACTCAAATTTTGAATCCTAAAGAATTTGTGGATCAAAAATCATAGAATTGATGGATAATTTCAGTAAAGGACAACAATGAGACAACATGCCAAAGTCCCTTTCCGGAGACCACTGCTAATATGGTCGTATTCCCAAGTTCAGTAAAGGTAACATTCTAATCACCTGCAGATAAATTATGGCAGGGATTTTCTTCTCCAGTAGTTTTCTGTGATCAGTTTCCTTTGTCATTGACCATATGTTACCTTTAGAGACTTAAAATGGTTCTGAGGAATAGGGAAACCTCATTGCATGCTGCTCTGGTGCTATACTAGTTTCATGATTTTATTTTATTCTTTCCCCCTTCACATTAAGAATGAACCATTTAAAGAGCCCCAGTAATTTTTTACCTAATAATGGAAAACCATTAAGCTCACTGAGAAGATTTAATGGGGACTTGTCCAGAGCTCATAGGCTCTGCCTTAGAGAAACTTTAAAATGAGGGGGCCTCCATTCTGTCGCTAAATTATGTGTCCTGGATCAGGTAGCATTTACGTTTCAAAGGATGGGAGGCAAAATGGAAAAAGATGTAGCTGATCCATTCTATCCTGAACTCAGAGAAAAGAATGTCCAGAGGATACACTTAGAACTACATAAAACTCACATTTTAAAATAGTCTTCCTTAGTTAATTTTTCTCTCACATACATAACAAAACAAAACAATCATAGCCAGAGGTTGAACAAATTGCCTCAGAGGAATGAAATCCCTCTTGAAAGATTGAACTCACCTTGCCTTGTCCTTTCATCAACACAATGTTGGAGATGATGGAGGGCTGAGCTAGTCTCCAAGGGGATTCCACCTGAGCAGTGCTCAAGGACCTAGTTGACTTCTTCACAACATGGTATTCCTAAATAGACCCATATAGGACAACAGTCAGAAATTCTTTTATTTATCTTGCTACTACAGTCTCTTACCTTTCCGTCAAAGTTGTCCTCTGATGCTCACTGTGGCTTGCAGATTTATCTCAGTTCTCCTGAGTTAAGCCAGAGGAATGTAAGCTCTAGAAGGTCCTGTGCTAGGAAGCTTTTCAGCAATGATCCATAGAGGAATTATACAACCTCTTGTCAGGGTAATAGCCTAGCCAAGGCTGGATAGGCTTAGCATCAGGTGGCTCACAGGGTGATGAATTGTTGAGCCATAGCAACTCTTGGGGATTGATCAAGGGTCTGCAATGTGCAGTGTAGGGAATCTCCACAACAATGAAATCACAGCCTTGAAATCTGGAAGGAGAAGTTCATCACCCACAAGAATATTCTAGATTTCAAAGCTCAGCATGAGGGACACAATGAACACTGTTTCCTGTGTCTTTCATAGCCATTCACTCTCACTGGAAGAAAAGAGTTTAGAAAAGACTAGTGGGCTCTTTTGGGATAGCCATGGCTGCCACTGACTACCATCCCCAGCATGTGTCATCCACCTCTAATTGTTTTTAGGAACTCCATTAGTACATTGTGTTTTCCTCTCATCTATGAAGAATGCCATAGAAGCCTATTCCTTGGATTGGATTGGATCCCAGGGACTGGAAACCTGAAGGCCATTGGTATGCAGGGTGACCATTAATGGTCTTGTTCTCATTTGGCAAACATTCCCCATAGCCCCAGTCCCAGGCAGAGGTCAAAACCATGTTTAGAATGTATCAGCAGTTTAAGATCACATCACCCCCTACACATACACACACATAAGCACACAACCTTTGTCCAAAAGGAAAACACAAACCCCATATACACTTAGAGAAGTCACATTCTATAAAAACTTTACTGAGTCTGCTGTAGCTTTTTCTCGAATCCTTCACCTAGAGAAAAGAAAATATTTTCCTACATATACTATACTCTCTAAGTCTGACACAAAGCAATTCAAATTCTGACCTTTTTATTTTCAGTGGATCAACTACACAATTTGGGCATACAACATAGAGAGCTATTTACAACATGCAGAAGAAGTTAGGTAGTTATGTAGCAAAGTATGGATCCAGTTTCTTTCTCTGTTATTCTTCCTACAGTTGAAGGTCTTATAAATAGTACATTTAACTTGATGATTTATAGATTTCCCCAGAAGTTGTACTTATGCCAGCATAGGCAAAAAAATAAAGCAGGAGCCACTTCTCATTTAATAGGGGACTTTTGAGATTACAGAGTGTTCCTTGTTGCCTTAAATTTTATTTTTCTAGCTACTGAGGTAGAAATGAGATTTTTGTCAGTCACATATCTTTAATTGTGCATCATGTAAAACAGTTCTTTTTGGCAGCTTGTCATGTTAGCCTCCTCGACTTTAACTCATCAAAAAGGGTGTTTGTGTGTGTGTGTGTGTGTGTGTGTGTGTGTGTGTGTGTGTGTGTGTGAGAGAGAGAGAGAGAGACAGAAAGACAGAGAGACTGAGAGACATACCTGGGGGAGGGAGGTAGCATGGGAGGGGTGGTTGAGTATGCCTTTCCTAAGATGATGATGGGAATATGATTACTTCCCATTCATCCCTGGAGTATGGAAGCTTATTCTTAGATTATCAAATGACCTTTTCCTTACCATACTCCATCACCTTCCTCCCCAATACTCTATCAGATCTGTGACCTCATTGAAGTGAGTATACCCCTCCCCCCCATGAAACAAATAGTAACAGGTCTGTGTCTGCCTATCCTATGTGACTCACCAACTTTTCCTCACGTGAGCTCATCATAGAGACTCCATCCAACATACTAGAAGCTTTCCTCGAGTGTCCTTTATGCTGCTAGTAGACCACTGGAACATGGGAAATGTGTATGATTTACCAACCTTGATCTTGATGGGACTGGCCTGTCTTCTATGCCTATCCTGCAGTACTTTGATGACATTCTTTCCACCACCTGCCCTACATGTAACTCTTTTGAGTCATTACAGATGTCACTTAGGAGCCCTGTCCTGCAAAGTCGCAGGGTTTGGACCAATCAGCCCATTGCCCTCTGCAGGAGCATCTGGAAGACTTTGCTGTTTGAAGGGAATCATTCTTCCCTGTGGCTTATGTGCCAAATAACCTCCATGAGAGTGCTTAGCACCTTTAGTGAGCTTTTATGCCTTACTTGATACTACTAATTAAAGGGTCAAAACAATCTACTAGGTTGATATATCTGTTGAGGAATCTTACATGATTTTCACATGCACGAAGGATACACTTTGTTGGAAGGGGACCTTTAAACCAGAATTTGGCACAAATCAATCAAATGCCATTTTATTGTCAATAGTGATAATAACAAACTAGCATTTACATAGTACTTTAAGGTTTGTAAAGTTATTTACATATGTTATCTCATTTAATATTCACAGCCAGCCTGTACTACTAAATATCCTCATTTTACAGATACAGAAACTGAGGAACAGAGAGGTTAAATGACTTGTCCAAGGTCAGAAAGATAGTAAGGATCCAGGGCAGGATTTGACCTCAAGCCATCCCAGCTCTAGCTCCAGCACTCTCCCCATTCTATTATGTATCTGCCACAAAAATTAGCTAAAAATAAGTGTCATGAGTTCTTACGTTCTCCTTGCTATCTTTCAGTTGGTTCTGTTTCATGATGTAGATTAAAGTAGACTAGAGCTCGCTAAAACCTGGCTGTTTCCTTCTTATTCTCATCTTGTATGCTCTTTACCTGAATGTAGGTTATTCACATACAGTTTTTTACATCTATGGGAAAGTATGCATATGGGTCGACAGCTATTTACATTTTCTCAGTCACCTTTTTTTATCATAATAATAAAGCCTGGGATTTTTTTCCATGTCAGTGATACCTTCCCCTCCTTCAGCTATATTGAGAATTGATCCCTTCATACACTCAGGATTGTGTTGTCTCCAGTATGGCTCTCCTTTGCAGTCTTCTTGGTCCAGTACAGTTGGTTTTCTTCTTTTTTTTTTAAGAAATCGGGGTTAAGTAACTTGCTCAAGGTTACAGGGCCAGTTATTTCTGGGTGTGGTGCTGAGTATCTGAGCTCGGATTTGATCCCCAGGTCATCCCGACACTGGAGCCGGTGCCCTTACTCGCTACAGTTGTTTTTCTATCTTTGTTTCCTTTGATGGCATATCTACTCCCTTAAGTAGCACATCTGGGACTCTGATATTTAGAGTCCAGATGTGATGGCTTTATATCACTTTTGGTGAAAAGACTTAAAACAAATCTTTACAGATCTTTTCCATCTTTCATCTGTTTGATATCCTCCTCTTCGGGTTTCATTTTTTTTTAAATGCCCTGTATATTATGATGTTCAGTTGTGTCTCTTTTCAAGCCTCTCACAAATTTGCTTTTTCTTTCATGGCTACAACATGTCTTATGAGATGACACTTCTTATGATCTTTTTTCTGCTGTGAACTTTTAGAAATGAGTTTATATTCTGAACTGGTATTGCCCTTAGCTTCCCTTGATGTTCCCCTGGCTCTCTATAAGGCAAGTGTGGAGAATTTGTTGCCTGAGGTAATTTTTAGGTTCTTTTATGCTATGCTATTGATAATCAGATAGACTTCTATATGAATTTTGTTCTAATTGGGTGTTGTCTTTTCCTCTATCCATTTACCTTTTTTGAAATTGTTATGTTGTTTTAGCCAGCCAAGTTGGGGTGGTTTTCATGGTATGGCATCTTCCCCTGCCCCATACACAACACACTTTTGTTGTCTTCTGGTTTCCTATCAGTTCTGATCTCTGCTCTAACCAGTTTGACCATACACAGATATCCCACTGAGAAAAAGATCCTCACATTGGTAAGAAGCTATTTCATGCCTTTTAAAATAATATGAATTTCATTCTTGTGATTTTACTTGGTGACTGTCATATCCATACATCTTTGTCTTCTTCTGTTGAAGTATTTGTTATACATTTATGTGAAACTTCAGTGTAGCCCACAAATATTTGTACTCCCTCATTCCTCATGCCCTCACCAAAATGCCCAACTTTTTTATTCCACACCAAACTGCTGCTTGATGGTAAAATGATTTAATATATGCCCCCTCTCCCTATCATCCTGTTTCTACCATTACCACATCTACCACTACTGCTGACTCTGACTTTTATACAGGGCTTTAAAGTTTGCAAAGCACTGTACATACATTATTTGAAGCTTCTTTCCTTTTGCTATAGTCTCTAGAACTTAATCTGACACATACCCAGAGGCCAAGCCAGTGTTTGATGGCTGAACTAGATAGATGTCAAGGGTTCGACCACAGCCTGCACACCATTGTGAGGCCCCACTATCTCCTGGCAGCTGAATTCAGTTCTCAGATCCAAGACACACTGCAGGGAGGAAAATCAAGAACCTGAGTTCTTAACAGGACTTTTTCCTCCTCCTGACCTCCTATTTCCCTGTTGGAAAATAGCACTGCTGAATACCTTCCAGCATGACCAGGGACGGCTTATCCCATCCAGCCTAGCATAGCTCTGTCACCTCAAATGCCTCTAGAACAGTGAGGAATCTTTAATTCAAATCAATTTACCAAGAATTTATTAAATGCCTGGGTGTAGAACTCTGTGCTTGGTACTAGAGGTGAAGTGAACTTTAGATAAATGCAGTCTTGACATTTTTCTTGGCCCTTTTTGGAGTTTTCTTGGTAAAGGTACTTGGGTGGTTTGCCTTTTCTTTCTCCAACTCATTTTAAAGATGAGGAAATGGAGGGAAACAGGACAAAGTAACTTGCCAGGGTCTCTTAGCTTGTAAGTTTCTGAGGCCAGATTTGAACTCACAAAGATGAGTCTTCCTTATTTCAGTCCTGGAACCCTATTTACTGTGCCACCTACCTGCCCCATGATGCCCAGATAACTGTAATACAAAATGATACCATAAGAACATCAGAGAACAAGCACATATACTGCCAGAGACATCCAAGGGGAAAAGAAAAGGTCACAGCCACTTAGAAAGATCAAAGAGTGGGAGGCGGACCCCATGGCATGCAGAGAGAGGCAGGCCAGGCCGCCGTGGTGTGCAGAGGCAGGCCGGAACCAGGCCTGATAAACTTGGCAGCAAGCTGTCCCACAAACCACAAGGGACATTGCCAGGCCTATCAACAAAGGTCTGGGACTGGATGGAGCAGGGTAAGAATCAAATGCAGGGCCCTTGACAGGGACAGCAAATACTCCTGTAACTATCAATCCACAGCCCAGAAATTTAAAAAGCCCCTATTTGGACCTCCAGGAACCAGGATGGGAGAGTGAATCCCAGCTGCTCCAACCCCCTCCCCCCCCCCACCCCCCTCACAAAAAAAAAAAAAAAACCATAGTAATTATTGCCCCAGGGCAAACCCTAAACAATAAAGGCTGGGGAACCCTAGAGGAAGGGCGTGGCTAGGGTCCTGCCTCAAAATGGGTAGAAAACAGACTGCAAAGACAAAGACTCTGGGGTCCTGCTATCTTCAGAGGGAGGAACTAAATTCAGAGGGAGACAGTGGTGACTCCACACCCACAGCTGAAGCATCATAAAGGAACTGGTCTCAAGCACCAAAGCTTTCCTAGATGAGCTCAAAAGGGACTTTGAAAACCAAATGAGAGAGATAGAAGACAAAATGAATAATTCTCTTAAAAGCAAAATTAGAAAAACATTACAATGAAGAAAACAGCTCCTTAAATAGAAAAAATGTGTGATGTGGAAAAGGAGCTCCAAAATCTAACCAGGGAAAATAATTCACTAAAAACTAGAATCAACCAATTTGAAGAAAATAACTCTGTGAGGAACCAAGAATTAATCAAACAAAACATCAAGAATGAAAAATCAGAAAAAGAGGAAAAATAACTGACCTGGAAAACAGATCCAGGAGAGAGAATCTGAGAATCATAAGCCTACCAGAAAATCAAGATGAAAAAATGAGCCTGGACAACATCCTCCAAGAGTTCATCAAGGAAAACTACCCTGAGATACTTGAACCTGAGGGTAAAATAGAAATGGAGAAAATCCACCAGACATCTCCTGAAAGAGATCCCAAACTGAAAAGTCCTGGAAATGTGGCCAAACTCAAGAACTACCAGGTAAAAGAGAAAATACTTCAAGCAGTCAGAAAAAAACAATTCAAATATCAGGTAACCACAGTGAGGATTGTATAGGATTTGGCAACCTCTACACTGAAAGATCGGAGGCAGTGGAATGCAATTTTTCACAAGGCAAAAGAGCTCGGGCTACAACCAAGGATCACCTACACAGCAAAACTGAACATATTCTTCCAGGCAAGGAGATAGTCATTCATTGACATAACAGATTTCCAGACCTTCCTGATGAAAAAGCCAGAGCTCAGTTACGAGACGCAAGACAGACACAGAAAGGTAAACGAGGAAAACACCACACACACACACACACACACACACACACACACACACACACACACTCCCTGTTATTTAATAAGAGCAAACTGTTTATAGACAAGTAGAGGGTATGAGTATAAATTACACAAAATGATGATAAAAAAAAACCTTATTAAGGGCTAGAAAGGGACTTCAATGGAAGAAGAGGAATGAATGAAGTGGAAAAGGGTAAATTATGCCACATAAAGAGGCATAAAAACAATATAGCAGAGGGAAAGAAGGGAGGGAGATGAGTAGTATATGAGCTTTCCCCTCATTAGTTCTAGTGCAAGGAGGGAATAACAAAACCAGTTAAGAATAGGCCTCTAGGAGAAGAGATACAAAACATATACTAACAGAGGGAAAGAGGGGAGGGGGAGGAGCTTTGCATGAGATTTGTTCCTGTCACTCTTGGTGTGAAGAAGAAAGAATATACTACATTAAGTATAAAAATATCCTACAGGCAGTAGGAGGGGGAAAGGGCTACAAAAGCAGGGGTGGTTAGAAGACAGGGAAGAAGTAAGGGGAGGAAAAGGGAGTGAGGCTGAGAAGAAGTGAATACTGAGGGAGGTGGTGGTCAAAAGGAAAGCTATTAATGAGGGGAAGGGAGAAAGGGAGAAAAAATATAAGCATAAACAGAGGAGGGAATAGGATGGTGGAAAAGAAACAAATAGTAATCATAACTGTGAATGTGAAAGGAATTAGCTCTCCCATAAAACAGAGGTGGATAGCAGAATGGATTAAAAACCATAATCCTACAATATGCTGTTTACAAGAAACACATCTGAAACAGAGGGATACACACTGTGTAAAGGTAAAAGGCTGGAGTAAAATATATCATGCCTCAGCTGAAGTAAAAAAAGCAGGGGTAGCAATCCTTAACTCAGATAAAGCAAAAGTAAAAATTGATCTAATTAAAAGAGATAAGGTAGGAAATTATATCCTGCTAAAAGGCACCATCGAGAATGAAGCAATATCATTACTTAACACATATGCACCAAGTGGTAAAGCATCCAAATTCTTAGAGGAGAAGGCAAGGGAATTAGAGGAAGAAATGGATAGCAAAACTATACTGCTGGGGGACCTTAATCTCCCCCTCTCTGAACTTGATGAATCCAACCTCAAAATAAACAAGAAAGAAGTTAAGGAGGTGAATAGAATTTTAGAGAGGGTAGGTATGATAGATCTCTGGAGAAAACTGAAAGAGGATAAAAAGGGATGTACCTTCTTCTCAGCAGTACATGGCACATACACAAAAACTGACCATGTACTAGGACATAAAAACCTCACAATTCAGTACAGGAAGGCAGAAATATTAAATGCATCATTCTCGATCATGATACAATAAAAATCATATGCAATAAAAGGCCATGGAAAGACAGACTAAAAACTAATTGGTACCTAAACAATTTAATCCTAAAGAATGAGTGGATCAAACAAGAAATCATAGAAAAAACCAGTAACTTCATTCAAGAGAATGACAATAATAAGACAACATACCAAAATTTGTGTAATGCAGCAAAGGCAGTCCTTAGGGGAAGTTTTATATCCCTGAGCCCATACATGAATAAATTAGAGAAAAAGGAGGTCAATGAATTGGGTATGCAATTGAAAAAGCTAGAAAAAGAACAAATTGAAAATCCCCAATTAAATACTAAATTAGAAATGCTGAAAACCAAGGGAGAGATTAATAAAACTGAAATTAAGAAAACTATTGAATAAATAAATAAAACTAAGAGCTGGTTTTATGAAAAAAAAAACAATAAAAATGATAGACCCTTAGTCAACATGATAAAAAAAAGAAAGAAGAAAATCAAATTATGAGTATCAAAAATAAAAAGGGTGAATCTACCACCTATGAAGAGGAAATTAAAACGATAATTAGGAATTATTTTGCCCAATTGTATGCACATAAATTTTACAATCTTAGAGAAAAGGATGAATATTTACAAAAATATAAGTTGTGCAGATTAACTGAAGAGGAAGTAAATTACTTAAATAACCCCGTCTCAGAAAAAGAAATCGAACAAGTCATCAGTGAACTCTCTAGGAAAAAATCTCCAGGGCCAGACGGATTTACTAGTGAATTCTATCAAACATTTAAAGAACAATTGATTCCAATACTCTACAAACTATTTGGGAAAATTAGTGGAGTCCTACGGAATTCTTTTTATGACACAAATATGGTACTGACACCTAAATCAGGAAGAGATAAAACAGAGAAAGAAAATTATAGACCAATTTCCTTCATAAATATAGATGCAAAAATTTTAAATAAAATATTAGCAAAAAGACTACAGCAACTTATCTCAAGAATAATACACTTTGATCAGGTGGGCCTTATTCCAGGAATGCAAGGATGGTTTAATATTAGGAAAACCATCAGTATAATTGATCATATCAACAATAAAACTAGCAAAAACCACATGATTATCTCAATAGATGCAGAAAAGGCTTCTGACAAAATACAACATCCATTCCTATTAAAAACACTAGAAAGTATAAGAATAAATGGAGCCTTCCTTAAAATAATAGGTAGCATCTATTTAAAGCCATCAGCAAATATTATATTTACTAGGGATAAGCTAGAAGCATTTCCAGTAAGATCAGAGGTGAAACAAGGGTGTCCACTATCACCCCTCTTATTCAATCTGGTACTAGAAATGTTAGCAGTAGCAATTAGAGAAGAAAAAGAAATCAAAGGAATCAATTTAGGCAAAGAAGAGACCAAGCTATCACTCTCTGTAGATGATATGATGATATACTTAGAGAATCCTAGAGAATCAAGTAAAAAACTACTTGAGACAATAAATAAATTTGGCAAAGTTGCAGGATATAAAATAAACCCACAAAAATCCTCGCCATTCCTGTATACTTGTAATGAAATCCAACAGCAAGAGATAGAAAGAGAAATCCCATTTAAAGTTACTGTAGACATTATAAAATATTTGGTGATCTACCTGCCAAAACAAACCCAGGACCTATATGAACACAACTACAAAAATACTTTTCACACAAATAAAGTCAGATCTAACTAACTGGAAAGATATCAGTTTCTCATGGCTAGGTCCAGCTAATATAATAAAAATGAAAATTTTAACAAAATTAAATTATATATTTAGTGCCATACCAATCAATTTACCAAAAAACTACTTTATAGAGCTAGAAAAAATAGTAACAAAATTCATTTGGAAGAACAAAAGGTCTAGAATATCAAGGGAATTAATGAAAAGAAATGCTAGGGATGGTGGACTAGCCATACCAGATTTTAATCTGTACTACAAAGCAGCAGTCCTTAAAACTACTTGGTACTGACTGATGAATAGAGTAGTGGATCAATGGAATAGATTGGGTACATGAGACTCAGCATTCAATGACTATAGTAATCTACTGTTTGATAAACCCAAAGACCCCAGCTTTGGGATAAGAACTCACTGTTTGACATAAACTGTTGGGAAAACTGGAATATAGTATGGCAGAATCTAACACCATATACCAAAATCAAGTCTAAATGGGTGCATGATCTAGGTATAAAGGCTGATACTATAAGCAATCTGGGAAAGCAAGGAATAGTTTACCTGTCAGATTTGTGGAGAGGGGAAGACTTCATGATCAAACAAGAATTAGAGAGCATTATAAAATGCAAAATGGATAATTTTGATTACATTAAATTGAAAAGCTTCTGTACAAACAAAGCCAATGTGACCAGGATTAGGAGGGAAGTGGAAAATTGGGAAAGAATTTTTATAACCTATGTCTCTGATAAAGGACTCATTTCTAAAATATACAGAGAATTGAGTCAAATCTATAAGAATAAAAGTCATTCCCCAATTGATAAATAGTCAAAAGATATGAACAGGCAGTTTTCAGAGGAAGAAATTAAAGACATTTATAAGCATATGAAAAAATGCTCTAAATCACCACTGATTAGAGAAATGAAAATGAAAAAAACTATGAGGTACCACATCTCACCAGTCAGATTGGCTAAGATGACAAAACAGGAAAATGACAAATGCTGGAGAGGATGTGGACAAATCAGAACACTAATGTATTGTTGGTGGAGCTGTGAACTGATCCAGCCATTCTGGAGAGCAATCTGGAATTATGCCCAAAGGGCTATAATTAATTTCATACCCTTTGACCCAGCAATACCACTTCAAGGGTTGTATCCCAAAGAGATCATAGAAGTGGGAGGAAGATCCATATGTACAAAAATATTTATATCAACTCTTTTTGTGGTGGCAATGAATTGGAAATTAAGGGGGTACCCATCAATTGGGGAATGGCTGAACAAGTTGTGGTATATACATGTAATGGAATGCTATTGTGATATAAAAAATGAGGAGCAGATGGACTTCATATTTACCTAGAGAGGCTTATACAAACTGACGCTGAGTGAGAAGAGTAGAGCCAGGAGAAATTTGTATACAATTACAAACACAACGTATGCGTGACGACCAACTTTGATAGACTAGACTCTTCTCAGCAATTCAAGGTTATATGTCAACCCCAAAAGTCTCATGATGGAGAGAGATGTCTATATCCAGAGAAAGAACTGAGCTTGAATCCAGATTCAAGCAAACTACCAGCTCTTTTTGTTTTTCTTGGTTTTGTTTCTTCTTTCGCATTGTTCATTCCATCTGATGTAATCCTTATTTATGACCTGACTAATGTCTAATGTGAAAGTATTTGCAGATACTATACTTGATTGTATGCTGCTGTGGGGGGGGGGGAAGGAAGAGAAAATTTGAAACTCAAAGAATTGTGGAAATGAATCTTGTAAACTAAAAGTAAACAAACTAATAAAGACGAACAAAAAATTTTTAAAAATGAAACATCAGAGAAACCTTCCTGGAGGAGGCTGCCTTGAAACTGGGCTTAAAAGGAGGAGTAGGGCTCCAGAGTCAGAAGGTGGACAGGAAGAGCAATCCAGGCCCAGGGAACAAAAGGAATAACGGCACAGAGGTGGGAAAACCAAGGAACCAGTACAGGCCAGTACAGAGTGCTCCATGATGGAGTGTAGAGTACATGGACAGGACAGTATCTAGGAGATGGGCTGGAGAGGCCTGAATGCCAAGGCACAATTGCTTCTTCCACGCGTGCTTTTGTTTTTAAAATTTTTATTGATATTTTGTGTCTTATATCACCAGTTGTTTCATGTAGCTCTCCCTTCCCCCTCCCAGAGAGTCACCTGATAAGACAAATGGTATTTATTCAAGAGAAGAAAAAAGTCAGCACAACTGATCATTGCATTAAAAAAGTCTGAAACCATTGGCATTGCGTAGCACCTGTGGAGCTCCCATCTGTATAAAGGGGTGTGTTGGGGGTACATTCTCCTATCCCTCCATTCAAATTCTGTTTGATCTTAATAACAGTTATATTAACTTTTTTTGGAGGCGATCATGGTTAAGTGACTTGTCCAGGGTCACACAGCTATTAAGTGTCTGAGGCCAAATTTGAACTCAGATCCCCGACTCCAGGGCTACACCACCTAGCTACCATTTGTTCCATATACTTTTCATATTTTGTTATGTCACTGTTCTTTCCATTTACATGGCTGTAATTTTGTAAATCGTTTCCTTGTAGCTGCTTACATTACTCTGCCATAGATCATAGATCTTTTCCTGTCACTCCTTCTTAGCTTTCTATGAGGACACATAACTGATAGTTCGAAGAAGCTGTTTCTCCCCATAAAGGTAAATGGACGACTTAGTCTCTGCCCTTCCCTTGTGGCGTTGATAAGAGGAAAGGCAACCTCTTGCAAGCTAATGCAGAAAATTAAAGGGATTAAGACCTTTCCTTGGCCTTCTCAGGGGACTGAGGTGCTGCCCAGGAAGTCGGGAGCAGGAGCATCAGACTGACCTGTCTTGCCCCAACAGACTCAAGCTGCTGTGGAAGGGAATGCTTCCGGGCAGTCCGAGAAAACTTCTCCAACTTCTCCCCAGAGGGGTCACCGTTTTCTACCGTCAGCTCATCATCTTCTCCAACCGATTCTAGACGAGGCGCACCTCCTGGAAAGAGCAGGGAAAAAGATGTTTTTATACTTATAACAGTAATTGAGGGGAGGGGGGCAGGCAATCAGAGTGAAATGACTTGCTCAGGGTCACACAGCTAGTGAGTGCTTGAGGCCAGATTTGAACTCATCATCTCCTGACTCCAGGGCTGGTTGCTGCTTTATTCAATTCACCACCTAGCTGCCCCTGCTTAAGATTTTCAAAGGGTTTTAAACCATGTTCTCACTTGGTCCTCACAATAACTTTCTGAGGTAGGTGCTATTTTTGCCCCTCTTTTACATATATGGAAACTGAGGCTGAGAAAGTTTAAATACCATGTCCTGTAGTAAATAACAATCTGAACCATGGCTCAAGCCCATGTCTTCCTGACTCTAAAGCCAGTGTTCTATTCACTGTACACACACGGCTTCCCCAAGACCCAGGCATCAGTTGGTCAAGAAGACGTCCATGCAGTTGTCATAAGGCAGAGACTGGCTCAGTTGCTTAGTGCCTTGAGGGCAACAAGGTACTGCATTTATCACTCAGTTACCCACTGAGATCTCCACCTATTCTCCATGTCTTGTGACCATTAATGCCAGACTTTGAAGAAATCTCTTTATTCTAAAGACATCTACAGAATGACTCAGTTGGTTGAGTGAATAAAACTGAGTATTTTGAGATAAGCAGTGTGTACATTTGTTCCAAACTGAGAGTTATGACATAGCAGCTGTTGATAATGCAATAAATAATGGCATGATAGTTCACAGCAGATGGATTTAGCAGCTGGTTTTAAATTGCCTCAAGATATATACCTTTCTTTCTTGTAGGACTAAAATGTTAAATAGTGGATTCCCACTGTCAGGAACAGATATGTAAAAATGAAAGGATCTTTTCATTTCCATGTGCATAACCTCCCCTTAAAGAAATCTATTGAAAATATTTAAATACTCATTCAGACCATTTAACATTTACGGAACACTACCTGCTAATTCAGAAAATTATAAATTTTAGGTGTTAGAATGCTGTAGGTACATTTCTCATAATATCCAAAGATTTGACAATTTGGCAAAATCTTTTAGACTGAATTCAAAAGATAGATCTTATAATTTAAATGGCGATACTGGTTCATTTGCAGATGGGCATGGCAATCTGCAGATGGGCCATAGTACCCTTAGCTGAGCAACATTAAAAACCATCAGCTGTGGGCTTTGACTTCAGGTAAACACAAGACATAGGTCGCCATTCATTGAGAAATGACTAAACAGATTGTGGCAAATAAAAGAACTGGAATTTATTACTGAAAGAAATCATAAATAAGAATAATTAAGTAAGAGAAGCAAGGTAAGACATTGAGCTGATTCATAGTAAAGCAAGTAGAAACAGGAAGACATTATGACTTCACAATGACTACAATGTAAACAGAATAGTAAGATGAAACTAAGATTAGTCCTGAAGAACAGCTGTATAAAAATGAACCTCCTTCCTTTTTTTGCAGGAAAAAAAATGAGAAAGGAAGCAGACCAGCTTTAGAAAGGCTCACCCAAGATAAAAACTTCATTATTTTTTCCCCCTCTACCTAGCTTGTCAAAGCCAAGATGTCAAAACCTGAATGTCTCAGAAGTACTTTTTAGAAGTTTTCATTCAAGGGGAGGCTAGGTGGTACAGTGAATAGAGCACTGGCCCTGGAGTCAGGAGGACCTGAGTTCAAATACAGCCTTAGACTCAACACTTACTAGCCATGTGACCTTAGGCAAATCATTTAAGCCCAACTACCCTAACTTTTCATTCAATTCAAAAGCATTTAGGAAGGACTTCCTAAGTAGAAGATACTGTGTTGGGTGCAGTTTACAAATAGAGATACCAATGTAGGAATTAGGCCAGTGTATCAACACCCTGGCCCATTCTCATTTTGGCATATCTATCTTTAAACTGCTGATTTCTCCATGTGGACCAAAACAAGCAAGACAAAAGAGCAAAGACAATTGTTTTCCTTCAGAGGTGTCAAGAAAGCAATCCCCAATCCTTTTGTTCATAATTTTCAGTTTCAAATATTTGTAGGGTGCTGCCAACCCATGTGGAGGTTGTTTGACTTTAACTATGTCCTACGGGGAATGTAAAACTACGTGCAGGTATAAAGTAGATGATTTCAGTGGTGTATGGATACAAGATATTTTTCTCATTGCTAGACTGCTTAAGACCCTCCTTTTTGTTCTGCCTCTCCCTTATTAAAGAGTGGGTCTCCTCCTGTTTCCCAGGCTGGAAATGCAGTGGGTCACTTACTAGTCCATTATCACTGTTGAAATTGATTCCCTGATCAACACAGAAGCAATTTCAACGGTTTTGTTTTTTCTTTCCACACACATTGCCATAGTCAGTATATACATGTAGATATGTATGATGCATGCATATATGTTTGTATATGTATATACAGTCTTCCTTATTCTGCTTACTTCGACATCAGTTCTTGTGTTTTCCCATGCTTCTCTACAGAGAGCTAAGTGGCACAGTGTACTGGGTATCAGGTCTGGAAGAGCTGATTTCAAATGTAGCCTAAAACACTAGCTTTGTGACCCTGGTCAAGTAATTGAACTTCTGACTGCCTCAGTTTCCTAAAGTGTAAAGCAGTAATAATAATAATGTGCCTCATACGTTGAGGATCAGATGATATAATATTTGTAAAGTTCTTAACACCATGCCTGGCACATAGGAGACACTTACAAAATGCTTATTCCTCTTCCCTTCTCTGCACTGATCATATTATTTCTTACAATACAATAATGGTCTAATGCATGGTATAGAAATACCATCACATGTCTACAGTCATTCACCAGTCAATGGTTTTCCAGTTCTTTGTTACTACAAAATGAATAATTTGGTGTATGTGGTAACTCTCTTTTTGTCACTCGCTTCTTGGGGGCATATATGCCTAGCAGAGAGAAATCTGGGACAAAGGATATGTACAGTTCAGTCAATTTCTTATCAGGATCCCCAAATGCTTTACAGAATAGCTGGATCAATTTATAGTTTCACCAGCCTTACTGGATCCGTCTTCTGACAACCTTTTTAACACTGACAATTCCTTTCGTATGTCATCTTTGCTCATTTTTTTAGTATGAGATATCTAAATGGTATTGATGTGCATTTTTCTTAAGACTAATGGTTTGAGTTGATCTTTCATACAGTTGTTATTAGTTTCCAAAATTTTTCTTCAAATGCTTTATTAACTTCAGATTTACATCATTCATTTCCGCCAGCTTTTGAGTTACATATTTTCTTCCTGTTTTTCCCCTACCCCCCCCAAAATAGCAGTACCACAGGATAACCCCTCCTCCACTCTGCTCCCTCCCATATTTTCTCCCATATCCCTTTCAAATTTTCCAGTAGATCTCTATGCCCCAGTGCCTGTATATCTTATTTCCCAATTACATGTAAAAGAGTATTGATAACAGTGTGTGTATATATATATATATATATATATATACACACACACATATATATGTATATACATACATATTTGAATATTTGATTTTAAAACTTTGAATTCCAGATTCATTCCCTTCCTCCCTTGTCTCCCACCCACTGGAAGATAAGCAGTTCAGTACAGGATGCACAAGTGTGGCTAATGTAAAACAATAACATAGTAGACATATTGTAAAAGACTGACTATATTTCCCTCCCTCCTATCCCACCTCCCACTTGTTCTATTCTCTACTTTGATCCCGTCCCTTTTCAAAAGTGGGTGCTTCCAACTTCCCTCCCCCCCAGCCTGCCCTCCTTTCCATCATTCCCCTCTCATCCCCTTCCCCCCTATTCTCCTGTAGGGTGAGATACCCTATTTAGTATGTATTTCATTCCCTCCTCAAGCCAAATTCAATGGGAATAAGGTTGACCTATTCCCTTTTGCCTTCCTATTCTTCCCCTCCATTGTAACCATTCCCCCTTGCCTCTTCTGTATGAGATAGTTTACCCCATTTTGCCTCTCCTTATCTCCTCTCATTATATTCCTTTCTCACCTCTTCATTTCACCTTTTAAGTATCATCCCTTCCTATTAACTTGGTCCTGTGCCCTCCATCTATGTATACCTGTAAACATATATACACACATTCACATATGTATTCATATGTCCATATACCCTCATATATAGACATATGTGTATGTGTGTATATACATATATATATATATACATATTTCTATTCCCTTCAATTACTGAGAAAAGTTTCATAAGTTATAATTATTGTTTTTCCAGGTAGGAATGTTAATAGTTCAACTTTGATAAATTCCTTATGATTTCTTTTCCCTGTTTACCTTCTCATGCTCCTCTTGCTTCTTGTATCTGAATGTCAAATTTTCTGTTCAACTCTGCTTTTTTCATCAAGAATGCTTGAAAGTCCTCTATTCCACTGAATGACCATATTTTCCCCTGAAACATGATACTCAGTTTTGCTGGGTAGGTGACTCTTGGTTTTAATCCCAGCTCCTTTGACCTCCGGAATATCATATTCCAAGCCCTTCGATGCCTCAGTGTAGAAGCTGCCAGATCCTGGGTTATCCTGATTGTGTTTCCACAATATTCAAACTGTTTCTTCCTGGCTGCTTGTAATATTCTCTCCTTAATCTGGGAATTCTGGAACCTGGCTATAATATTCCTAGGAGTTTTCTTTTGGGGATCCTTTTCAGGAGGTGATCGGTGGATTCTTTCAACCTCTATTTTGCCCTGTGGATTCTAAAACATCAGGGCAGTTTTCTTTGAGAACTTCCTGGAGGATAAGTTCTAGGTTCTTACTTTGATCATGGCTTTAAGGTAGTCCAATAATTTTTAAATTATCTCTCCTGGATCTATTTTGCAGGTCAGTGGTTTTTCCCATGAGACATTTCACATTGCCTTCTATTCTTTCATTTGCTTGGATTTGTTTAACAGCATCTTGATTTCTCATAAAGTCATTAGCTTCCATTTGCTCCAGTCTAATTCTGAAGCCATGATTCTCCTCATTGAGCTTTTGAGATTCTTTTTCCATTTGGCAAATTCAACTTTTTAAGGCATTCTTCTCCTCATTGCCTTTTTGAGCCTCTTTTGCCATTTGAGTCAGTCTGTTTTTTAAAGTGTTATTTTCCTCAGTCACACTGTTGACTCTCATTTCATAATTTTCTTGCATTGTTCTCATTTCTCTTCCCAATTTTTCCTCCACTTCTCTTATCTGCTTCTTAAGGTCCTTTATGGCTTGTAACCAGCTCGTATTTTCCTTTGAAGCTTTTGGTGCAGGAGTTCTGACTTCACTGTCTTCTTCCTGTTCCATGCTTTGCTCCTTTTTATCTCCAAAATAGGAATGTAATGTTGGAATCTTCTGTCTGCTTTGTTTCCTTTGCCTGGTCATGTCGCCCCTCAGTCACTTGACCCCTGGGCTTTTTGCCACAGTAGGACTCTGCCACCAGACAGGGGAGCTTTCGTCCCAAATGCTGGGGTTTTCTCATTTGCTGAAGGTATTAGATGGGTACCCTCTCTGAGGTCTCCACAAGCTCTGGCAAGCTGGGCACACACCCCAGGACCTCCACCCTAGACTGCAATCCAGATCCAAGCAGGTTAAAGCAAGAGCCATTACCCCTCAGACTGGTGGTTGGTCCCCCTACACTCTACAGGCCAGGAGCTGAAGCTGCCATGTGGCGCTGGCTGGCTGTGCCCAGGTCTCAGTGGCTTCTCGCCCCAGGGGGCAAAAGCCACACTCTCCCACTTACTGGTCCCAAAGTCCAGACTGCACTGACCTCTCACTTTGTCCTTCGCATCTATGTATTGATAAATCTAGAAATGGCCACAGCTGCTGGTGATCTGGAGTCCCTCTAGCCACGTTGGTCAGGCCCGCCCTGGGGCTAAAGCTTTGGAGTGGGGCTGGGCTCTGCTCCCAGAGTGCTGTGCTGGCTGATTCCTGCTGGCCTGCCAGGCTGTCCTCAGTGGGAGGTTGGCTTCTCTGTGTCATTTTGTGGGTTCTGCAACTCCAAAGTTTGTTTAGAGTCCCCTTTTTTACATAGATTGGGGAAGGTGGAGGCAGGAGCAGCGGGGAGGTCCTGCTTCTACTCCCTCCAAAATTTCTAAAAACTATTTGTTAGTATCCTTCACCCAGTTATTTAAAGGAAAATAGTTTTCAACCCTGTACATTTTTATTAGTTTTCTACATATTTTGGCTATCAAACCCTTATCAGAGATATTTGATATTAAAAAACTTCCCCCCACAGTGGACCATTTCCCTCTTAGTTAATTTCATTTGCAGAAATTTTTTTTGAAATTTCATGTAATCATAGTTATAGGTTTTATCTTTTGTGATCACCTTTAGCTTTTAATTGGTTAAGAATTCACCCCCCTAGTTATGGCCACCGAAAAATGCCTCTTCTGCTTCCTTTCTCATTTTTTTTTCTGCAAAAAAAAAAGGAAGGAGGTTCATTTTTATACAACTGTTCTTCAGGACTAATCTTAGTTTCATCATATTGTTCTGTTTACATTGTAGTCCTTGTGAAATCATGATGTCTTCCTGTTTCTACTTGCCTTACTGCGAATCAGTTCAATGTCTTTCCGTGCTTCTCTTAATTCTTCATATTTATAATTTCTTTTAGTAATTATATAATTTCTTTCAGTAATAAATTCCATTACTTTCATTTACCACAATCTATTTAGTAATTTCCCAAGTAATGGTCACCTATGTCTTTATTTTCTTATAAAAGTATTTCAGATGAATCCATAAAAGCATTGCCAGATACTAACATTCAAAGATCTAATTTTCCTCTGCGGTCAAAGAGACCTTTGCATTTCAGAAAGCAGTAAGAACATGACCCAGAGCATTTAAACTTGCTAAATTGAGAATACAATAATATCTAGGGCAGTTTTTCTTAGCTTCAAGGAGAGTTACTAAATATAAGAAACATTAGGCTTTGACTTAGGAAATATTTTCTCTAACTGAATCTGTTGACTGGAAAACATTTTTTTAGGGAAGCAGTAAGTACTAGAATGCTTGGGTCATTTCATAACCAGTCTCAGCAAAACACTTAGGATATATGACAGCAACCACCTCTCACCCATCAATTCTTTAAATCATCACTGCTAGTATTTCTCTTTCCAGATATAACTACCAGCATGAAAATATAGGGCCACAGTATCATAAAATGACTTGGAGGAAGGAAGACCCAAGTTCAAATTATGACACTGACATTCACTAGCTGTGCAAATCTGAGCAACTCATGAAACTTTTCTGAGCCTCAGTTTCCTTATCTGTAAAATGTGGATACTAATAATTTTTAAGCACTGAGCTTCAAAAAGTAGTTGTGAGACTCAAATGAGATCATGTGTTAAAGGACCAAAAAATAAAAAACTACACCAAACCCAAATTTTAATTGAGTTGCAGTTATTATTTATGAATTGCAATTATTATTAGCATTTCACCCAATCTTTCCACTTTGCGGATGAGAAAACTGAGGCCAAGGGATTTTCTCAAGGTCATACAGCCAGAAAGTATCAGAGTTGTTGCAAAAATTAAGGACTTTTGAGTCCAATTCCATTCCTTTATTGCCTCCCCAGGAAAACCTCTTTAAAGGAGACAAGGGAAGCCAAGAAATAATCAGAGGATACCTCAATGAGGATGAATATCTGTGTGCTTCACTTTGAGAAAACCCAATACATGAAAAGCCCAAACTTAAAAAGCAGATCAATTAGATAGCGTTCATGATGGATGGTCCTATATTGAAATGACTTGGAACCAAACCCTTTTCACAATAATAGATAAAGGAGAAAACTCTTGAGCATTGCACTTCTGGCCCTCCGCAATCTAGTCCTAAACTCCCTTTCCAGTCTCAAATCCTGCTCCTTTCACCAAAGAACCCACTAATTCAACTAGACTGACCTATTCAGTGTTTCCTAATATTTTCCAGGAGAATCCACCCCTCTCCCTTTTCTGCCTCACAGCATTCTTCCTTCTCAAATATTCCTCTCTTCACCCTATTCCATGCCCCTTCTTACCATCCATCCATATCCAACCCATTCTTCCAGGCCTAATGCAAACTATATTTTTCTAAGAACTGGGCTCAAAATGATTTCTCTCACTTCTAAATTCTAATAACACTTGCTGCCTCTCACTCATTCGAAACAATTAAAATCACTTCAGTGCTTAAAAGAACCAGCATGAAAGCAAAACAATAACTATTGGAGAAGATATGGGAAAACTGGAACACTAATGTACTGTTGGTAGAGTTGTGAACTGATCCAACTCTTCTGAAGAGCAATTTGGAACTGTGCCCTAAGGGTTATAAAGCTGTGAATGCCCTTTGATCCAGCAATACCAATACTAGGTCTGTATCCCAAAGAGATATAAAAAAGAGAAAAGGACCCACATGGACAAAAATATTTATGGCAGTTCTTTTTTGTGGTATCAAAAAATTGGAAATTGTGGGCATGCCCACCAGTTGGGGAATGGCTGAACAAGTTGTAGTATATGAATATAGTATTGTATAAGAAATTATGAACAGATGGATTTTGGGAAAACCTGGAAAGACTTACATGAACTGATGCTGAGCGAAATGAGCAGAACCAAAAGGACATCATCTACAGTAACAGCAACATTATGCCATGATCAACAATGGACAGATTTTGCTCTTCTCAGCAAACAAGAATCTAAGACAATTCCAAAAGACTCATGAAGGACAATGCTATGTACATCCAGAGAAAGAACGATGGAGTCTGAATGCAGATAGAAGCATACTATTTTCACTTTTTTGTTCTTTTCTGTTTCTCTTTCTTGTGGTTTTTTTTCCTTTTGCTCAGATTCTTCTTTTACAACATGTTGTGACAGTAATGGAACATAAAGATCTCCCTGTATTGGCTTGGTTTTCAAATTGATTGTGGTAAAACTCAGAGCTTGTTAATCCCACCTGTGGGATGGACTTGTTGATGTAAAAAGAGAGTCCTGAACTGGGAGGAGCTGGTGACATAGATTTGGAGAGACACAAGAGAGAGGCAGAAGAACTTTTTGGAAGCAGCACCCTCGTGGAGGCAGAGAGAGAGACTGGGAGCATTGCTGAGGGCTACTTTGAATCGCCCTGGACTTTTGAGACCTGCCCCCGGAGCTGCCAAGGACTGAGGAGACATGGCTGTTTTGCTGGTACTTTGTCTATCTGTTTTGATGTTATTTTGCCAGATTTGTCCACTGGTGAAAGACAGTCCTGTTGAAGAAGTCCTGGAACCTGGCTGTTGGCTAAGAGCTCCTGAGACTGTCCTGCAGACAGAGAGTGAATACTGTCCACTGGTGAAGGACAGTGCTGTTGTTGCAGGGGTCTGGAGACTGTCCTGCAGACAGAGTGAATACTGTCCACTGGTGAAGAACAGTGCTGTTGTTGCAGGGGTCTGGGAACCTTTCTGTTGGTTCAGAAGCCCTGAAGAAGGATTTTCTTGTTGTATGTTTACAGAAATCCTGGGAGAGGGTTTTGTTAATGTTTTCAGGGGTTCTAGGACTGTTCTGCAGACAGAGGATGAATTAATGAAGAGACTGGCAATGTATCTTGTGGCCTTGCTAAGCCTTGTCTCCCCAGGAACTAAGATTGCTGAGAACTTGGTGTCAAGATGAAGAAAAGACCTCCATTTGGGTATTAAGTGCTGTGCTTAAACTTGATATAACTCTGGGGTAGATTCAATTGTGATCCAGGGGTGGGGAACTCTTGACCTTTTTGTGTTCTATAGTTGAACAAATGAATGTACTTTACTTATGTTTGGAAACTAATCTCCATTTGAGAAGAGGGGCTTTGTGATGGACTAAATGAAGGTACAGCCTAGGGGTGGAGTGGTATTTAGAACAGGGACTTTGTAATTGATTGAATGAATGGAAGGTCCTGGGGTGGGGTAGTACTTGGAGATTATTTAATCACTCTTAGTAAATGCTGTATTTTGAATGATGTCATGTTTTGATCTTCTCTGTTCTTAATTTGTCACTGAATAAAATGGAGAGTACCTATGCTGGTATTTTGAACCTTGGGAAGTTGCCTTTGCTTGGCATTACATTACACATGTCTAATGTGTAAATATGTTTAATATGATCATACATGTATAACCCATAGCAGATGGTTATACTATGCTATTTTGGGGAGGGAGCAGGGAAGGGAGATAGGGAGAAAATTTGGGACTCAAAATCTTACAAAAATGAATGTTGAAAACTATCTTTACATGTAATTGGAAAAAAATAAAATATTATTATTTGAAAAAAACCAACAGCCTATGATTTTATTTGTAGGTAAACAGGAGTCAACTATGAAAATTTGGGCTGAAGGGAGAGAGGCACAGCATCCAGAAGTAGGGAGGTAGAAGTCCTGATCCACCTTGTCCTAGTCTCCCCCCCACAATTGTATTCAGTTCTGAGCATTAGCCAGGGGAAACTGAGTATCTGAAGAGCATCCAGAGCAATGTTAATAGGATGAAGAAGGGAGCTGAGTTCATTCCATAAGAGGATCAGGTGAAGGAACTAGGGGTGATGAGTTCAGAACAATATTGGGGGAAGAATTATAGCTGCCTCCAAACATGTAAAGGGCAGTTGTGTAAAAGAAGTACTGAACTTCTCCTACTTGAGCTCAAAAGAAAGAACAAGAAAGTGGAGACCATAGACAGTCAGATTTGTGTTCTATTGAAGGAAGAACTTTCTCACAATTTTCTGTTTTTGTCATTGAGTCATTTTTCAGTTCTTTCCACCTCTTCCTGACCCCCATTTGGGGTTTTCTTGGCAAAGATATTAGTTTTCCATTTCCTTCTCTAGCTCACTTCATAGATGAGGACATTGAGGCAAACAGGCTTCAGTGACTTGCCCAAGGTCGCATAGCTAGTGTGTTTTGAGGCCAAATTTGAAATTAAAAAGATAAGTCTTCCTGACTCCAGGCCCAGCACTCTATCTACTGTGCTACCTAGATGCCCCAATTACAGATCTAAAAAAGTAGGTGAACCTGCCTCAAGAGGCAGGGTGTCCTCCCACAAAGAGGTCTTCACATGAAGACTTGTTGAAGATGTTTACAAAGGAGAGTCTCATCAAGACATCAAGAATTAGATGGCATCAGAGATCTACCCTAGAAACAAATCTCCACTTAGCCACTTCCTTTGTGACTCCTGGGATAGCCACTTAAACTCTCTGTGACTCAGTTTCCTCACTTGTCAAATAAGGCAACTGGACTTGGTGGTCCCCTTTCACTCTAAACGTATGATCATAAAATCCTTTACAAACTTGAGATTTGGGGATCTAATGAGGACTCCCCTTCCACCTATGAAGATGGAAATGTCTACAGGGTTCATGGGTTGGTACTGCCAAAGATGGTCATAACCTGGTAGCCAAACTTTTGGCAATGAGTAACTAAAAATAGAAAGCAATATTTCATAGAATTTCAGACCTGGAAGGGATATTAAAGACCATTGTTCTAGACCTCCTCTTTTTTTTTTTTTTTTAAAGCAATCGGGGTTAAGTAACTTGCTCAAGGTTACACGGCCAGGTGTTTCTGGGTGGGTGCTAAGTGTCGGAGCCCGGATTCGATCCCCAGGTCATCCCGACACTGGAGCCGGTGCTCTTACTCACTGCGCTACCTGGCTTCCCCTATACCTCCTCTTTTTATAGATGAGAAAACTAGGATTTAGAGGGGTAAAGCAGCTTGCCCAAGATCATAAATGGGAAACTCAGGACTCAAACCAGTTCCTTCTGACTCTCTTGCTCTCTGCTGCCTCTCACTACTTATTTTACATGTGTGTCTTTCCCTCTGGGGTGTGTGTGTGTCTTACAAACTTATGTAAGATCTATATTTATCTATACCTATCTACATTTATATCCATTGTCTATGTCTGTATCTACACCCCTCTGTATAATCTATCTCCATCTATGCTGTCCCACACCATCCAGGTTGTAACTCATTAAGGGAAGAAACATTTTGATTTCTCCCACAAGTATTTAGTACGGTGCCTTGTACGTGACAGGTTTTTGACAATTATTTTTAATTGTATCTTCTACAACAGAATGACAATGAAAGGGAATAGTATGGCATGAAGATGGGAGGGGAGTGATTGCCATCATTAAGTGATCTTGTGGATTACAACACAGAAAGTACTTAAACACAGAGAAATACAGAATCTCAAGGATCTCAGCAGTTTAGTCCAATCCAAACTCAAATAATAACCGCCACTCTAACACAACAAGTGGCCATCTAGCTTTTTCTTGAAGATCACTAGGAGAAGAAGCTTTACTGCTTCTTTCCAAGGCTGCCCACTCTGATTTTCAAAAGCTCCACTTGAGTTGGGCTTTGAAGGAAACACAGATTCTAAAGAGGCAGGAAAGGGGGAGAGCAGATCGTGGAATGAGCATAGAGGCAGAAGATGAATTGTCATGTACCGTGAGCAGTTGGGCATGTTTGACCAGAACACAGATTGTGTGAAGGGCACCAACATGTCATAATCTTGGGAAGGTAGGCTGGAACTAGATTGTAAATCTTTAATTGAGAAGGAGAGCTCTCTCAGTTCTTTCTTCTAAAATCCCGTTTCCTAGCCCCAGTATCAGTTCTGCTGTGCTTGCCTAGCATGCCCCTCTGTGGTAGATACCTACTCTCCTCCCCCAACCCCCAAAACATCATCTTCCTAAACCAGTGGACTTTACAGGCTTTCCTCTATCATCTCAAATGGGAAAAGGGCAATTGGATGAGTGGAGGAATAGGGCAACAGGGGAGGGACTTAAGTCTCTGAAGCAGGTGGAGCTTCTATGGAGTGTAACTGATGCATTTAAGCAGGTACTTGACTTAATGGGAGTGGTATTAAATATTCCCTCTGGGGAGTAATCTTGACTCTCAGTGAAGGCTCATACTTATTGACAATTTAAGAATTTGCCAGTGAGATTGGGAAGGCAGCAAACTACTTGTCCTGAGGTCTCTAACTCCACCTGGTTTCTACTCCTGGTTATTTGAGTTGTAGAGTAAGTGAGGCTTGGTGATGGAAAAGTTCTTCTCTCACCTACCCTCCCCCCTTTTTCTGAGTAAGGATATCTGTGCATATTCATGTCTGCTGGGGAGACAGGCCTCCATGAATACACTATTGGGTTGGTATGATCACCTTCTAAACAGCCCTATTGAAATCAACTGAACCCAAAACAGAGGAAATTTAAGAGTAGGCTAAGGCAAACAGAGGCATTGACTTTCACTTCATTGTGCTGCCAAGAAAGAGCTTCAGCTTGGGAAGCCCAGCTCAATGCAAACACTAAAGTATGTAGCGGCTTCATGGAAAGAAACAGCTACATCTCCTTCATGGGCTTCTCCATGTACCTCTCAGGCTAGGTCCTGGCCATACTGCCCTCTCAGGCTCTCTTTCATGGGCAGGACCTGTATTGTCCATCCAAGGGGACTCACCTTGGGAGCGGCTCCGGCCCTTCATCAAGGAGCTGCCCATGGTGGGGCTTCTGCAGCTTCCCCAAGATTCTTCCTGAGAGTTGGGATCTTGAGGTTTGTCAGAATCAATCAGCTGAAACAGACAAGACAGGGATTAGCGTGTTAGTCTAAGGGACAGTGAAGGAGAAGCCCTCTTGTGAGTGCTCCATTCTATCCGAACCACAACATGGGTGTCATGTGGGGAAGAGAATTCACAGGGTGCAAATAGACCATTAGGTCACCAGTGACCCTTTTACTTCACTTTGTGAGGTTTTTCTATCAAGACTCAGGAAAAGAGCCCTGGGCTTGGCAGTGGGAAGGTGTGGGGTTTGTCTCCCCTCGTGCCACAGAGCTGTCTCAAACCTAGAAGTTTCAAACAGCTCCTGGTCTACACTGGCACTCTGAGAGAATTCCCTCACCAGAGTGTGCTGGAGTCAGTTTGTCCTGATTTCCATGGTGATTCTAGATCATAGCATCATAAAATCTCCAGAAGTAACCTTCCAGGTCACCTAAGTCCAACTCCCTAATTTCACAGATAAAGGAACAGATGTCCCCCCAAAGGGTCACACCTGAACAGAGCAGTGGAGCCCATGCTCTCAGATTCAAAATCGGGTACTCTGTCTTTTTGTACTACAGCAAGAATCACAGTTTTCAGAGCTGGATTTAGATGCTGTCTAGTCCAATATCTTTATTTTACAGATAAGAAATGGATATTCAGAGACTTTAACTGATTTGGCTCAAGGTCATATAGGAAGTTATAGGGAATAAAGGAATTAGGATCCTATGTTCCTGACTCTCAGTCACTGTTCTTCCCACTCTAAAGGTATATGAGGTGTACTGGGTAGAGCTGGCCTCCCTTTTGTAAGACCTGAATTCAAATCCTGCCTCTGACACTAGTTGTGTGATTCGGGGCTTGTCACTGAACCTCTGTACACCTTGTTTTCTTCTGCTATAAAATGCGTGGTCTGGACTAGAGGGTCTCTGTGGCCTCTTCCAGCTCTGTATCTCTTAGCCTATGATTCTCTGCTTATTAATGCACAGTAAAACCTTGATTAGCCAGGAGAAGAGGAAAAACGACCCTGGAAATGTCAGTTGATCAGTATTTTTCCCTATACTTTGCTTTCAGAAGGAGGAGAATTAGGAGGTCTGTCTTCTTCTATGTATATGTCTGTGTGTCCTTTGTCTTTCTGTCTGTACCTTTTTGCTTGTCTCTCCATCTATGTCTCCCTCTATCCTTCAATGTCCTCATTCTGTCTTTCTGTGTTCATCTGTTTGTGTAGCTGTTTCTTCATCTTTGTCTCATATACGTTCTCTCTCTCTCTCTTTCTCACACACACACACACATGTAGAAAATCTGTTTTTTAAAAATGTCATGTTCTAGGCCCAAGACAGATTCAACCAAGCACTTCTTGCACCTACAAAACTGCACTGTGAGCCTTGACATTTAGACTAAGGACCCTGAGTCTCAAGATCATCACTCAAAACAGATTCAATTACATTCACCAAACTATGCTCTCACCAAGGCAAGAGCTTTGACTCGAACATTTTTTTAAGTAAGTTTTTCAGCAAAAAAGTTGTTTTTTTTGTTGAGTTGCTGTACTCTCAGTTAATAAGAAAGCAAAATGAAGGCGTGCTATTGCCTGAGCATCCCAGTTAGCTGAGGATATATGTTGAATGTAGGGCAGCTAGATGGATAGAGCTTGGGGCCTGGAGTCAGAAGACCTGAGTTCAAATGTGGCCTCAGACACTTACTAGCAGTGTGACCCTGGGCGAGCCACTTAACTCTATTTGCCTCAGTTTCCTCATCTGTAAAATAAGCTGCAGAAGAAAATGGCAAACCATTCCATTATCTCTGCCAAGAAAACCTCAGATAGGACCATGGAGAATTAGACATGACTGAAATGACTGAACAGAAAATATTCTGAATGTGCTTCTGCACACTGTGCATTGAGGCAGCAAGGTGGCACAGTGGATAGTGTACTGGTCAGCAAGATCTAAGTTCAGATCCCACCCTCCTTATCAGCTATATGTCTCTGGACCACTCTCTTACTTTGTCTGCCTCAGTTTCCTCATCCTTAAAATGGAGATAATAATAGTATCTACTTCTCAAAATAGCTGTGGGGAGAAAATGAGATATAATATTTGTAAAGTGCTTTGCAGACATTAAAGCTCTACAGAAATGATGGCTATTATTAAAACAGTATTTTTAAAAAATTTTTATTTAAAGTATTATTATTAAAAACAGCCCCATTGGGGCAGCTAGATGGCGCAGTGAATAGAGCACCGGCCCTGGAGTCAAGAGGACCTGAGTTCAAATTCAGCCTCAGACACTTAACACAAAAACTAGCTGTGTGACCTTGGGCAAGTCACTTAACCCCAACTGCCCTCCAAAAACAGCAAAAAAAAAAATTGCCCCACTTAAAGAGGTAAAATTCAGTTCAGTTCCTCCTATATAACCAAATAGAGGCATACGTCTATGGATATATTTCAAGGGTACAAGTCATCTTTGAGCATTCATGGGATCACTGAATCTTGCACTAAAAGAGACATCTGGGAATTATCTAGTCCACTGCCTTTATTTCCCATTCTGGTCCTAGCTTCCACACTTCTGGGATTGTGCTAGAAGTCACTAGCTTTGAAATGCTGAAACAAGTGGTCTAGCTTCTAAGAGGAGATCTACTTCCTTCCCGACATTTCAGATTCCAAAAGCATCAGTCAATCAACAATAATTTATTAAGTGCCTAATGTATGCCAGGCATGGTGCTAGGTACCGAGGATGCAAAGATAAAAGTAAAACAGTCCTTGCCCTCAAGGAGCTTACAGTCTAGGGAGATATGTGTATGTATGTACTTATATCAATGTGTATAAAATAGATACAAGACAATTTTGGGGGAAGACATTAGCATCTGGGGTGGGGGGCAGTCATGAAAGGCTCCATACCATTTCAGCTGAAAGCCAGTGATTGTAAGAAGCAAAGATGAAGAGGGAGTACATTCCAGGAATGAGGACCAGTCATTGCAAAAGTATGGAGGGAGAAGATTGAGTATCGTATGTAATGAAGAGTAAGAAAGAGCTGGGGCCTCATGTCTATTTTTATTTTTTCTAGTTATGCTACATTGTTGTATGTGGGAGAGAGAATATCATGATGAAAACATTTGATCCAATTGGGAATTGACTGAATAAATTATGATATACTGATAAATTACAATACTGTGGCCCATAAAACCTCCACTATGAAGACTTCAAAGAAATATGGAAAGCCCTACTGATGGGATGCAAAATGGGCTCAGCAGAATCAGAAAAGCAAACAAAGAGAAAACAACATCAGAGAATCTGAACTTTATAAAGATTCAGAAAGAGACAGAGTAAATGTACCATTCAAATAATTTAAATTTCAGGTTTTACTTGGGGGTTCATTCCATATTTGGCCCGATTATTTATTAGTAGTTCCTGCAAAAACTAAATTTTTCAAATGTTGGTAAATGAGGGGGCTTTGGCTCAGATGAGGAGGGAGGGCCAAGATAAAGTTTAGAACTTGTCCATTTCGCTAGAGAACACATTCTTAGGCTGGGCCTGTTGAGTATATTCTTCTACATGTTCAGGACTGGGCAAGCCTTATGCTCAGGAAACTACACGAAGTAAATAAGAATCTGGAGGATTCAGGAGGAGACATGCAAATAAAAATGATTAAAACACAAGCCTCAGGTCACTGACTTTGGTTTAACCATTCTGCCTCCAGACTATAAACAGTAATTATCAGAAAAAGATTAAGTTCCTGTTTTTTTCTTGTTTCTGTAGTACCATGACACACATTACAAGCCCACAGGGAAGGTATTTCAGAATTTGCTTGTTATTACCTCAATTCGTACCCACTAAATGGATGGAATATTATCCTGTGGGGAAGCCTTAGACAATGAGCATTCCTACCCATTCCTGGCCCCTATGATCTTTAATCCTCCCACTGTTTTCCAAACTTGAACAAAATGGCAGTTTTATCTTGATCTAAAATAGAATCACAGATCTTTAGAGATGAAAGAGGTTATCAGGACTAGCCTCTCTTATAAAAGATGGAGAAATAAAGTCCCGGAGAAGCAAAAATGACTCTCCCAAGGTTACAAAATTAGTCAGGGGCAGAATACAGACTACAATTCAGGTATTCCAGCTCTCATTCCAATGATCTACCATACTACTGTGTGACACACCCCTAAGGGACACCATGGAAACATCTACCAGATCTACGTCTTTGGTGATTTGAATTATTCTATTGTAGGATACAGATGCCTTCATTTTATATTAGAATTTAAGCTCAGAACCTAATGGCTATTGTCTGTTTTATCTTTGGGTGCCCCCATTGCCCAAGCCCAGTGCAACGCACACAAGAAATGTTTAATAAATGCTTGTAGAATTGAATTCGTGCAGTGCTTCTGCATTTTTCAAAGCTCTTTCATGTCAATTTCTTTGATCCTCTTGTTAATAACAGTACCATGACTCTAGCACCTAGAACTTTAGGTGCTTTCACATAGTAGTACTTAATAAGTATTTATTGAACTGAATTAAATGAGGTTTTATATATATATGTAGATAGATGGATGATAGATAGACAGATGATAGATAGATAGACAGACAGACAGACAGACATGTCTATGTATATACAGATAAGGAAAGAGAAAGAGGTATAAGTAGAGGAAATACTTGTGGGGGGTATCTTCTATATCTGACTTATGTTATAGTGGTGAGAAGTAGAGAATATAGAATAAGGAAGACAAAGAAAGCAAGAACACAACTAACACCCCGAAATGTTCAGACCTGCTGTGCCTCTGTCTTGGCAGAAAAGAGATTAATTATACAGGAAAAGGTGCATTCAGCTGCATGTTATTTTGCATCTTCAGTTCACCTACAGTATATCAGTTATTAGGGTAAAAGATAATGTTATCATATCCTGCTTTGTTCTGATACTCAGGATTCCTCATATCTACCCACCACCCAAATGCCAAAATAATTTTCCTAAAGCACCAGTCTGCCCAGGTCACTCCCCTGCTCAACCATGCTCAGCAGCTCCCTACTGACACTAAAAAATATGTACAATTTCTCAGGGTGGGATTTCAAGTCCTTCACAATCTGGTTCCACTACCTTTGCAGGTATTTCACAATATTCTCCTTCGTTGTCTAGCCTTATGCAAGTTTCTTGAACTTGGCATTCTATCTCCATGCCTGAAGTGTATACTCCCGCGTCTATAAGATTCTGAGGTGTCCCATATGATGGAAGCCTTCCCTGATCCTTTAGCCGTTCCTGCTCTCTCCTCTCCCTCCAGCTGCCTTTCATTCCCATTCATCTGTTTTTCTGTTGTACTTCACTTCTTGGGAGAACAGTGCCTTTTTCGTTTTGTTTTGTATCCACAATGCTTCACATATGTTATAGTTGAGTCATTTCAGTCACATCTGACTATGATCCCATTTGTAGTTTTCTTGGCAGAGATACTGGAGTGGTTCACTATTTCCTTGTCCAGATTATTTTACAGATGAGGAAACTAAGGCAAACAGGGTTAAGTGACTTGCCCAGGGTCACACAGCTAGTAAGTGTCTGAGGCCATATTTGAACTCAGGAAGATGAGTCTTCCTGACTTCACAGCCAGCACTCTATGCACTATGGTGTCACCTAACTACCCCCCAAATCTCTATAAAACAGTTAAACCATCCGTGTAAAATATAAATACATATATGTGTATACATACATATGTGTATATATACATAAATATGATATAAATGACTTTTCTATGCAATAAGTGAATCCTCCTGGTACTATCAAATGTAAAAAAGCAAAAATGTCAGTAACCAAATCCTTTAAAGAAGGGAGTAATGATAATCAGTAATAATAGCCAGCATTTATTTAGTGTGTTGAGGTTTATGTAGCTGTTCAGTCATTTCCAGTCGTGTCTGACTCTTTGTGACCCCCTTTGGGGTTTTCTTGGAATAGATACTGGAGGGATTTGACGTTTCCTTCCCCAGCTCATTTAAAGCACTTTGAAAATGATCTCATTTGATCTTCACAATAACCCTGTGAGACAGGCCTTATTACTATTCCCATTTTGCACATGAGCCTGAAAAAGATGAGGTGCCTTGGCCAGGGTCACATGGCCCATAAGTGTCTGAGGCAGAATTTGAACTCAATTCTTCCTGATGCCAACTGCAGCACTCTATTCACTGTGCCACTTAAGGTTGCAGTGAGGTTATCTCAGTGAGTGTAATACTTGGTAAAAAAAAAAAATGAACGTCATCTCAGGAATTTGTGAGTCTATTTATCGGTTATAATTTTAATGGCACCTTCATCTCAATTTACTTTAACAAGCATTTCCTTAAGTATCTAGTGTGAGCAGAATACTGTGAGATGTCATGTTAGATAAGGCCAGGACCCTGCCGTCATGGAGTTTACAGAGGCTTCCTCATAATCTTATTTCAGTGGATCTTGACAACAGCCCTGAGAGGCAGTTGGTATAAGTATTATTATTCCCATTTTACAGATGAAGAAACAGGATGCACTTGAACCCAGATCTCTTGACTCTAGTCCCAGGGATCTTTTCCACTCTAACATGAATTTGAATGGCATGAAGCTTACTTTTAAAAAAAGAAGCAAATTTTTACCAGTTAATTTCAAGGGCTAGAAATGGATAAAGAGCTTTGCCTAGGTTCTTGGTGGCTGTCCTTTTCTGGTCCATGCAATCTTGAGATTCAAAGAGCACATGAATGGCCTCACAGAATCGGTGTCTATGTAGGAAATTCCTTTAGGTAAAGGAAGGTTTTCTTTAGGTAAATGATACACATCTTCATGGCACAATCTCTTTTTAACATATATGCTACTGAAAATGTCCGTTTTAGATTTGAGTACCTGATAAGAAATGATAAACCTGGAAAGACACATAAACTGATGCAAAGTGAAATGAGCAGAACCAGATCACTATACACTGTAAGAGCAACATTGTAAGGGTGATCGACTGTGTGAAACTTAGCTACTCTGATCAAAATAATGATCCAAGTCAATTCCAAAAGGACCTATGATGAAAAATGCTATCCACCTCTGTAGAAAAAACTAATGGGGTCTGAGTGCAGATAAATAGCATGCTATTTTCACCTACTTCATTTTTCTTGTTTCTGTTGGATTTGTTTGTTTTTGGTCTTTGTTCTCTTTTGCAACACGGCTTATATGGAAAATGTTTTGCATGAGTGCACATTTATAATCTATATGCAATTACTTGCTGTCTCAGGGAGAGGAAGAGGAAAAAGCTGAGAGAATTTGGAACTCAACATTTAAAAAGAAAAAAGTTGGAGAATTGCTTTTACATGTAATTTGAAATATATATGCACGCGCGCACGTGTGTGTGTATAAAACAATTTTCACATTAAAAAAAGAAAGAAAAAAGAATTGAGCACCTCACAATTTGCTCATTTCCACTCAGAATCTTTCCATGAAGGCATTTCCTGGACTTTCACAAGCTCCTTGGCTGATGGTAAATGATCAATGCAAACTGGCTAATCCTTGTCATCATTCGCTGTTGGCCTGCTGCTCCCATCATTTCTCTAGTGTGAATTTCCCATCAAAGCCAGGGTCTCTCTCACGTCTATCAGAGCAGGCTACATTCTGTTTGTCTGTGGCATCTGTCTAGTAATGCTTTCATCATAACGCACAAAAACAACAAATAAGTTCTCAGTATATTTGTAATGCCACTAATTCTCCTAACTAGGTGATTAGTATTATTGAACTACTAGATAAAGAATATCAAAGCAGGCAATAGGAAAAACAAAGATGATGTTATAAAAATAAATGTCTCCTTGTCCTCAAGGACTTTACAATGAAACTGGGGTGGGAGGAGGAAATAGACTCTTGAAGTCATCTACGCACAGTTACAAAGTAATACAACAACAAATGAAAAGGGGCTGCTGAACCAAGGAATGTATGCAAGCTAATCAGAAAAATCACAAATTTAGAGCCAGAAAAGACAACAGAGAATTACAGACTCTCCAGGATGCCTTCTCCCAGCTTCACTAACTCATGCTCATTAGCTCCTTTAAGGTTTAGCTAATTCGTGGCAAATCCAGGATGAAAACTTTGATCACCAGAAACTTAGTCCATTATGTTTTTCATTATAGCATGCTGTCTCACCTCAGGGCCTCTTTAGAAAGTAATTTCATTTCAGTGTCTCTCTTTTCTTATCTGTAAAATAAGTATCATAATACCTGCCCTGCCTATTCTACATGATTGTCTCAAGGCTCAGCCATGCTGGCACATGCCTATACCTGCTACTTAGGAAGCTGATAGCAATGGATCTCCTGAGCTTGGAGTTGTGGGCTGCAGTGTGTTAAAGCCAACTGCACCAATATGTACAGGAGAGGCACATCTGTAGTCACAGAATTGATGTCTACACATGAGTTTCATTCAGGTACAGGAAGGTTTTCTTCAGGTTTACAAAAGTTATTGGACCAGCACTGTCTCTACTCTCTACCATGTTGGGTTAGGGTCTCAGCTTTGTACTAATTGTGTGACCTTGGACAAGTTATTTAATCTCTGAGATTCAGTTTCCTCATCTGTAAGTGGGGATGAATAACTGGGGCTTCTCTTACGAGCCTTGCAATATAGAGTTACAGACAAGTAGAAATGGAGTCTGATCCACATGGGCTTCTCAGGCCTGTGTCGAAGAAAAACCTTGGCTTTGACGGGAAATTCACACCAGAGGAGAGATGGGGGCCGCAGGCAGACAGTGAATAATGACAGAAATTAGCTGTCTGGATTGATGACCATCAGCTACAGGGGTCCAGGATCCTTGGAAGCAAAACATTTAAGTGAAAGGAGTTTAAGGAGGAGCTGGAGTCAGACCAATGATTATTCAAAGACACAAAAGAAAAAGTAGTCTTTTTATTGGAGTTCTTCAGCATCTCTGACATTGGTTCCCTTCTCTCTACTTACATAGGCACAATACGAGTCTAAGCCCTCATCACCTTTTCTCTGGACTACTGCAATTGTCTGTCTGTCTGTCTGTCTGTCTCTCTCTCTCTCTCTCTGTCTGTCTCTCTGTCTCTCTCTCTCTCTGCCTTTTGGAGGGCAGTTGGGGTTAAGTAACTTGCCCAAGGTTACATGGCTAGTTTTGTGTGTGGGTGTGGGTGGGTGTGGGTGTGGGTGTTAAGTGTCTGAGGCCAGACCCGAACTCGGGTCCCCCTAACTCTGGGGCTGGCGCTTTACTCACTGAGCCACCTAGCTGCTCTACTGCAATAGTCTCTTAATTGGTCTCCTTGCTTTCAACCTCTCACTTCTCCCATCTATCCTCCACCATGGCTTCCAAAATAATTTTCTTAGACTCAAAGGTGCCATAACGTCACACACACATACACATACACACACACACACACACACACATACACCCTGCACACAAATTTTCAGTGGCTCCCTATTGCCTGCAGGATAAAATTGAAATTCTTCTGTTTAAGCATTTAAAATCCTCTACCATCTCTCTCCTACTACCTTTTAATTCAGTTCAAGAAGCTTTTGTTAAGTGTCTGCTCTATGCCAGACACAGTGATAGACTCTGATAATGGGGGAGAGGGAGAGTAAGAGGGAAAGGAGGATGGAGAGGGAGGGGGAAGGAGAAGGGGAAAAGGGAAGAAAAAAGGGAGGCAGAGGGGAGAGACAAGAGCAGAATTGTGGTTTTGCAGGAGCTTTCTGGAGACTATCACTGACATTTATCCCAGTTGATCTTCACAATATTTGATGCAAGTACTCAGAATCATAGAACTTGTCCAAAATCCAAACAAACCTGAGATCTCATGAGTATTAGGAATTTTTGCAGAGGAAATTCCCTCCACCAATGCAGATTTGCACCTGTCCTACAATTCAGTATCTCAGAGAGTTGCTGGGGGCTCTGAGAAGTTAAAGATCATACTGTTACTATGAGGCAGAGATGAGGGTTCTACCCTGATGCCAGGGTTTTCCTGACTCCAAGGATGGTGCTGTATTCACCAAGTCACTCTAAATCTCATACTAACTACTGGTATTCTCATTTTAGAAATGAGAAAACTTAGGCTCAGCAGGGTTGTCTTGCCCAAGGTCACTCAGAAAGTAATACTCTCTTTCTCAAACCATAGATCCCAATCAAACTGGCCTATTTCCTGTTCCACAAACATCCATCCATCTTCTGCCTTCCTGCCTTTGAAGGCTCTGCCTCCTCAATGAATTTGTAGATGCCTTCAAAGCTCAGTTCAGCTGCCACGTTCTATCTAAAGTTGCCAGGTAGTGCAGTGGATAGAGTACCAGACCTGGAGTCAGGAAGACCTGAGTTCAAATTCAGTCTCAGACAACTTACTAGCTGTGTGATCCTGGGCAAGTTACTTAACTTCTGTTTGCCTCAGTTTCCTCATCTATAAAATGAGGGTAATAATAGCACTTATCTTCCATAATTGTCCAGAGGATCAAATGAATAGCAATTGTAAAGTGCTTAGCACAGGGCCCGGCATGGTCCCCTTTACTAAATGTCAGCTTTACTATTACTACTATTAGCCTCTCCCAGTAGTTGTCAGAGCTCTCTTCCTCCTGTAAATGCCTTGAATTTACACATTGCCTTACAGGTTGTATTCCCATATAGAATGTAAAGCTCCTTGAAGGCAGGTGTTGTTTCATTTTTTAAAATCCCTGTACCCTAGTAGGTGCCTGGCACACAGTAGGAGCTTACTATATGCTTGTATAATTGAAATGAATGCTTGTTAAGCAGAGGACAGAGTATAAAATTGAGGTAAGGGATAGTAATAAGTCCTTGAGGATGATTTTTAAAAAATCTTTCACATTGATGGATACAGAATAAAGAAGATAAATGTGTAACATGGAGGATATGAAAAAGAATAAACTTGAATAGGAATAAGTTTATAATTAACCTAGAAATCAATATCTTTAAGTGTCTAAACATGCATGTTAGCTCTGGAGTCAGAGATTGTGAGTCCCAACCCAGCTCTGCCCCTTACTCTGGGGGACCCTGACCACATTAAGTCACTTAATCTCTCAGAGGTTCATTGGAACATCTTTTCTGGAATCTCAGTTCTAAATTTATGAGCCTTTATTCTAAGTCCACGCTCAGGATCATGGTATACAAGTCTAGCAAAGCTCTACCCCCAGTTCTGAAAGGCAATTAATGGTAAAGGAGCAGAGACAAGCCAAAAAGGTTCAAACCCTCAGAGCTGAGCCTTCCTACATGTCACCCCGGCCCCCAACTGAATGCTTCAGCACTTACAAAAGCCCAAATTACTAACAGCAACAGAACATCTCTGAGCAATCCCAAAATAACAAACCAGCCTGTGCTTGTGGTGGAGAGGAACACACACATGACGGCAGATTATACAGACTTCACTTTCATGCTGCCAAGGGGGTGAATATGACCAACAGTGTGTGTGGGGGACCCACTAGGGAGAAGATGCACGGAGTAAAGAAACTCTCCTCAAGAGAAGGTGCTTGATCAGACCAGGTGCTGTGGGCAGTCTCTGGCAAAGCTTCCTCTTGCTCTGCCACTGCTCCCCCCCACGCCCCCAGTATCATTTCCCTCCCCATCCACTGCTCCAGATTCAGAGACTTACAGAGGAGGAAGGATCTCAGAAGTCACACCTGAAGAGGATGCCTCCTGCAACATCCCTGATGATGGTCATCCAGATATGCCTAAAGACCCCCAAAGGTCAGAAAGCCATTGATTCTTGAAGTAACTCCCTTTACTTTTTTTTTTTTTTAGTAGTTTACGAGTTTATTTAACACAAATAAGTGTGCAAAGCTTTTTACTCATTTTATTCACTCCTCAGTCTAGCGTTTGGATTGGTGATCTTGATGGCCAGCTGAGCTGCTCTCTCAACAATAACTTTCCGATTCTTAGAGGAAACGTTGTGAGCAATCTCAGCACAATAAGATTTGTTGCACATCAGAAGGACTTCTAGCTCTTTGACATTGTGCACCAAAAACTTCCTGAATCCACTTGGCAGCATGTGTTTTGTCTTCTTATTGCTTCCATAACCAATATTGGGCATCAAGATCTGGCCCTTGAATCGCCTTCGCACCCTGTTGTCAATGCCTCTTGGTTTACGCCAGTTTCTCTTGATCTTGACATATCTGTCGGACTGGTGCCGGATGAACTTCTTGGTCCTCTTCTTGACGATTTTAGGCTTCACGAGGGGTCTGAGGGCGGGCATGGCGCCAGCGAAGAGACAGCGGTCCCTCCACTGGAAGCACCGACAGAAAGAGAGAGAAGGCAACTCCCTTTACTTTTGGACAGCTCCCTCCACTGGGAAGTCTCTCCTTACATTAAGCCAAAATCTACTGCTCTTCAACTTTTTTTTCAACAGAGGAACCAGCCTCTTAGGGATAAGGTGATGGGATCTGAGGCACCATCTCTCTTGGTATTCTTCCTATTACTGTCCTTGAGTTCATGGCTATTCCCTGGAATTCTACTTGCTATAATATTGAAGGGTAATCCTCCTCCCCAAGGGAGACAGCCCATGAAGTTCCAAGAAGGACAAAAGAGTAAACGAGTGCCTATGTCCCTTCTTCTGGGATATCATGAAGAAGGGCATTCCACAGATTCAAAATATAAACCTTCAAACCACTGAATTACAGAAATCTTTCTTCCAGTTTCTGTGTAACCCAACAGCACTTGAATTATATATCCTATGATGCTATTTCTATATCTCATATGCACAGATTTGTATGGTTTGTCTTTTAAATATAGTATATGTGTGTATAGATGTATCTATCTATATATCACATCTATACTCATCATATTTCTGATTCAGAGGCTGGCACAGTATGTAGCACACAGTAAATACTCAATAATGTTTATTAACTGATTGATTATCCATTAGACCACTTGCCTCTGACACATATAGTCAATTTTACCCTGATCACTGAACTTTGCAGTGTTCCTAGGAAAACTAAGATATAAGTTGAAGAACGGTTATAGATCTGCCTTGGTAGAGATAGTTTTCCTCACCATGTGTTCCTTATAGTTATACTACCACCAATGAAATATACGAAAATGAGGGGCAGCCAGGTGGCACAGTGAGTAAGAGCGCCGGCCCTGGAGTCGGGAGATCCGGGATCGGTTCTGGCCTCAGATACTTAACACTCACACAAAATAATTGGTCGTGTAACCTTGAGCAAGTTGCTTAACCCCAATTGCTTTAAATAAAAAAAATACATGGAAATTAGAACATATTCTTATAATCTGGTCTTCTCTGATGTTCCAACATGGCATAGAGTTAGTCCCAGATCCCCTAAGGCGCAGAGGAGACACTCTGGCAATGACCTGGGTGACTGAGTACAAGCCTAGCTCAGTTTCAGAGGCTTATGATAAGAAAGTTGGTGAGCCAGTACTGATTTCTGTTTTTGTTTTCTACAGCTAGTCATTAAGACATTGATTGAGGGGTTGCAATCTGACTGAATATTAATATTGTTGAAATTACAGATTTTTCAGAGTTTTGAAGTACTTTAGATTGAATGTCTACTCAATTCAACAGACAATTAGCAAGCATGGACTATTATTTATCAAGTAGAGTTTGTGTAAGACGCTGGTCTTGGTGCTGAGGATAAAGAGACAAAACCCCACCAGTCCCTGACATTCTACTAGAAGGATTGAATGAATGGATGGATGGATGGATGCCATATACATTCACATAAGTACAAAGTGAGACAAAGTTATTTCAGGAGGCAGAGGGTCCCAACAAATGTGAGGATCAAGAAAGGCTTCATGGGAGGTGGCACCTGAACCGAGTGTCAGGCAGCTGAGGATTCCATGAGGCCAAAGTGAGGAAGGAGTATATTCCAGATGCTGGGATCAGGTATACAAAGTTACAGAGACAGGAGATAAAATCTGTATAAAGAACAGCCAGTAGGGGCCGCCAGCTGGCTCAGCGAGTGAGAGCACCGGCTCCAGTGTCGGGATGACCTGGGGATCGAATCCCGGGCTCAGACACTCAGCACCACACCCAGAAATAACTGGCCGTGTAACCTTGAGCAAGTTACTTAACCCCAACTGCTTAAAAAAAAACAGCCAGTAAGTCAGTTTGACTAGAATAGAGAGTATATAAAAGGGAATAATACAAAATAAAACTGGAAAGGCAGGTAGAGACAGATGACAAGGGGCTTTAAATGCCAAACTGGGGAATTTGTACTTTATTCTAGAGGTAAAAGGCTAGTTAGGATTTCAGAGCAGGAAGCTGACATGGTCAGATCTATGGCAGTTACATGGAGGAGGGATAGGAGAAAGGAGAGACTGGAGGGAGTGAGGGCTTAAGCTAGGATAGAGGCTATATAACAGGAGAGAAACAGATACTCTGGAGGTAGGCTCAACAAGTGTTGGCAACCAGTTGCGTATTAAGGTTGAAGGAAAGAGTCAAAGATGACTAGAATTTCAAGGTTGGTTCAAATTTCAAAATAGGGAAGTTTAGACAAGGGATGGATTTGTGGGGAAATACAAGGAGTTCACTTTAGATATACTGAGTTTGAGATACCTTCTAGACATGTGAGTGATGATTTTTATTAAGCCTTATGTTCCTGGCCCTGTGCCTGAGCATCAGGAATAGAAAGGTTAAAAACAATCCCTGCCATCAAGGAACATACATTTTAATATAGGAAAGAACAGATCAATAATTAGGTACATACAAGATGTATAGAGAGGAAATAGAAGGTCATCACAGAGGAGAAGGCACCAGAATCTGTGGGGGTTATTCCAGAAGGTGGAACTACAGCTTTGTCCTGAAAGAAGTAAGGAAAATGAATAAGCAGAGGGGAGGGGGTTGAGTGGGGGGACAGTGGTACAAAGGCAAAAAGAGAGGAGATAGAATGTTGTGTTTGAAAGACCCCAAGAAGGGCAGCATGACTAGACTGTAGAGTGAATGGAGGGGAGCAAGGTCTAAGAAAAATGGAAAGGCACCATAAATGCCAAACAGAGGGTGATATATTTGATCTTGAAGGTGACAGGGAGACAATGGGGTTCACTGAGCAGGGGTGGGGGTCGGAGCTGCCTTTGCCCTTTAAAATTGACTTTGGCAGCTTATTCAAAGATAGATTGCAGTGGAGAGAAAGAACACTAGGAAAGCAGTTAGAAGGCTATTGTAGCAGTACAGGGAACAGGCGATGAGGCTCTGAACCAGAATTGTGGTTGTGTGAGTGGAGAAAAGGGGATGTATATGTGAGTTACTGTGGCAGTGGACACAAGATTTGGCAAAGGATTGGACATGAGGGTTGAGAGTGAGGAACTGAGGTGATACCAAGGATATAAACCTGGGGGACTAGAAAGATAATTTTAGCTCCCTGAAATATTACCTTAGGTTGCTGGTGTGATGGGATGGGGGTGTAGTGCCAATTTTAAAGCAGAATCATAGGATCTGAAATGGTGACACTGTGAATCCCTGTGGGATTCAGTTGCCCTGGGCTTTAAGTACTGTAATCTTGAATATCGCAGATATACCATCATGCTTACAACACAACATGCTGTAGTGGAGAGAGCATTGGATTTGGAGTCACACAACTTGGGTCTGAATCCTGTGCAGCTTTGGCAAGCTGTGCATATAGATTTGCAGTTTCATTTGCAATCATCTTTTTATCATACTATGTTATGGAAATGCTTGTCTTAAGGGTGGCCAGGTGGCTCAGCGAGTAAGAGCACTGGCTCCAGTGTCGGGATGACCTGGATCAAATCCAGGCTCAGATACTCAGCACCACACCCAGAAATAACTAGCCGTGTAACCTTGAGCAAGTTACTTAACCCCAATTGCTCAAAAAAAAAAAAAAAATGCTTGTCTTATTCTATATATTAAAAATAAAATTTTTAAAAATGCTTTGGGCAAATCACATAACCTCTCTGGGCTTCAGTTTCTTCATCTATAAAACAAAGGGATTGGATTAGATGGCCTCTTCTAATTCTAAGCCTATAATCCTATGATCTTAATTTGTCAGAGTTTAAAAATATCTAAGAGCTTTATGAAAATTCTGGATAAAAACAATAGAGAGTTTTCTTCTACTTTGATGTCACAAGTTTTCCCTTCTCACAGACTGAAAGCTGAAGATCAAATGAAGGTCATATTGGTCCAAGCCATAGCAAAAACCTAAGCCTTGCTAAGAGATTAGCAAAGCTGTTTCTATGTAATTAGCCAGTGGACCAGGCTACAAAAGGGGAATGTTTTAGAAACACCTTTCAAACTGGCATCCATTGCCTCTCAGATGTCGCCCCAAATGCACCATGACTAATATAATACCCAGCTTCAGAGAGAACTGTCTCTCGGCCAGTTCTCAAAGCCTGTGGGTATACAGTTCAAGCTGCAGAGATTTATCTCCACCCACTCCATCCCACAAACATAGCATATCCAATGCATAATTTTAAGAGGATTGGTTTCATCCAATTCAGGTCATACTTTATACACTTCCCAGCACTTGGGGATAAACAATCTGCAGATGTGACAGGAGACATCTAAGCTTCAAAACCCAGAAAGTCTCATTGGCTCCATTCTCTCTTTCTCAATTTCCCCTGGAAGGCAAAGCTGTGATCATTTCCCTTTCGTTCCTCAGTCACACAAAAGTTATTTTTAGACCACCAAGGGCAGTTCATTTCCAAAAACATCAGGGCAGATGTTCAGTGACCAAAACAGAACCAAATGGCCATCAGATCTGCTGGGGTTGGGAAAGAAGAGCCATTCAGGAAAAGAAATCCAAACAATGACACCCGTTCTCCCCCTTGACCCCCAAAAAGGCAAGCATGATAATCACCAAATCTGGGAGCAGCACAAGGCAGCTGAAAGGGGGCTTCACTACTACATGACATTTAGCCTCACTGTTTACAAATACTTTGCAGGAATCACTGCGTCACCTGGCCAAATGGGTGACCAATGGACTAGGTCAAAACTAGGGAAATCATACCATCTTTGGGATGGGAGCCGGGGAACTAGAAATCAGTTTAGCCAGTGCAAACAGTCTGGATTGGTTTAACCCCCCACCCCCCCTCAGTGTTCATCTGGACATTTCTCATGAATGTTAATGAATGATCTTGCCTCCAGAGGAAAGCTAAGTCTAATAACTGACCCACAAGAGGCCGGAAGCAACAGAATGATTGGCCTGGCTTTGATGTTCCACTGCATCTCCCAGGGATAGGCCAGGGCCCTGCCAGTGATTCCCACACTCTGCAAATTACAGACAGCAGGAAAACAAACGTGGAACAATGGCTTTTCTATTTCAAATGCTATTTTTCTTTTTCTCTTTCAAATCAAGGTGCAGAAGACAACCAGATTCAATATGAAAAAGGTAGTGGTTGGATTGACTCCTGCACCTGTGTTCCTCCAACACAGTAGGTGGTAGGTCTAGTGGGGCAATCGCTGCACCTGACAGGTTGGGTAAAGCCTGTTTCTAGCTCTTTCTCTTCTCATTAGCAGCTGGCTGCTAAATGCAGGTGCATGCAGGCACAGAGACAAACCTATATTCCTATTCCTACTGAGAGTCTGACAGCTGTAGTCCAAGTGTGCTTTTCAGAAGAGAAATGTTATCGAGATGTGGGAGAATGTGAAGTAGTGGGAGGGAAATCTACAAGAGGGAATATAAGATCAAAGACGGATGGAGGCCAGTGGGCGTCAGCACAAAAAGAAAGGAAAAGGAAACTAGAGTACTAGCCTCGATTCTGCTTCTTCGGTGACAACTTAGCAGCACAATTCAGTTCAAGAAACTTAATACAGGCTGTACTTGAACTCCATTGAGCTTTAACCGCTTAAATAATATCTTTGAGCTTTAATAGTTTAAAACTTCACTAAGACTTTTCGGGTATTTTGTATATTGATGTGCAAGAATTGGGGCAAGACAAATACATTTAAATAACTGTACTTACTTTCAATCAATCAATCAGTAAACTTTTACTGAGATGTGCTAGGTTCGCAGGACGGAGTTAAATACTTTGGAAGTATGAAAGTCGTAGCAAAACAAGGGATACACATCGTAAGACAACATAATAGGCAAGGTAACACAAAGTAATGAGCAGTGACTGTGGAGTCCTGGCCCCTGAGTTAAAATCCTGCATCTTCTGCTCACTACCTTTGTGACTCTGGACAACACCTTGAATTTCGTTAGGCCTCAATTTCTTTAACTTTAAAATGAAGGAGGTTGGACCAGATGGCCCATGTAGTTCCATTTATTTAGACTTAGGATCCTAACTCTGCCTGTTGTACAAGGTAGAATGATGGCGGGGGGGGGGAAGGTGGTACAGTGAATAGAGCACTGGCCGTGGAGTCAGGAGGACCTGAGTTCAAATTCGGCCTTTGACACACTGTGTGACTCTGGGCAAGTCACAACCCCAACTGTCCTCAAAAAAAAAAAAAAAAGGAAAAAAAAGAATGATGGTATATTTGGGCTCCTTTTCTTCAGCCTGACATGACCCCCATGGGGTGACCATGGAGAATACATTCAACTGCTTTGTGGAGGGAAGGAAAAACCAAACAAAACTTTAGTACACAGGGAGTTTTGCACGGAATGAGAAGGGCTGGGAGAATTGTCACAGAATTGGACTTACGCAAGATTGGTGCCTTGGAAGCAGGAGAGAGTGTAGGAAAAGAGGTGGGTGGTACAAAAAGGAAAAGATTCACAGATTTCACAGTTTCCCCAAGTCAACTTCTTACTCAATAAAGAGAGAGCAATCTTCTCCGCACCCCTCCGCCCCCTGCTGCTTCCTATTCCAAATGATTCCCTGCTTCCAGAACTCAGGCTAATGCTATAGTTTAACTATATCATGAATAAAAAGTCAGCTTCTGTGGTCTAGCCCAGGGGTTGGGAACCTACAGTCTTGAGGCCACATGTGGCTGCAGGTTCCCCACCCTTAAGAATCTAACCACTATTTAACATTGATTCTATGGAAAAAATGCATTCCAGTTTCCAAATTAACTTAACAACAACAACAAAAAAAACTCTTGGGACACACCCCATTTACAACTTTGGAAGTGCCTATATAAGGTCAATTGTTCAATATAGACACTGCTGCAGGAATTCAGAGATGGGGGAGATCAGTGAGGGCTTCCTACATAGGATGTCGGTGTGAGTTGGGCCTTGAATGAATAGAATCTGAATGGAGTCAGTGAACTATTTTTAAAATTCTGATAAAACTATATTTCAATACAATTTGGTTTCTTTTGTAATCCTATGTATTTTGTTTTATGAATTTAAAAAAAATTATTCTGTGAAGGGGGTCCATAGACTTCCCCCAACTGTCAAAGGGGGTCAATACTCCCCCCCCCCAAAAAAAAGGTTTAGAACCTCTGGAAGAGCCAGAAGAGAGAAGGGTCTTCTTCCAAGATACCAGATGTACATGAGCAGAGAAATGGGAATGCAAGTTTTACTATTCTTTTCTGCCTATGTAACTTTATTGGTATAGCTATACAGCTAGATAAATTAGTTTTCATCCATACAACTCAGGGCAAGCCAACAGTCTGAGTATACTTTCCTGTTCAGTTACCCTTTCTGTTCACTTTGCAGTAGCAGGCTTGATGTGAAAGATCTGTTTGGGATTCTTCAGAAGAACTTTTGACCTTCCTAAGTTTTGGGGATTTGTTTTGTTTTCATCCTCTGCCCTACTGTGCTGGAGAAGGCATGCTGAAAAGGAACATAGCCTTCTGATTTCGTTCCCAAGCCTTCACTCAGTTATCCCAAACTCATCTGTCCAATTCAAAATTCATGCTTTGCCAAAAGTCAATTCTAGCATTTAACTAAAAAAATAAATAATCACTAGAATCTTAGTTGAGTAAGAACATCCTGCCTCTGTGGTAGTATTAGGGTGATGAGGTTCAGCCCAATCTACACTTCCCAGTCATACCTTGTAATGGATGTGAACAACTATAAAGCATCCCAGAGAATCTGTTATTTTAAAAACTTAGCAACATTCAGAAGTGTGGTCATCCTATAATATTGTTGTTGTTCAGTCGTTTTAAGTTTCTTGGCAAAGATTCTGAAATGGTTTGCCTTTTCCTTCACCAGCTCACTTTACAGATGAGGAAACTGAGGCAAGCAGTTAAGTGACTCATCCAGGGTCACACAGCTAGTAAATGTATGGGACCAGATTTGAACTCAGGAAGATGAGTCTTCCTGATTCCAGGTCCAGCACTCTATCCACTGCACTACTTAGCTGCCCTTTTATAATATACTCATATGTAAATGAGCTACATTCAGTGCTGTTTTTTGCTCAGTCCAAATGCTGTATCTGTATATGCCAGAATATATATGGTATATGGTATATGCCAGAAAGTGCAATTGTGCTTTACTTCAGAATTGCCATGTTTTAAACTGTTGGTTTCTCCCATTTTCCTAGTCTCTGTTGGATAGGGATCACAAACTTTAAGTCCAAGATGAGATACGAAATAAAACTAAGACCAGAAAATCTTTAGAATTAGAAGAGTAGTAAAAATGGGCAAGCATTTGACATTTTTTAGAGGCAACTAAGATAGTGTAATAGATGGAATGTTGGACCTGGAGTCTGGAAGTCCTGAGTTCAAGTGTCACCTCAGACACATTAACTGTGTGACCTTGGGCAAGTCACTTAATTGCCATCTGCCTCTGTTTCCTCATCTGTAAAATGGTGATACTAATTGCACCTACCTCCTCTGGTTGTTGTGAGAAACAAATAAGATGATATCTGTAAAGTGCTTTGCAAACCTTAAAGCGCTACATAAATGCTAGCTATTATTATTATTTCAGTGTGATCCCCAAATAAGAGGCACCCAGAGTCGAGATGTGCAAAGCAAAATCTTAAGTGACTTGTTCTAGGACAAGGCAGGGTGAAAATTCAGCACACAGCGTGCCCTTTGTAAATATTATTTATATAAAGGGAAGTGATTTTTTTTTTTTGGCTGAAACACTTCGTGATCACATGTTCTGGCAATCCACATTTCATTTTTTACTAGAACTCAAAGGAATTTTTCACGCTAGAAAAGATTGTTATGCAACCAGCCTGCACAGTGAAGGAATTCATTTACTTCTCTTTCGAAAATGCTTACTGTAATGGAACATAAAATATTCATTTAAATTGGCTGTGAGACTCTTCCATCTAATATTCAGTTTTCAATGCAGTCATAGCTCCTCCCTTCTGAGCTGTTCAGTTCCTTGAGAACTGAGGACGACTGGGCCCCAGATGTAGCTGGAGCCAGGCAGCAAGTCGGGACAGGCCTTAGAGCAAATCAGCAGAGGAAGCCTACACAATTGGAGGCTCTACCAGTTTTCAGCGTAATTTAATCCAGCCTAAAAAATACTCATTCTTGCCTTTTTGATCTTCCCTCTGTTTCTCAAGAACCTCAAATGGCTCCATCTCCTTTCTGCCTTCTCGTATCAACTACTAATATTCTCCCCCACGCTAAAGGAACTCACATCTAATTCCTATACATTCCTTATATACCTCGCTCTATATAGGGTCTTCCCTGATAGACTGTAGTCTTCTTCAGAGCAGGGGATGTTTTCTTTATGCCTTTGGTATCTCCAGTGCCTAAACAGGGTAGGCACTTAACAAATGCTTATTTTTTCCCTCCTTCCTTCCAGTTCAGTTAACGATAATCTCAGAGCTTCCTCTTTCACCTCCTCAACCTCTCCTAGTCATTTTTGCTATCTTCTTGAGCTTTTTAACAAGTGCTAACAGGTCAGATGCCAGGTGATCTGCGGCTCTGGGCTAATCCTAACTGATGGCCAGATGGGAAATGGTTTTAGAGTGCAGAGCTATGAGGGGAAATAGCAGATATGGTTTGGATGTGGGAAGAATGCTCTTCCTGAGTCACACGTATTGCTGCCTTCACTAAACTGCTGATTTCTTCAAATACACCTTCTACCAAAAGTAGACCGAGTCCTGAGCACCAGAAATCAATGCTTGAAAAAGGAACAAGAATAGGGCAAGTTGAACAAACCATTTCCTCTGGGGATCTCAGTTCTCTCCTCTGCAAACTGAGGGCTTGGTGTAACTGAGCTCTAATGTTCCTTCCAGATCTTCTGAGTCACTCATAAATGTTATGATTCCCCTCAATAAGGATAAATTAAAAAAAAAAAGGCAGGGCAGTTTCAGGAAGTTAAAGTTCCCAGAGTCAAGTTTCTGCCTTTATCTCATTGGTCCTAAGCCCCAGGATAAGGAGCTATGAAGGACCAAGATACCTCCTCATCTCTGAGCTGCAGCAGAGTTGGTCAGGCAACCTTATCCTTGATCACCCTGCCCAAGTAACCCAGAGGCCAGGGGACCAGATTAATGGCTAACGAGGCTCTGATTTTTCCTATAACCTCCTGTCCACCAGGGGAGTCGTTAACAAAAAGCCTGTTCCTTCACAATGAAGAAATTGTATGTGATTCAATTACATTTAGAGCTGGAAGGAACCTTAGAAGTAATTTAGTCCAACCGACTTTATATATGAGGAGACTGAGACCTCAGAAAGGTTAAGGAACTTTTGCTCAATGTCACATAGGAGGTAGACCTTCCCAGACTCTGCTACGTTTAACATGGTCCTTCCCTCCACCAAAGCCTTTCCTCGTCTCTCCCTTTCTCTGTGCCCTTCTTTTGTGATCCCCTTATTTGCCCCATCCCCCTTACCCACAAAGATACGACTGCCTGGTGAATCAGGGAAAGGGGCTGGGGAAGTGTTATTACCATCGTTTTAATAGGGGAGGATAAATGTCATGCCCACTTTTACAAGCTTGCTGATGGCAGAGTCTGCACTAGAACCCAAGGCTCCAGGGCTTAGAGTTCCGTGTTCTTTCCACTAGTTCACCAGACTAGCCTTGAATCCACCCCCTTGAGCCACACTTCAGTTATGACTTTACTAACCTCCCCTTGGTGACTAAGGTCTTTCTTCGTCCCAAATCAGCCCCTAAGTATGCTTCTTCCCTTAAAAAGTCTGATCTCACCACTTTCTCCTCTTGCTAATGAGGTGCTAACCAGAACGCCCTGTGTGAGGAAAGAGAACATGGGAATCCCGGGATCCTCTGCCGACACAAGGAAATTAGATTTCCATCCAATTGCCATCCCCACCACGGCTACCAGGCTGCTAAATGGTGCAATGGATAGGACGACCTGAGTTCAATTCAACCTCAGACATTTACTAGCGACCTGGGGCAAGTCACTTAACTCAGTTTCCTCATCTGTAAAATGAGCTGAAAGAGGAAACGGCAAACCACTCCAGTATCTTTGCCAAGAAAATCCCGAATGGGGTCATGGAGAGTCAAATCCCACTGAATCAACTGAACAACAGCAAAACCACATCTGCCAAGCCACCAGTGACATGCAGGCAGACAGCCTGAGGGACTCTGCATCAGGGGTCCTCCATCAGGTGCCCAGATTTCCACGTCTTCTCTGGGAGATTACCCGGCAGCTTCTACTACCACCATAACACCCACGGGGGGGGGGGGGAGAGGGGAAACCAGATTCTCAGTCAGGGAGGGCACACTTTACTGTCAGTATTCTTCTCCTCCCAAACCTCCCACCCCCGACCTGCAGGCTCGGAGAGAAGATAAAGGAACACTTCCTTGCAGGGGCTGAGGACCCCTACTCTTATTTATTTCAGCATTATTATTATTATCATCACTCTTACCTATACTTCAACTAGGCCTTGGTCTTTTTCTCGTCCTCAAATACAAGCGTAAAATTATCTGACCTTTTTGACCCCCATGGAAGCAGCATAACAACAATGGTAATAATAGAATGTATCAGTACATGTGTATCTCATTTAATCCTCACAATAATCTTGAGAGGTAGTTACTATTACTATCCCCATTCTACAATGGAGGAAACTGAGGCTAAGAAAATTTAAATGACTTACCCAGGATCACATAGCTTATGAGTGCCTGAGGCAAGATTTGAACTCAAGTCTTCCTTGACTCTAAGTCCAGGATTCTATGCACTGCTTCAATTAATTGCTGAACAGATAAAGAGCAGGGCAGCTAAGTGGCACAGTGGATGGAATGCCAGGCTTGAGTCAGGAAGATCCGAATTAAAATCTGGCCTCAGATACTTACTAGCTGTGTGACCCTGGGCAAGTCACTTAACTTCATTTACCTCAATTTCCTCATCTGTAAAATGGACTGTAGAAGCAAATGGTAAAGCACTCCAGTATCTTTGCCAAGAATACCCCCAAATGGGGTCACAAAGAGTCAGACACAACACAGACATGAACAAAAACATGATAGCTCGTCTTGAATTCTTAAAGACCTGCATTCAGTCTTGCCTCTGACACATATTGGCTTTGTGACTCTGGGCAAGTGATTTATCCTCTCAGTCAGTCCTTTAAGACTTTAAGTTACAGAGAAGGTGCTGAGAAGCATTGCCTCCTCTGTGAGTTCCCAGTGCCACTGTAATCACATGTCCAGTTTCTATTTATACTCCCTTTTTGTCCTTATTGGTCTTTGAATCACTCATCTAAATCTATCTATCTATCTACCTGTCTATCTATCTATCTGTGGATAGTATTTTATTTTTTCCAATTATATGTAAAGCTAATTTTTAACATTTTTAAAAATTTTGAGTTCTAATTTTTTCCCCTTGTCTCTCCTCTCTCCCTCCCCAAAACAGTAAGCGATTTGCTATGGGTTATATATGTGCAATCATGTACAACATATTTCTATATTAGTCATGCTGACTCACCCAAATTTAAATCATCATTAAAATCACCTAAACTCACCATTCTCATCTTCTTTGCAAAGCACTCAAGACACTTTTCAACACAGTTTAACCCAGACCAACAATGAAAATAACTCTTTAAAATGTTGCGTGAAATATTCAAAACCATCTAGACATTTATAAAACCACACTTAACACAAATTTTATTCAGCAAAACATTAATTCTAGCAAAACACAAAGTTAAATACATCTTTATTGGATCCACACTAATTGATTTGCACCTTATTAATGTGCTTGGGATGCTCACCACTTCTGAGGCCAGAATTCACATCGCATTGACCTCAGACTTGCAGCACAGCAACACCCAAATTAACTTCTTCTCCCTTTCTCTCCAGAGTCTTGATTCTACAGCTTTTTCCCTCAAGCTGTGGCCATCCAGACATTGTCCATGATTTTGCCTATGCCTGTGTCTCTGAAGCCTTCAGAGCAGATCCCTTTGGTGCCTCAGGAAGCACAATACAGACCCTCTGATTGATGGACTAAATAGTCTCTTCCTTACGTAGCAATTGTAGATCTGACAATTGTAGATCTGACAACGACCATCATCACTTCCATTTCTTTTATTATTATTTTTAAACACATGCATATTAAAATGAAACAAATTCCCAATCACTTTCAAGATACTATGTTGTGTGTGCTTTGTTATACTGACACGGTCCTTCTCTTTTGCATCATGAGAGTTATGGTTCCTTACAAAGCCATCATCCCATGTTATTTCTTGTTCTATTTTTTCCTGATGATGCATAATTGTTTAAACTTGCATCAGAATATAAGCTTCCCAAGGTCCATTCCAGCTTTCAATCTACCATTCATAGAAAAGGGGTTATTTCAGTTTTGCCTTTCAATAATAATAAGAATAATAGCAATAATAATGCTAATATTTATATAACATTTTGAGGTTTGCAAAGTGCTTTCTTTTCACTTATTAATTTCCTTTGATCCTCCCAGCAACTATGGGAGGTGGGTGCTATTATTATCCACATTTTATAGATAAGGGAAAAGAGGTTGAGAGACATTAGGTGACCAGGGTTACACAACAAATAAAGCATCTGACGCAGTATCTGAACTCAGGCCTTCCTGACTCCAAGTCCAAGGCTTTTTATCCAGTAAACCATCCAGTTCTCTCTGCATCCTCAGTGTCTGGCACAGTGGCTGACTTACAGCAGGGCCCAGGTGTTTGTAGCATCTCTCCAAACAGCAAAACCATCATTGACATGTGACAGTTCTTTGATGTTCAACACAGGTGTCACCAACAAGGATTTGTATTTTTTGAACACTGACTGGGTGCTAAGCACCAGGCAAACAAAGAGAAAGCTGCACCACCTCCTATCCTCAGGTAGCTTGCAGTCTGATGGGGAGATAGGACCCAGACATAAAAACATAACCAACATACGAGGAAGCAGAAGCCAGTGTTTAGGCAATGGTGCATACAGTAAGTGATTCAGAAATTCAAGGGAAAGAGGTATCATTTCTCTGGGGTAGGGAGGAGGAGGCTTCCAAGAGGAAGGAAAATATCAAAGGGGCTGTATGGGAAAGGTAAGGAAATTCCTTTTAACCTCTCTGGGACTCACTTTCCATATCTGTGAAATGAAGTTAGACTAGACTAGGTGACCTCCAAGGACCTTTCCAGTTACAATCCTATGACCCAGAACCTGCCCAGCAAACAATCTGTTCATTTCCTGACATATGTTCTTTTCTCTCCACCTAAAACCTACTTATCTCTTAGCTCAGCTTATGAATCCCTTCCATGAAGCCTTTTTCCCCCTGACCCACAGTGACATCCTTTACTCTCTGAATTCTTTCAGCATGTTATATACAGCACTTGATTCACATCCTCAAATTGTTAACTACATGTTTATGTAATCTCTCCATATCTCATTTTTTCTCATCCAAGAAAGGAGGGGTTAAAAGGGAATGGCCCTAAAGTTCCTTCTAGGTCTAAATCTATGCTCTTGTGATCAGCTATCTGCCACAACACTAGTATCTGTGGTTATCTCCCCAACTGGACTGTTTCCCATCACCACACAGAACTTTTGCGATATGTCTAGGAAACCTGCCCTTGCCCTTTGGGCTGCCGTACATCCTGGCTGTCACTGTATTCTCAGGAGGTTCTCTTTCCCTTGCCTGACCAGAGTCTGAATCCATGGCCTTTCCCTAGGATAGACTCCATTGTTTAGCATCTTTCTCCTAAGATCTTAATAGGTTTTAAATGAATGGTTACATAGAGATTCACATGGGGGAGTAAACATCTGTATTTCTCATCTAACAGAACCCACAGGCCATTTATGTAGCACAAAAGGCCTTGGAGAGGAGGTTAAAACCATATGGGGTCAAACACCATTATTACCAGCTCCAACAGACTGTTCACATTCTTAGATGATACTGAAATTTTGTTGTATCAAGCACTTTTCAACACGTTGGCCATCTCTTGGGGCTCTGAAAAATTTATGTTTTAATGGTATATATTATAGCAGGACTTGATGTGGACACTTCTTTTCATTAGAAGCCTCAGATTACTTTGTAAATAAGATCAAGTTGTGCCCAATGACACTCCCTGGAGAGCAGGCATGATGTTATTCCCACATGGAGAGACTGGTCCTCAGAGAAATTGTGTCAGTCAACATAGCCCTAAAACTTCAGTTTATCCTTGATCTAATGCTTAATGTAGTCTCCTTTTCTAGGGTCCAGGACACCTGCCAACTGCAATAAAATCCTGTCCCATGATGTCCAAATTCTACCATTAATTTCTCTGGGTTAAGACACTGACCCAGTGAAAATACAAATGTATCTACAGACTGAACAATGTAAAGCTCTATTGGCTATTAACACTTGAGCACAAATAAAGTAACTGATTCCCCTCCAAAGAGTTAGCTGCTTATAGGAAGAGAAATGCCATAGGTAGGTTTTAGTAGGGGGAGGACTTAGCAGCTAGAGAGGTCCAGAGGTAAGGAAATGAGAGCAGAGAGAGAAGAGCTCAGACTCGATCCCTAAAGGGTCCATGGAAAATGGGGAAGGTGATTCTAAAAGAGAAGAGACAAACACTAAAAAGGTAGATGGATAACCTCAGAATAGGAAAAGTTTCACCAAGACTACATCTTTACCTTGAGGGCATTCCTGCTGAGGCCTGTGGATTAAATGAATAGCTGGATCACCCAAGAATGGATCCAGGTCAAACACTTCAATCCAGGCCCCTTTGATTTGTAATTTAAAAGGAAAAAAAAAATAAGTTCCTAAGTCAATTAAACCAAGTGAAATCTCTTGCTAGGCCTTCATCAACAAAACCGTCAGAGTCTTTTATTTCACAGATGGAAATGATTAAAGAGGCTGTCAAATTCCCCTCATAATTTCTTATTTCTGCACCTGTAAGTCCTGGTCTGGCCATCCCCTCCAGAGCACTTAAGCTGAGCAAATGTAACTCAAACCTTGAGGATATGCAGCGTGCACTTGCTATTTATTTTTCATGGCTCCTATAAACGGCAGTCAGATTTTCCTTTCAAAAAGTTCAGTTCATGCTTAGGGAAAAGACATATGGAAAATGTCAAATTTGAGGTGTATGTGAGAGGGGAGGATGAGAGAGAAGAGAAAGTCAAAAGTCACCCATCAATTACAAGATGATCATTGGTTCCTATTGTGACTGGATGCAAACTTGGACAGTAAGAGATATGTTGCACAGCTTCATGAACCAAGTAGAAGGAAAAAAAAGACTCTTAACTCAATGGTACCTTCTGGAGACTGGAATGGGGAAAAAAAGATGGGCCTAGGCTTTTATTATTATTATTGTTTTTACTTTTTGCTTTTTTGGAGGGCAGTTGAGGTTGAGTGACTTGCCTAAGGTCACAAGGCTAGTTTGTTTCTTTTTCTTTTTTTAGTTAAGTGTCTGAAGCCGGATTTGAACTCAGGTCCTCCTGACTCCAGGGCCAGTGCTCTATTCACTGCACCACCTAGCCGCCCCAAGGGCCTAGGCTTTTTTAAAGTAGCAAAACAGATTTTTCAACCAACCTGGACTACCAATCCCTACCCAGTCAGCAGCCCCTAATCTTTTACAGGATTATTTCAGGTAAGGGAAGAAGCCTGTGGTAGGTGGGCAGAAACTTCCTCCTAGGAGATCCAACGTACACTCACAAACTGGAAACTAATAGGCACTGTGTAAAAACATTTGGGAATGGGGTGAGAAAGAAAGAGTTCCTGGAGAAAGTATGAATAGATGAAAAGTAAGAACAAAAAAAATTAAGTAAGAACAGATTAAATCTTCAGTCTTTCAACAAATGTTTCAGCACCTACTATGCACATAGCCTTGTACTACTGCTTTCTGGACATTTCCATATGGGTTCCCCCAAAGCATCTCCAAGTCAACATCAAAAATTATTATCTTTCTCTCTAAATCTCCCTCTCTGTCAAATTTCCCTACTTCAGTTGAAGACACCTTCAACATCATTCCCAGATATTCTGGGTCATCCCCTCATGTCTTCACTCTCTTTCATTTCACATATATTTGATTTGTTGATTTCACTTCCATAATGTGTCTTGCATCCCTCCCTTCTGATCAAGTACCACACAAATTCAAGTCCCTAATACCTCTCATCTGAACTACTGAAATGGTCTCTATAATTGGTCTTCCTGTTTCCAATCTCTTCCCTCTCTAATCTATCCTTAATAAAGTTGGCAGAATAATATTCCCAAAGCATAGTCCTGATCACATCATTCCTGTGCTCAAGAATCTTCAATAGCCCCCTATTACTTCTAAGATAAAACACAAAATCCTCAGCTCAGCATTTGAAACTCTTCCAGCACGGTTCTAGCCTATGACAGTGGCCTTATTTTACATTAATCTCACTCACATACCTTATATGTCAGCCAAAGTGACTTACTTGCTATTCCTGGAAGTTAGCACTCTCATCTCCCATCTCCATGCCTTTACACAGGTTGCTTCTCCTGTATGGAATACACTATTTTCTCAGCTCTGCCTCAGAGAATCATTCTCTACCTCATCTCAAGTTATGTACTCCTTTCTCTGGACGGCTCTTCATGCTCACCTTAAGCTGTCAGTCCTCTCTCCCCACTCAAATTATCTTCTTTTTACTTATCTGTTCCCATGCGGTTTTCCTTGGTATGATGTAAGCCTGTTAAGAATTGGGGCTATTTTTTTATTTTCTCTTTTTATCCCCAGTGCTGTGCACATAGCAGGTATTTCATAAATGCTTGTTGAGTTGACCTGAACAGAAAAGATCGAGTTTTGCCCCTGAGGAGTGTTCGATCTAGTAGGGGACTCAAACAGAGGCCAGATGACCTCTTGTCAGGTATACTGGAGTGGAGGTTCTTTCCATGTATGAGTGGGAGTAGACAGATAACTCTAACCAGTGAGATGCTCAGAAAGAGGTGGCTATGCTTTAGACACAGTCACTTTATGAAATGCCTGTGGAAAGATAAACCTGAACTAACAGCAATTCCCATTTACTTCTCTTTCCTTGCTCAGGCATCTCTCGTAATTGTAGTTTTTCTCTCCTTTTAACACACCTGTCTTTCATAATACAAGGAAAAATCATGATACTATAATAAAAACAAGAATAAGAGCTCACACTTATGCAGCACTGTTGAAATCTGCACGTCTCACTTTGCAACACAGCTACCTCCCCTCATTTGATCTTCTCCACATCCCTGTGAGGCGGGTATTCTTATCATGCTCATTTTACAGATGAGGAAACTAGAGGCTGACTCACCCAAGGTCATACCGTGAGCATATTATCTGAGGCAGAATTCAAACCCAGGTCTCCCTGACTCCAGATCTAGTGCTCTATCTACTACACCACACCACTAATAGCTCACATTTTCATGTTGCTTTTAAGTTTACAAAGTACTCTCTGCGCAATTTCATAAGGTAGATGTTATAAATATTATTCCCATTTCACACATGAGAAAAGTTAGGGTCTGTGATGATATAGTTTAGAAGTGTAAGAGCCCTCCCTGGAAGTCAAGTCTTCTGACTGAAGTCACAGGGCTCTTTTCAGTCTACCATGCTCTCACTCTCATGGATCTGATCACCTCCCAGTATGTTCATCCACCAAATCCCGATATACATTTGTTTAGAAAATATACCGCAAATTCTGAAGCCCCAAGGACACACTTACTGCTCCATGGATTGGTGATTGGCTGGCTCCCTTTTCCTCTTCACCATCTGGCTCTTCATTCTCCTTATTATCAGTATAAGAGGAAACATCCGGGCCTGAATAAGTACTAAGCAGGTCTGGCAAACTTGTAGATGGATATTTGAGGAAGTCCACTTCAGAACTTTCCTATTGGGAATACAATCAAAAGCCCGGTGAATGTCACATGGTGGTCAGGTTCAGAGATAGAGGAAAGCTTAGCCAACATCCAGGCAGCCCCTCAGACATTTGCCCCAAATCAACCCTAAAACTCAAAAAAATGCCAGAAATGTCTAGGTTGGCAGCAATTCTATTTTTCATCTGATTTTTTATATCTTTTGTTTTTACATAATTTTCACTTTCCAATATATTCCTACCCATCTCCCTTGCCCAGCAATCCACCCTTGTGTTTTACCTTCCATTGTTTTTCTTTTTTTCCCTCCTTCTCCCACTTTCCTCTCTCTCTCTCTCTCTCTCTCTCTCTCTCTCTCTCTGTCTCTCTGTCTCTCTCTCTCTGACTCTCTCCCTCTCTCTCTTTCATTTCACCTGCATACATTCATTGGCAATGGAGTATATTTTTATTTGAATCAATGACTATAAAAGACAATAAGATTTTTTAAAGACAAAGATTTTTAAAAAGTGTGTGTAGGGGTGGAAGCCATTCAGAACAACCAGCTAACATATCTGCTACATCTAACAGTATATGCAACACCCCAAAGCCAACATCTTCCGCCTCTGCAAAGGAGGAAGAGGCACATTTTCTTAACTCATCTCCAGGACCACACTGGGCTATTAGAGGTTTATGGCATTCCATTTTGCTTTGCAAAGCCATCTTAAAGTGCTGCTCTATGTCAAATTCAGTAAATACCTCAAATCTTTCTGGAGTTCCTATCTAAATTCCATAGATACATTGAAAATTCCCTTGGCATTCTACAGGAGGGGTGAACTCCTTGTGAAACTTCATAAGAACTTTGAGATCTTGGGCAATCTAGAAAGCACCACCAGATTCTTAGGAGCACACAGAAAACTTGGCCTGAAATACTTCTTATAATATCACTTGATCTCTGTTTGAGCACTACAACAAAAAGGGAACTATCATCATTGGAGCTGGGTAGCATACAGGATCACAGTTTCATAAATTCAGAGGGAGAAGAGCCCCAAGGCATAATGTGGTCTAATCGCCCTGTGAAAGTCATACAGATTATAGGTAGCAGGGTCAGGATTTGAACCTAGGGCTTCTGACTCCAAATCTTGGTCTTTTCCCACTTTGACATCCTTTCAGTAAAAAGTACCAAGCTGCTTCAAATCCACTTCTTTTTTTAAGGAAGTCTAATCTGTGAGGGTTTGATTAAGAGTACCACATGACATCTAAGCATTTTAACCTTTATCTCTCACCTAGTTGGTACCGTGGATAGAGAGTATTTATTATTAATAAACTGAGGCAGCCAGGTGGCGTGCGGATAGAAGGCTGTGCCTGGAATCAGGAAGATGAATCTTCCTGAGTTTAAATCTGGCCTCAGACACTTAGCATTGTGACCCTGGGCATGTCATTTAACGCTGTTTGCCTCAACTTCCTCATCTGTAATGATCCAGAGAAGGAAAGAGCAAACCACTCCAATGTCTCTGCCAAGAGAACCCCAAATGGGGTCATAGAGAGTCAGACATGACAGAACAACAACATAGAGTGCTGGGCCTTGAGTCAGGAAGACTGGAGTTCAAATTAGGCCTCAGATGTCCACTAGCTGTGTGACCTTGAGCAAATCACTTAACTTCTAACTGCACTTCAGCTTCCCTAAGTGTAAAATGGGGATTATTTGTTGTTGTTGATGTCACTCAGTTGTGTCTGACTCTTTGTGACCCCATTTGAGGTTTCCTTGGCCACAATACTGGAGTGGTTTGCAATTTCCTTCTCCAGCTCATTTTACAGATGAGGAAACTGAGGCAAACAGAGTTAAGTGACTTGCTAGAGTCACACAGCTGGTAAGTGTTTAAGATCAAATTTGAACTCAGAAAGATGAGGCTTCCTGACTGCTCTATGCACTATCATGCCACCTAGCTGCCCCTAAAATAGGGATCATAATCATGCCTGTCTCACAGGCTTGTTGTGAGTTTCAAATAACATAATATTTGTAAGATACTTAGCACATAAATGTTATATAATAGTTGCTTAATAAATACGTATCCCTTCTCGGCTTTCCCATCTACAAAACCAAAGTGTTGAAACAGATGAACTTTAATGTCCCCTCCAGCTCTTAATTCTAAGATCCTAAATTCTGCTTAGTCCATAGCTTTTTCATGTCAGCCTTGGCAAGCCTGAACAACAAAACCTGTCCAGTCCAGTATGATGACTCTGAAATAGGCCATGGGTCAGTGCTACAAAGAAAGTTTGACCCAGAATCCCAGGGCTGTTCCAAACACCACTCACTGATGTTTCATGCCTCCTCTTGAATTCTGGGGAGAAGTTCTTTTAAGATGATGAGTAGGAACAAGTGGGCTAAGTGGTCTTTGGGGCTTTTTCCCTGCCTAAATTGTCTGTAGATATAAAGAAACTGAAAGCCACTGGTCCCTGAACCTCTAACCCCACCCCTACTCTATTCTCACACATACCTAATTTCTTAGATGACTAGGACTCCCTTTCAGTAAAAAAATAATCATGGGGCAGCTAGGTGGCACAGTGAATAGAGCACCAGCCCTGGAGTCAGGAGGACCTGAGTTCAAATCCGGACTCAGACACTTGACACTTAACTAGCTGTGTGACCTTGGGCAAGTCACTTAACCCCAATTGCCTTGCCTTCCCCCTCCAAAAAAAGTAATTACAACTGCAAAACACTGTCCCATTTGCCAGTGTCCAGTTGACGGCTCTGACCAGTCCAACCTTCCCTTGATTTTCTTTTTTCCATCCTTCCCTCCTTCCTTCCTTCCTTCCCTCTCTCCCTCCCTTCCCTCCCTCTTTCCCTCCTCTCTGTTATTTCACTTGCACAATACACTCATTAGCAAAGGAATAGATTTTTATTTGAATCAATACATTAAATTAGAGACTAAAAAAGGCTGACCATTAAAGACAGTAAGTGGGAGGGTTCGGGGAAGGAGAATGGAGGAAAAAGTTAACTCATACAGGGAAATAAATGCCATTTGCGTCAGTCTGAAGGAAGTGCAAAGCCTTTGGCTTAGATTTTGTCAATATGTCCCATGGTTTTCTATGTCCTGTGGGAGGGTATCTGCAGGCTTAGAGGTGGGACAGATAAAGCAGATGGAACCCTGAAGAGAGAAATAGACATGCCAGATTTCTGCCCAGGAACATAGCTAGGCTGTTCAAAGCTGACATGGGCCCAGGGCAGGAAACATGATAGCACCTTCCAAGCGTGGGGTATATAGCAGACTCCAGCCAGAAGATGAACGTAAGCCCCTCCCACCCAGCACATACTTTTCAGAAGGAAGGAAACACAGTGAAAGCCTTGATCCTCGTACTCCTTCAGGGCTGGGGGCAAGGAGACCAGAAGGACATTCGGACAGGAGAAGGCATGCAAATGATCAGAGGCATGGCATCAGCCCCAGTTTCCACAGGTGTGTCCAGCTCCAGGGACATAGAAATAACCTATTCTGGACTCCTCTGTTAGGGCCCTGCACTAACACCTCAACTGAAGAACTGGATGAATTTTATTAAACAAAAAATCAAACTGTGTAACCCATCAGAGATGTGAACTCTGCTGGGCCACCAAGGAAAGGGGATTCAGAAGGCCAGGACCAGCTCTGGAGAAGTCAATGTCTTGTCTTCCAGTGATGCTGACAGAGCCTTTGGAATCCTGCTTTCATTCATCTGGTGGAGAGTGACTGTCTGCTAAGTGCAGAGTGGGAAGCAGCCTGGCATAGAGAGAGCCAACCTGAGAATCAGGAACATAGGTTATCCTCAGGCATCTCTCCAAGACTGTGAGTCACCGACCTAGTGATCTGCTTGAGAGAGTTCTCACACCAAGAGTTCCTTGCACTGATGAAATTCTAGACCAGGAGTGGGGAACCTGCGACCTCGAGGTCACCTGTGGCTCCCCATCCCTGTCATAGATCAAGACCTTCCTCATAAACCATTCTCCAACACCCCCTTCCCAAAGTGAGCTAAAATGGGGCAATTCTCCATAAAAACAACAATAGTCTGCTTTATACAGTATTTACTATATACTAGGCGCTCAGCTAAGTGCTTATATTATCTCATTTGATCCTCACAACAACCTTTGCACCTCCTGGTGCTATTATTATCTCCATTTTACTGCTGAAAAAAACTAAGGCAGACAGAGGTTAAGTGACTTGCCCAGGGTCACACAGCTAGCAAGTATCCAAGGCTGGATTTGAACCCAGGTCTTTCTGACACTATAATGGGAATGGGAATTTGAAGATCTTCCCTGCGCTTTGTATTGGCAAGCTAGCAGGTACTTAGCACTTAGCTTCAAGTTCATAATTGTGTCAAATATTAAGACCCAGAACTTGTGAATCCCACAGTGAGATGGGCTTGTTGATGTAACAGGAAGGGGCAGAACAGGGAGGAGCTAATACCGTATATAAGGAAAAGCCCAAGCTGAGAGAGGCCAGAACTTCTGGTATCAAGCATCTATAGGTTGGGCTGCTACTGCTGGAGAAAGAGAAGAGAACTGAGAACTGAACTGAGAAGAATGAGAAGAGAAATGAGAACTGAGGACTGAACTAAGAATTGAGAAGAAATGAGAAGAGAGGAGAACTGCGAGGAGGCATGGCTGTGATGTTGATACTTTGTCTGTCTGTTTTGATGTTACTTTGTCAGATTTGTCTGCCAATAGAGGATGGTGTTGTTGTTACAGAAGCCCTGGGATCTTGCTGCTGGTTTAGAAGCCCTGAAAGAGGATTTTCTTGTTGGATGTTTACAGAAATTCTGGAGGAGAGTCTTGCTAAAGATTCCAGAGATCCAGGGACTATACTGATGATTTGTGTTGATTCCTCAAACCTTGTTGTTGGGTCTATGTTGATTTCAAAGGCAGAAAGTGAATTGATGAGGGTGCCAGCAATGTATATGAATGTTATCGTGGCTTTGTTAAGCTTTGTCTTCCCAGGAACAGAAACTGTGAAGAAGGACTTGATGTGGACCAGACACTGTGAGCTTCAATATGGAACAGGAACTGCACAAGAAGCTGGACAAAGAACTGAGAGCTGTCTGCCTTTGAACCCAGGTGGCAGCTGGATAGATTCGGGCAGGAGCTGGGCCCATGGAAGCTGAGAGGCTGCCTCAAGTCAAGATGAAAAGACCTCTCCTTGGGTATTTAATGCAAACTGAGAAAAACATGACTCACTGTGGCCTAGGGCTAGAGAACTCTGACCTTTATATTTAGATGACTGAGTTAAGGACTTCTACAATTAAGAAGAAAGAGGACTTTTTGATTGAAGAGATTAAGACAATGTGACCTAGGGGTAAAGACTTTGACCTTTGTACTTTGTGTCAATTAATGAGGCTTGCCTCCTTAAGGATGATTGAATTAAGGATTTACTAAATGATTGTGTTACTAAATGAATGTTATCTTTTGCTTAAAACTATGTAACCACTTTGGTGAAAACTATGTGGCCATTTTAGTGATAAGTTGTTATGCCATAACATTGTGATGCTGGACTTTGATTTTATGTGAATGCTTTGTGAATGTTTAGTTTGTTATTGAATAAATAGTTCACTATACTGTGTAATCAGAACCTTGAAAGCTGTTCACAGCAGCAGTCCTCTGGAAAGCTGCTCATGCTTGGCTTTATAGACCCCAGCAGTAGTATTCTGTCCCCAACATCAGCCAGCTGCCTAGGAAAGGGGTGACTACATATCAAGTGGGGCGAAGGTATTTAACACAGTAATTATTTATAAAGACATTAGGTCTATTATTTCATTGGTATTAGGAACTCTTAGATAAAGAATCTCCTAACAAGGCAACTTGGGGCCTTCTCTGCCACTTCTAGGCTTAGAGTAATGAGAGATTAAGAGACTCATACAGCCAGTCTATGCAAGAGCTGGAATCTGAACCCACATTTTCCTGGTTTAAATAGGGTACCTGATTATCTACTAGACCAAGGTACTTCTCTTATTACTTTATAGTAAAATATGCTATCTATTTATATATAACATAGAAAATTATTTATTTTAAAAATTTATTATTATATATTTATATATTATACATTTATTTAAAAATATTGCATAAACATATAAAGGTAAATATAATAGGAAACACATTATGTAATAACAAATATTATAACTATATATATACACTATACAAGTGTGTGTGTATATATATGTGTAGATATATATGTATATATATATATATATATATATATATATATAATAACTATACACACACACAGCTAAGTGTTGAAGGCAACCAGGGATTCTATGAGGCAGAGATGAGGAGAACGTGTATTTGGGTGCTGAAGAAGGCTTTTGCAAAGGCACGGAGTTGAGAGATGGGGTGTTGTATACAAGAAAAACAAGAAGACCAGTTTGGCCAGGGTGTAGAGGTCATAAAAGGGACTAATAAGTAAAAATATTGAAAAAGTAGGTTGACACTACACTAGTGTTTTAAATGACAAACTGAGTAGTTAGTATTACTTTGGGGTGTAATAGGGAGGAGCCACTGAAGTTTTTGAGTAGTCGAAGAAGATTCGATTAGAACTTCGATTTTGCATAAAAGGAGATACCCGAGTTGGGAACTGAAGAAAGACAGTTATTCTGAAAGGCCAAGATGAGGAAGTATACTATCTACATCACAATGTCCAGTGCCTTATTTATAGTAGGGACTAAAGATTAGTCACATAAACAAATAAATAACAGAATGAATGAATGACTACATAAATGCATGATTGTGTTGATGTCAGTTGATGAGTTGAGATGATATTTTCTGTCATAACCATTAATTTCCAAATCCTGTGTGTGGCCCTTAATTATGGATTTTTACTTATGTACATGACTGATTCTGTTTTCTTTGGAATGATGAGTTTTAAAAAAAATAGGCAAAAAGTCCTCATCCCTGATTTAGAAATTAACAAGTAAAGGATAGAATAGGGTCACTGTATGCATGGCACCAATATTTCTCTGGAAGGGATAGTCCCAAACTTCAAGCTTCAAGCAAACTGAATTAGGAGGAAAGAAGGGAAGCCATAAATAATTTTAAGTAACTGCAAGGACTAAAACACCCAACACACATACACATCACACACACACACACACACACACACACAAATTAGAAACAGTTCAGTGCTGTGGCCACTCTGAAGCTCTTCCAGGACCTGTGCCTTTCAGTATTAATTCAATGAAATTCCAAACGGTGGTACCAACTCATTAAGCTGTCAATAATATGGCCTGTTTCATTGTCTCAACTGCAGCAAAAATATGCTGGAGTGAGAAACAAGTTTCCTCCTGATTTCACATGCAGTGGATCTACATCATTAATTAGGCAATGGTGTTTGCAGAGTAGTGCATGTGGAAGTCAGTGATGTTCCCAGGAGGGAAGTGGTACCTCTGTCCAGCAGCTCCAGGTGTCACATGGAATGCCAACCCACAATGTGACCTTGAAATCTCCTCTCCTAGCAAGTTAGTAGGTTAAAAAGCATTTATTAAGTGACTACCGTGAGCCAAGCACCAAAGACACAAAGATAAGCAAAAACAGTCCCTTACTTTCACAGAGTTCACAGTCTAAAAGCAGGGGAGGGAGGGGGGAGACATAGAAACAGCTACATACAGAGAAGCTGTAGATTGGATAAATTGGAGGTCATTTTCAGGAGGAAAGCCCAAGTGTTAAGACAGAAATGGGAAAGGCTTCTTGCAGAAGGTGTGATTTTAACTGGGACCTGAAGAAAGCCAGGGAAGCCAGGACATGACAATGAAGAAGGAAGGCCTTCCAGGTGTGGAGGACAGTCAGAAAAAAAAATATTGTCAGAAGATAGAGTATCTTGTTCCAAAAATAGCAAAGAGCCAAGTGCCTTCACATCATGGACTATGTGGATGGGAATGAGTTATAATAAGCCTGGAAAAGGTAAGAAAGGGCCAGTTGGTGAAGGGTTTTAAACATCAGAGAACTTTATATTTGATTCTGGGGGTATTGCTGAAGACTACAAAGAGGAAAGGGAGAAAGCCCAAACCCAAGGCTAAGAGCAGGGTAGAAACCTGGGCCCTAGTCCCAGTTCTCCCACAAACTAGCTCCTTATTGTCAAGACCTCAGTTTCCTATTCTGTCAAATGACTGTGTTAGACAAAGGCCCAATTCAGAAACCACTGCTTCCAGGATGTTTCTTGATGACCCTGGCTAAAAATGCTCTTTTCTCCCCTCCAGTTTCTTATAGTACTTTGCCTGGACCTCTCCTCTGCATTTATATCACAGTTAGTTATGGATATATCTTCCTTTCTCCAATCTCCATTTGATTATAAGTGGCTTAAAAACAAGGGTTGAGTCAGATCCAGAGTCATTCCAGAGACCATAAAACAATAAATCTATTTTCTTATGGAAATGGTATCATCCATAAAGTCTCTTTTGACTAGAAAATGTCATGATTCTAAAAACAACTTCCTACCCCAACTACCCCAAGCATGTCTAGTCAGGACCTTCATTCCATCTGATCAAGGATCAGATGAATTTAGGAATGAGCATCTTCATCTGTTTCCCCCCTCCACCTACCTAAATCTTTTACCTTCCTCCTTTTCTCTGAAGAATTTCTGTCCTGCCATTACATTCTTCCTTTTCTCCATTCAAAATATTTGTTCCCATCCCTTATTTTACCAAACTTGTCTTCTTCCCCAGCCCTAACATTCCAACCATTTACATATATATGTATATATGTATATATGTATACACACAACCCATAAGTTAAAATAAAACCAATACTAACACATATAACACTTGGCCAAACACCTTTGTGTGCTTGTTGGTTAGACCTATGTTTTATAGAAAAAAAAAATATCTTGGAGGCAAGATTCCTTTCTATTAGAAGTGTTTGGTGGGAAAATAAAATAAAATTTAATTAAAAAAAATTTATATGGGGCAGCTAGGTGGCCACAGTGAATAGAGCACCGGCCCTGGAGTCAGGAGGATCTGAATTCAAATCCGACCTCAGACACTTGACACACTTACTAGCCATGTGACCTTGGGCAACTCACTTAACCCCAGTTGCCCTTCCTCCCCACCCTCCAAAAAAAAAAAAAGCAAAAAAATGTATGGTGCCTGGCATGCACACCTCCAATGCAGGGTGCAAATTCTAAAAGATAAAGAGTTGTCTTAGAACCGAGAAGATGTGATTTCAAGTCCTGACAGCGATACATGCTGGCTGTATGAGCTTGGACAAAGCACTTAATCTCTACATGCCCCAGACAACTCTGTAAGAGTCTAGGTTTCAGAAAAGATACCAACCTGTATTGATAAGGGGCACTTTCCTCATACCAATGCAATCACAAGTACAGACCATATCCCCATCCTTGCCACTGTGAAAATAACAATTGAAAACACCTACCCTGCTGGCCACCACAAGCTGAACTAGTCCAGTGGCAGCACGGAGAATGGACACGGCTTCCTGATGGGAGAGGCCAACCAGTGACTGACCATTGATCATCAGCAGCTCATCTCCTGAGGTCAGCCTGCCATCCCTGAGGAAACACAGAGGAAAAAACAACCTTTGTCAAGATGCTTCAGGAGAAGAATTGTTATTTTCCTGGAATGGGGTGGGGAGTGGGGGAGATGGTTTGTATGGGTCAGGGTATACTCAAAAGAGGAAGAAATAATGACTAAAACCAATTTTAAGTAGAGTTACTTGATTGCACAGTTTGAAGTGACTAGCATTAAGCCCATAAGCAAGTGTCAGTCCCAAAGATGGCATGAGTTTTAGCGTGTTAGTGATAAATCCATCACAGGAGCCCCTTTTCTCTGGCATTTCCATATCAATTATTAGCAACAAAGAAACCTTCTTGAGAGACTTGTATATAGTATATATATATATATATATATATATATATATATATACACCCTTGGTAGATGGAAAAGAAAAGAACCAAGGACTTAAGATGATTGACATATAACATGAAGCCCTAATTGACACATGATCCCAAGGGATACAGACCCATGAAGAGCTGTTCTTAATCCTGGGGGGTAATAGCAGATATTGCCTGCTGTGTCTGTGTGAGTCAGATCCACTGACTGTAGTTGAATAGCTTCCTGGAGTGACAAGTAAAGGTGAAACTCCCAGCTGCAGACCTAAGTTTTTCTCCTCTCCCAGGGCTAGGGTCTGCATGCCCAGAAGCCTCATCCTCATTTTCACTTCTCTGAATCCCCAACTTCTATGATGTTCTCTCCTGACCTTATGTTCCTTGTGTGGTCTCATTCTCTTCCCTCTTTCTCATAGGATGTGTCTCTAGATCCATTCTGGGAAACCCCAGTCAGGAGCCTCAGATATGTCCTCAGCAAATGCATACAGAGCTGGGGGGGAGGGGGGTAAGAGGTAATGGGCCTAAGCTTCCTTGTGCTGTGGTGGGGAGGAGAAAGAATCCCAACCCATAGCTGGTTCACTAGAACCAAGGAGGGGAGACAAGGTGTAATGCCATGCACAGAAGCTTTCCAGAAGAACTGCTACTGTGAACAGCTTTTTAAAGGTTCTGATTACTCAGTATAGTGATCACTCTATTCCATAACAAAAGCAAAACATCCATGGAAAATCAAGGTACAGCATAATTCATAATACAGCATTCACCATATTTCAACTTATCACAGAAAATCACAATATAATATTCACAACATAGTCTCAAAGTAAAATAGTCACTCTTAAGTTAATTCAATTAGTCACCAATCAGTAGTCTCAAAGTCTTCCACTCTTGGGGCAGTCTTGATTAACTCTTGTTAATCAGTTAATCTCCATTCTCCCTTCTGTAGCTGCTCTGCCACCAGATCTGGGTCTCAAGGAAATTCTGACTGTGCCTCTCTGGGGCTTTTCTTATATACACAATATGACGTACTTCCTTCAGCCCATTTCCTGTTACGTCAGTAACAAGGGGGCAGCAGTTCATACCTTATGTTCCCCCAATCAGAGGCTTGATCAGTTACTAAGTACTTTTGCCAACACAAAGGGATCTTCAAATTCAAAATTACATTACCATTACACAAGGACATATTTCCCACCTACCCCCTCAGCTCAGGTTGCTGAATGAAGTCATGGGAACTGGAGTAGTAAGGTGCCCACAGTTTGGATTTGGGGAGGGGAGCACCTGGCCCAGTCCTATCTTCACTGAGCACTGACTTTTCCACATACCTGTCAGAGGCTACAGGAGGAGCTGAGAGAGTTTGCAAAACCTTCCAACTTTCTATATCAGTTTTAAGGATAAATTTGGAAGTCTGTAAGGTCAGTAAGGGGAAAAGACATCTCCCCTTGAACTATAGCACAATAATTCCCAATCTCTTAGAAATATATCCTACATTTCTCCTTCACAGCCTTCCTAGCAATGTAGTGACCTCAGGGAAGGATGTAATTCTCTGGTGTCATTCAAAGTTGGTTTTGACAGATTCTCTTAGTATTATGATGGAGGAAGAAGTAACTACCACCCTTCCCTCACCCAGTCAGAGGCCAAGAGTATCCAGGTTATCTTACATCATCTTTGTGACTACAGCGAATGAGGGACCTGTCACTGCTACCAGTTTGACAAACATTACCGTATCTGTAGTTGACTTCTAGTGATCTCCTGAGGGTCACTGGTGAGGGAAGCCTCCAAGTCTGACCCTATTCCCTTCCATAAACCCAACACCTTCAACGATCTTGGGGAGCCATATTGTCTGCTCAGGCACTGGCCACAGGGGAGCCCTCAAGGCAGAGGTAGCTAGGAGAGAAGCATAAACCCCCCCCCCCCCCTCAACAACAGGGAAGGGGGAGGGTGGGGCAAAGGAATTCAGAGAACGTAAAATTATCATGGGTAAATAGTGAGGAAAGCTGAATCAAATCAGAGTAAGAGGTAGGACTTCTGATGAGGAAACTCCAAAAATCACAGATTTAAAATAGATGGGACCCGAGAGGCCATCTGGTCCAACTTCCTTATCTAACAAATGAGGAACGTGAGGCCTAGGGACATGGGAGTGATGTGCCTGACTAGAAAACCAGGCTCTTTCTACTGATCCAGTCCCGATTTATCACTCTGCTTCCTTCCTTATGCCCAGGGAGACCCCACCTCTCACCAGCTGATGAATCACTAAGAACATCCAGCTCAAGACCAAAAGTCCTAATTAGGGAGAATATATGTCCTGTAGATTTTTATCATAGGGGACCAAGTCTCCTCATGGGAGATGGACTCAACATCCCCATCAGTGAAAGCCTCCATACTTTTCTCCTACAGATCTCATTACTTGTGATTACGCTGTGCTTTAGTCTTATCCTGATGGTCTTGGATGACCTATCTCTAATAGACTTGTGTCACTGACTAATGGCATTAAAGGAGAGGGCCCCATCATAGAGGCAGGAGGGTCCTCATCTGAACTATCAGACCCAATAGAACAAAGCAGATCAGACAATGTCTAAAAGTACCCTTCCCAAAGAGTAAAGGCTTCAAATATAGTTGAAAATAAAAGCTCGGATCTCTAAGGTACATGGTCTCTGTGTTAGGGACAGCAGGAGAAGCTTACCATACTTCCTAGAGTCCAGAAAGGTATCACAGTGAGACAGAGTGGTGTCAAACATAAATGGAAACAGGCTATATATATTGACTTAGAAAATCACAAATTAACATTATTTATGTTTTCCTGTAAGTTTATTTATTCTCTTAAACATTTTGCATTCCCTTTTTAATCTGGGTACTGTTACACTTGGGAGTTTTGTGGACCACCCAGAATTTAACACCTCTGTGTTGGAGGATTTCATCTGTTTCCATGGCTTTAACTCCTTCTACTAAGGCAGCCCAAGTCCTGTCTCTAGCTTTGCATGTCTCTGAGCTCCAAGCAATCAGTCAACAAGTATGACTTCATTCAGCAAGCTGAGCTTAGATGGTGGGAAAGATGTCCTTGTCTCTCCTTCTTGGTTCTGATGAACTAGCTAGGAGTTGAGATACTTTTTCTCTCCTTCCCACAACCCATGGGTGCTCAAGGGAGGTCCCCAATCCAATGCCCACCACCAAATCCCCACATTATATTTTTAAAGGTATTTTTATTAATTTATTTTTAGTTTTCAACATTCACTTCCACAAGATTTTGAATTCCAGATTTCCTCCCCATCTCTCCCCTCCCCCCACTCCAAGATGGTATGCATTCTGATTATCCTTTTCCTCAATCTGCCCTCCCTTCTAACACCCCCCTCTCCCTTCTCTTATGCCTTTCTCTTCTATTTTCCTGTAGGGCAAGATAGATTTCTATATGCCATTGCCTGTATATCTTATTTCCTAGTTACACATAAAAACAACTTTTAACATTTGTTTTTAAAACTTCAAATTCCACATTCTCTCCCTTCCTCCCTCCCCACCCACCTGATTGAGAAGGCAAGCAATTCAATATAGGCCATAGATGTGTAGTCATGCAAAAGACCTCCATAACAGTCATGCTGTGAAAGACTAACTACATTTCCCCCCCTATCCCGCCCCCCATTTATTCTATTCTCTCCTCTGACCCTATCCCTTCTTAAAAGTGTTTGCTTCTGATTACCCCCTCCCCACATCTGCCCTCCTTTCCATCATCTCCTCCTCTCTAATTCTTCTTCTCCCCTACTTTCTTGTAGGTAAGATATATTTCTATACCCAACTGAGTGTGTATGTTATTCCCTCCTCAAGCCAAATCCAATGAGAGTAAGGTTCACTCATTCCCTCTCACCTCCCACCTCTTTCCCTCCACTGTAAAAGCTTTTTTTGTTGCCTCTTTTATATGAGATAATTTACCCCATTCATTCCACCTCTCCCTTTCTTCTTCTCTCAGTATATTCCTCTCTCATCCCTTAATTTTATTTTTCAGATATCATCCCTTCATATTCAACTCACCCTGTGCCCTCTTACTATATATATTCTCTCCAACTACCCTAATACTGAGAAAAGTCTCATGAGTTACAAATATCATCTTTCCATACAGGAATATAAATAGTTCAACTTTAATAAGTCTCTTATGATTTCTCTTACTTGTTGAGCTTTTCACACTTCTCTTGAGTCTTGTATTTGAAGGTCAAATTTTCCATTCAGCTTTGGTCTTTTCATCAAGAATTCTTGAAAATCCTCTATTTCATTGAATATCTATTTTTTTCCCTCAAGGATTATACTCAGTTCTGTTGGGCAGGTGCTTCTTGGTTTTAATCCTGGCTCCTTTGACCTCCAGAATATCATATTCCAAACCCTCCAATCCCTTAATGTAGACGCTGCTAAATCTTGTGCTATCCTGATTGTGTTTCCACAATATTTGAAATGTTTCTTTCTGGCTGCTTGCAATATTTTCTCCTTGACTTGGGAACTCTGGAATTTGGCTACCATATTCCTAGGAGTTTTCTTTTTGGGATCTCTTTCAGGAGGTAATCGGTAGATTCTTTCTACTTCTATTCTACCCTTTGGTTCTAGAGTATCAGGGCAGTTTTCCTCAATAATTCCTTGAAAGATGATGGCTCTTTTTTGATCATGGCTTTCAGGTAGTCCAATAATTTTTAAATTCTCTATTTTCCAGGTCAATTTTTTTTCCAATGAGATATTTCAAATTGTCTTCTATTTTTTCATTCTTTTGGTTTTGTTTTATAATTTCTTGATTTCTCATAAAGTCATTAGCTTCCATTTGCTCCATTCTAATTCTGAAGGAATTATTTTCCTCAATGAACTTTTGGATCTCCTGTTCCATTTGGCCAATTCTGATTTTTAAGGCATTCTCCTCATTGGCTTTTTGGACCTCTTTTGCCATTTGGGTTAGTCTATTTAATTTTAAGGTGCTATTTTCTGAAGCATTTTTTTTACTTCTCCTTTAGCAAGGTGACTTGTTTTTCATGATTTTCTTGCATTGCTCTCATTTCTCTTCTCAATTTCTCTTCTACTTCTCTTACTTGATTTTCAAAATCCTTTTTGAGTTCTTCCATGGCCTGCAACTAATTCATATTTTTCTTTTTTTTTTCTGCTTTTTTGGAGGGCAACTGGGGTTAAGTGACTTGCCCAAGGTCACATGGCTAGTTTTTGTGTTAAGTGTCTGAGGCTGAATTTGAACTCAGGTCCGCCTGACTCCAGGACCGGTGCTCTATTCACTGCACCACCTAGCCACCCCCTAATTCATATTTTCCTTGGAGGCTTTGGATGTAGGAGCTTTGAACTTGTTGTCTTCTTCTGGTTGTATCTTTTGATTCTCTTTGTCACCAAAGTAAAACTCTATAGTCTGAATTTTTTTATGCTGTTTGCTCATTTTCCCAGTCAATGTACAGTCTCAAGATTCAGGGGTTTTGTGCAGCTATTTTCAGAGATCTGTAAATTTTCAGTTCTTTAAGGTGGTATGATCAAAGGAGAGGTGCTTATTCCTCTCCTGGCCTGTGCTCTGGGCTGTAAGTGACCACAAACACTCTTTTCTGCCTTGGAACTATGAGCAGGATTTCCTCTCTACTGTTGTCACAAGTTCTGTCATGCTAGCGCTCTTCCTTCCCCAGGCCTGCAACCCAGATCCAAGCACGGGCCAAAGCAAGATAATCCCACCTCAGCACTAGCAAAGAGATCCCTGTACCCTCCTCCAATCAGCCACTCCATCCCCCCACCCTCTGCGGGCTGAGAGCTGCTGCTGCTGTTGCTGTTATGGTCTCCACCCCACTCCACCCACACTCTTCTCTCACTCAGGTCCCACAGAGCTTTCCTATTGACCTTCCAAGTTTTCTGTGGCATCTTGGGGTTGAGAAATGTGGGAACCACCATGGTTGCAAGTGATTTAGTCCCCTGAGGCCTGCTCGGACCTGTCTGTGCCGGTATGGCCCATTCTGGACTTCGCTCTTCTCTCAGACTAATGTAAGACCTTTCTTGTCAATCTTCCAGGTTGTCTAGGGCTGTCTAGAGCTGAAACTTGTTTCACTCTGTAATTTTTTGTGGGTTCTGCTACACTAGAATTTGTTTAGAGGCATTTTTTACAGGTATTTGGAGGGGCTTGGGGGAGAGCTCAAGCAAGTCCCTGCTTTTACTCTGCCATCTTGGCTCCAGATCCCCACATTCTACATGTTCTAAAAATAACTTATACCATCCCCTCCCCCCATCCCTGACCAACAGTCATTTCAGAAAACTTAGGCAAAGGTTAAGAAAACTAGAGTCTGGCCAATCCTGGCCAATTCCAAGTTGGGGTCAGCTTATTCTTCCTTTGAGGGAGGTAGCTGGGCATCGAATCTCAGAAAGACGAAGAGGAGATCTGGAAGGACTGAGTCAAGTTCAAAATCAGGAAAGTCAGAAAGCTGGCTCATATTGACAGTCAAGATGGCAAAGACCTGTCCTTGGGTTCAGGAACTCCAGTGTATAAGTACAGAATAGGAAGGGACAGGGGTAAGAGACATGACCAGGAAGCAATTTAAGTAAAAAGTACCTGGGATGGTTTTAGTGAACTGTGACCTCAGTATGGGTCAATGGAGAGACCCAGCAAACCAGAAAAGCTAATGTAATTTTAGGCTATATCAGTGGAAGTCTAGTGTCCTGAGAAATGGAGTAAAAGACAAGCTAGATTCTGCCCTGGTCAGATCATGTCTGGGAGTACTATGCCCAGTTCTGGGTACCATATTTTAGATGGGACACTCATATTTAGAGCACATCCAGGGAAGGTGACCAGGAAAGAACAGTCACATAAATTACAGGAAGCATTCCAAAAAGGCAACCTAAGACAAAAGGCTAAAAGCTGGCCAGGCCAAAGTACACTGGTTGAAGGGGTGGGTAGCAGGGGAGGGAAGGACTAGTGGTAGTCTCAAGCTAAAGAAATCAAGGGTCATCCCAAGGAAGCCCCCAAATTCAAGCAGAGATCTATTACAGGAGAAAGAACAAATGGGGTGGGATCAAAGTTAAAGCTAGAGATTTTGAGGAATAGTAGAATTCAAATCAACATCCAGGCGAACTCAACACTTTCCCCATAGTGGCTTGCCTTATGCCATCACGCCTCACCATTATCTTCCCTAGCAGACAGGGGTAAGGAGTGGTTGAGAGCTGCAGACAACTCTGACCAAAGGATGTCAGTGGGAAACATTAGGACACTGGAAGCTTGAGGGACATCACTGACAAGAACAGAGCCCACAAGAGGGCAGGACCCCAAAACTCACAAAGTTTAGCTGCAAGAACTTAGAGCACTCATCCATTGCCTGGATTTGATCCTGGAACCTCCTCTCCCCTACAGCAGTGTATTCCCCTTGGGCCAGCTCTAATTGTTAGCCTTTTCTTACAATGAGAAAAAACGTGCCTCCCTCAAACTTCGACTAGTTCCTCCTAGTTCTCTCCTTGGAGAGTTAAATGTCTCTTCCTCCAGCTAGCCTTTAAATTACATAAAAGCACTGATGCCCCCAATGGCTGCTTTCCCCCTGTGCTTTAAAGGTCAGAAGCTCAAACCTTATGGTGGACTGTTGTTAATGATCTCTTGGATATCCTGTCTGGAAGCCTTGGACTCCTCCCTCTTACCTACCAGCCTCTTTCTATACTCCCTGCTCATCCATTCCATCACCAAGTTCTGTGGATGCCCCCTTCCCCCCAAATACCTGCATCTGTTGCCCCCTGTCAAGGAACAGGGTGAATCTGTGATCTGTGGTTGTTTTAATCGTGCCTGACTCTCCATAACCCCATCTGGAATTTTCTTGGTTTGCCATTTCCTTTTTTAGCTCATTATACAGAGGAGAAAATTGAGGCAAAGTTAAGTGACTTGCCTAGGGTCACACAGCTACTGAGTGTCTGAGACTGGATTTGAACTCAGGAAGATGAGTCTTCCCAATTTCAAGACCAGTGCTCTGTCTACTGTGCCACCTAGCTGTCCTACGGAAGTCAAGAATACCTGGGTTCTTGATCCAACCTTTCTAGAGAGCAATCTGGAATTATGCCCAAAGGGCTATAAATAATTGTATACCTTTTGACCCGGCAATACCACTTCTAGGGTTATATCCCAAAGAGATCATAGAAGTGGGAGATAGACCCATATGTACAAAAATATTTATAGCAGCTCTTTTTGTGGTAGCAAAGAATTGGAAATTAAGGGGGTGCCCCATCAATTGGGGGATGGCTGATGTAATGCGAATGTAAATTTTAAAGATCTTCCCTGCCCCTAGGCTAAAGTGCACCAGAAGCCTGGGGAGGGAGGCTTGTTTTTCAGTAGATACTTTTTGATTGGCCAGTGGGTCAATAAGGTTGTTACATTCTCTGAGCCAGGAGAAGGCTATATAAGCCCTGATGTGTAGCTTTGTTTTAGGACTCACTTTGAGAAGTATTCTGTGATTTGATCTGAATTCTGGGAAGCCGTTGTTGAGAGTCCCCCGGCTTTGAAAAACCCAGAATGTGGAAACCCAGATGTTGACTGGGTATGGATGTAATGGTTGGACAGTTTAGAAATCTGTCTACTTGATGTTTCTGTCTTGATAATTATGCCTGTGTACTTTGAGGTTCAGGGTGCTGACCTTTTCTCCTGAACAAGGTAAACGATATATGTCTGACTGATTAAAATAAGCTTGTTAACCCATTTTGAGTTGCTTTCCTTTAACAAAGCAGATCCAAGAACCTGTGGTAGCTGCAAACCCTGAGGACGCTTGGGGTGCTTGCTGCTACAGCTGAACAAGTGGTATATGCATGTTATGGAATATTATTGTGCTATTAGAAACAAGGAGCAGATGGACTTCATACTTACCTGGAGAAGGTTCTATGAACTGATGCTGAGTAAGAAGAGTAGAACCAGGAGAAATTTGTACACAATTACAGACACAACGTATGTGTGATGACCAATTTTGATAGACTGGACTCTTCTCAGCAAAGCAGTGATATGAGTCAATCCCAAAAAACTCATGATGGACAGAGATGTCTACATTCAGAGAAAGAACTAGAAAGAACTGAGTTTGTATCCAGATTGAAGCAAACTACCTGATCTTTTTCCTTTTCTTGTTTGGTTTTATTTACTCTTTATCATTTTTCACTCCATCTGATACAATCTGTCTTTATAACCTGACTAATGTCTAATGTGAAAGTATTTACAGATCCTATACTTGACTGTATGCTGCCATGGGGGGGAGGGGAGAGAGGGGGTCAGAATGTGAAACTCAAGGAATTGTGGAATTGAATCTTGTAAACTAAAAGTAAACAAATTAATAAAAAAAAAATACCTGGGTTCTAATCCTTATTCTGTGACTTAATACTTATGTAATCTTGAGCAAGTTGCTTATACTGTGTAGACCTTAGTTTCTACCTCTGTAAAAAGGAGGGGTTGTATTAGATGGCCTCTAAGATGTTCCTCAGCTCCGAACCTATGATTTCATGAGAGGGCCAATTAATAGACACATATACATACAAATGTTAAACAGAATTCCCTAGGTTTGGCATGTTAGAAGGTAAATTCAGCAGGTAAATTCTCTCCCCCAAGGCTTCTCCAACAACAAGGGTGGATGGAAGCAAAAAGAGGATTAAACAAAATAGATGCAAAAGAGAGAGAAGTTAATTTGCAAGGAAGGCATTGGCAGCTGGAAATCAGGAAAAGTTTTATGTAGAAGGTGACCCTGAGCCCAACCTTGAAGGAACTAGAGATTTCTAAAAGAGGGAGGTTAGGAGACCTTCCCCCACTATATTCTCTACCCACACCCCTCTCCAATGCACTTCATTCCTTCCCTTTCACATTCTTATCATTGCTAGATTTACATCTATTAATTCTTTGTCTCCTCAACTAAAGTTCTACTGTGCCTCCTCATGTCACAGAGGGGAGTTTATTCTCATGGGGGCTATGACAGAGGAGCACCCAGTCTCCAGCACATCCTACAAAGCCAGAAGCTTCCAGGATAGGTGTGGCTATGGGATGTTTTATTTATCTAAGGAGCAGCTCAGCTAAGACTGGAGTAGCTCATTACTAGAAAGTTATCTACCAGGTGATAACTTCCTTATTCATAGACACCCTGAAGACTGGAGGGACTTAAGGCTGAAGGGATCATTTGCTGGGTATGTTAGAAAGGATTCTTGTTCAGGAGTAGATGACTTATCTGAGGTCTTTTCCTCTGAAATTCTGCCATTTTGTAGTACTTTCCAGATCTAAAATTCTAGAGATTAAGGCTAGTGAAATAAAACTGCGTAAAAATGTTTTTTTTCCTTTCCTCCCCTATTCCCCCTTCCTATAAATACAACAAATTATCTTCTTAGTCTATACGTAAATTCTGTCTGCTACATTGAATCTTGCTTCTATCCTCAGCCAAGAAATAAAATGGCTATTTCTTAAGTATACTCAGGGCATCCCAAAAGTCTGAGTATAGTTCTGTGCTATTAAAGTTTTAATAATGTAAAACTATCCATTAAAGCTTTAATAGCATAAAATTGAACTAAGACTTTTGAGACACTGTTTAAGCATATTCCACAAACAATCGGAAGGGAAAATCAGGAATGAGTTTAGCAGGAAAGGGACATATCGATCCTTCTGTGACCTCTAGCTCGTAGACACTAGATATTCCCAAAATGTAAAAGAGATTATGCTTCAAAAAATAGAAGATCTAAGTTTAAGGTATGCCTGACTTAAAGCACTGATTTGGGGGGAAACCTGATGCAGTATAATGCCGAGATGTCACACTCAAGAGCTCCCACAAAACATAGATTAAAATGTAATTAGCAAATGTTTAGTAAAATAAACAAAAATACACTACAACACAGATGAGGTTAATTTGCAAGTCAATACGTGAGACACAGATTCATTTCTATTCAAATCTGAGGACACCATGTAGTGCATACAGTGCTGAACTTGGGAGCCAGTAATACCGCAGTTCTAACTCTGTTTCTCTCACTCCTGGTATGGACACAGGTGCAATTCACTTAATCTCTCTAGGCTTCCATTTTCTGCTCTGTAAAATGAGGGAGTTGGAGTAGAAGGCCCCTAAGGTCCTATACAGCTATCGATCTACACTCCTATAATGAAATTGCTAATTATTAGAAAGTCCCAGTTGACAGAATAACAGATGATTAAAAACTTAACAGCGTTAAATAGACATAAAGCAAGTGTTTTCCTGACAACAACCCTGAGAGGTAGACAGTGCAAATATCACCTCTATTTTATAGAGAGAAAACGAAGATTTATAAAGATCAAGTGACTTGCCCAGGGCCACACAGCTAGTAAGTGCCGGAGCAAGATTGGAACAAAGGTCTTCTGACTGCAAGTCCAGCACGATATCCCATGACTTCCTATAAACCAGCATTTTTTGGAAACTGGTTTAGAAGGTGAGGAGGGAGTGGGCTGGGGGGTGGGGAGATGAGAGACAATGCAGACACAATTCTATCACCTGTGGGCAGCCCCTCCTTCTTCCACATGGGCAACGATGATTCCGTGTGGTGACCGCTTTGATCCCCGGCCTCCGGTTATCTGGATGCCCAGGCCATCTGACCCTTTCACCATGTGCATCTTCCAGATATGGCAGCCTTCCCGCTAGAAGGGAAAAAAAAGCGCACTGATGGAATGACACAGCATCGAAAAGAGACATTTCATGGAACCATCACAGCCGGGACAAAATCAGCAGCACTCAGAAACAGGCAGAGGAACTGAAGTTCCCTCTGTCAGAACTAAAGTCTGCAGCAAGGAAGAACAATTAGCAAATTCAAGAGTCCAACTGGTATTTATACTTGCCTTGTAAAAGCTCACATCCTATCAAACGTACATGCTTTCTATCCCATCTACCACTGCTCCCCCTTCTGCTCTCAGTGACATCATTTCTAACCCCTATGCTCAATGAGAGGACACAACCAGAAGTCTGTGGTGAAAAATATCACTCTGAAGACTTAAAAGTCCTTTCAAAACAAACCAGAAGCAGACTAAGAATGAGAATTTATTTGATTTCTCTAGGACTTTATTGCCTATATTCCTTTGTACCCATTACCTAATTCAATGCAGTGAGCATTTATTAAACACCTACCGCATCTTAGGCGCAGTCTAGACATCAGGAATACAAGGACAAAAACCAAAACAGACACTCAGGTGTGTATAATTATGCCCATATGTAAGTGATCACACTTACAATGATAACTATCTGTTTTCTTTATCCATCATGAAAGTCCAAATCTCCTTTCAAAGTGTAGTAAGGGCAAAAACTTTCATGCTCTTAGGAATAGACAATGTGCCCAACAAAATTGCTTGCAAAACAGAAAGAATTTGAAACATTCGGAAAATCTGAAATACATTGTCAGAAAGTGAAATGAGACTTTATGCAACAGTAAAATACACATACACACGCAGACTTGGACTGATCGCTGATGTGCAGCAATAGGAATGTCTAGAAAAAATTACTGCCAGACATTAGAGACCAATTGGACTCACATGTACTCCCTGTTATTGCACTTTTCTGGATTTTTCCAGAAACACAAAGCACTGCTGAACATCTCTTCTTTTACCAGACGATCAACCAGACAGTCTGGCCACATGCAACTGTGGAAACTGGAGAGTTACCTCAGGAGTTCATGAACCCATCCACTCCTTTCTCCCCTCTTAGCTTCACATTTCTGACTCCATCGCTCCTCAAGCTCTTGCTTCCTCTAAGTTGTCCTTCAGAGATCTGGGACAGTGCTTCTGTGTAGCCCATCTAGTGGGCAGGGAGATGCATTTTCCTCCTACCAGCTGCTCCTCGCTGACTCTGGATTCCTGGAACCAACTTACAGTTCCTCAGCACATAGCACAACCAGAAATACCTAATCACCTACACTTTTATTAGCTCATATGAATGTGTGTCTGTGTATTTTCCAGTCACACAGTATGGCCACACATCCAAGCAATTAAATAAGCTAGACAGAGCTAAGTTGTGGGGTTGTCCTACCTGTACTGTCAGGCTATGTCTCAGTTCCAGTGGTCTGGGAGAATGGGACACTGAACCTACTAGAAGTGGTGTGGTATGGTAGACAGAACACTGACTGGGTGTGGAGTCAGGAAGTCCTGAGTTTGAATCCTGCCCCAAATGCTAATTGGCCATATGACTCTATTGAAGTCACTTCCCCTTTATGAGCCTGAGTTTCCTATTAAATGGACTTAATATAACCTATCTCACATGGTTACTTCGAGGAACAAATAAAATTATATGTATATGTGTGTATATACATATGCATATATACTCATATGTAATATATTATATATTTATGTAAATTCACAAACCTTAAAGCACTATTTAACATTTAATGAGTTACTATATTATACCTTCTAGCTTGGAAAAAAAAGTATGCAAGACATTGCTAATGGGTCATGAGTTTCATGGTTTGATCCTAGGAGTTAGATAAATTTACTTGGTTTTAGCTAAGGTTAAAAAAAGAGGGGAGAGTCATGAATAATTTTCTTTTGGAAACAAAAACTTACATTGGAAATGAGACACACAGGAAGTAAACAGACTCTTGATCTTGGTTTTATTTGATCATTTGTAAACACTGATAGAACCAAGGGTCTGGGTTTTTGTTAGGGGGCAGAGTGCATGGGACATGTAATTCTCTCAGCACAGGGAACAGGGCCAGTCAGAGAGATGGGATCATTTGCCTAAGGTCCCATAGGAAGCAGGCGTCCAAAGCAGGTCTTTTTTTTTTTTTTTTGCTTTTTGGAGGGGAGAGGGCAGGGCAATTAGGATTAAGTGACTTGCCCAAGGTCACACAGTTAATAAGTCTGTGTCAAATTTCTGAGGCCAGATGTGAACTCAGGTGATCGTGACTCCAGGGCTGGTGCTCTATTAGTGCCACCTAGCTGCCCCTAAAGCAGGTCTTCTTGATGCAGAGACCTGCCATTTGGATGCAGGCTAGAGCCTACATCGGCTCTCAGAAATAACAGAAAAAATCATGCTTCTCTACAATCTGCATTAAAACCTGTTTCCCAGTTGGTTTGTTCAGATGGCCATGTTTTGGATATGTTCCAAAACATAATCCTTTGGAGGTCACAGAGTCAGTGACGTAGAAGGAACTCCAAGCATCAACATGACCCACACTCCCTGCTTCTAGGAGGCATCTAAAGCATCTCAGATAATTCAATGAAAAAGAAAGGCTTTTTTGGATGAAATGTAGTTCATCGATTTACTCTACACACCTGTCTGACATGTGTCACTGCTGTTGCTTGTCCTTTGTTCTCAAAGAGGACCATGACATCAGGGAGGTGATGCCAAGACTTGAAAGTGAATTTGGATTTAAGGGAGGGAGGGCTGTGCAAGGGCACCAGCCTCACTGTCTCCTCCAAAGCCGTCTGGGTCCAGTGGAAGATATAGATCAGGACCACTGGAGATGGCCCTCGTCTGATGTATACACTGGCAAGGTAGACACGTGTTTTCTCTCTCTTTTTTTGGCTTTTTTCCTGGAGGGAAGTTTGGGTTAAGTGACTTGCCCAAGGTCACACAGCTAGTTTTTGTGTTAGTATCTGAGGCCGGACACGTGTTCTCTTACACTTTTGTTGGCAGCAGTGTTATTTCTTAACCTTGTTTAACGAAGGGGGGACAGCAAACAGGGCGCCAGGCCTGGCGTCAGGAAGACCTATCTTCCTGAGTTCAAATCTAACCTCAGACACTTACTAGCTGCATGACCCTGAACAAGTCACTTAACTGTGCCTCAGTTTACTCAACTACAAAATGAATTGGAGAAGGAAATGGCAACCCACTCCAGAATCTTCGCCAAAAAAAAACCCCAAATAGGGTCACAAAGAGCTGAACACGACTGAAAGACAACTAAACAACAGCATTTAATGATGAAAAAACTGAAGCATACAGCATCTAAGTGACTTACCCACAGTCACACAGCTAGTAAGTGTCCAAGGCTGGATTTGAACTGAGGTCTTCCTGACTATGCTGCCTCTCCAGCTTATTGGGATGAAAATCACATTTTTCTGTGTGATTTGTGAACTGATTCTGAAGGCACTTCCCAAAGAGGGGTTCCAAAAATGTTTTGAACTGTGACGACACCTTTGCAATAATCTTACAAGTTCCCAAGGGGATTGATTAGAAAGTTTTCACTAGGATTTGTAAGTTGCAGTAGGTTTATTCAAACAATTGTCATTACTTCGTCATACCGTATCAACCAGCAAGAGCCTAGTCGAAGATTCACATATCAAACAAAACAAATTCCCATGGCGTTCATATCAATGTATGTCTCATTCTGCATCTTGAGTTGAAAGGATCATTGAAAAAATAATTTTTTAATGTTCATTTAAAAATTTTGAGCTCTAAATTCTTTCCCTCCTTCCAATTTCTCCCTGCCTTGTTGAGAAAAAGCCCCCGACACTTTACTAGTGTGTGTGACCCTGGGCAAGTCACTTAACCTCTGTTTGCCTCAGTTTCCTGAGTTGTAAAAATGGGGATAATAATAGCATCTAGCCCTCAGGGTTGTTGTGAAGATCAAATGAGATAATAATTATAAAATTTTTGGCACAGAAACTGGCACATGGTAAGCACTACATAAATGTTAACTATTACATGGATTTTGTTTTTCTTTTTCTTTCTTTTTTTTAATTTTAGTGAGATGGGAGGGAGAGAAAATAAATACTTATTAAATGGTGGGGAAAAAAGTAAAGTTAAATAGAGGCTACATACAAAATAAAATAAAAATAAATATTTATTTATAATAAATTGATATAAATATGTTATTTATAAGTAGATATTATTTATTTATGTGAAATAAATAAAAAGAGGAAAGAAAAGAAGCCATTCTTCATCTGGTGCTGACTGAAGATATCAGAGCTGGCTGGGAAGCAAATACAGAATGGAGTTCCTGTTTTCAGGAAAAAGGGCATCTCACCAAACACTGCCCTGCCCCTACGAGACAATAGCCTTTGTCAACTGAAGAATTCCTCAAAAGTTTTCCATGAGGAGTCAGCAGCTTTCTAACACGCGAGAACACTCACTGACCAGGAGAAGGCCTACTGTGGCATTTAACTGCAGTGGCCCCAAGTAAAGGCCATGGCTGAGCTGCCAGTCAGTGAGAGTTGAGAAGATGTCAGCATGGGAAGGAAACACAACAGGATGGGTTGGAACCAAAATTCTTCCTCTTCAGCTTTCTCCACAGGGCAATCTGGGAGCGAGAAATCCTGAACTTTCTCCAACTTGGAGACTGACTCATTTTACTGCTAAAAGAATCTCAATTCCACAATTTGACAATGTTTGAACTTAACAAGGAGCTAGGAGGCACAGACCACTGGATTAGTCTATGATTACACACGTCTGAACGGGAGCTGTAGCGGGAAAAAGAGCTAGATTCAGTACTAAATAGGAGAAGGGGCAGGATCACAGTTGGGAAAACATACAGTACTTTCTGTTCAAGATGCACAAGTCCATCCTTCAAACCCCAATGTTCTCTTAGGGAAAGATGGTGTGGCAGAATGGATGGGGACCAGCCTCAGGGTCAGAAAGTTCAAGTTTCACCTCTGAGACATACTGGCTGTGGGATCCTGGGCAAGTCAATGTCTAAATGTCCTAAGCACCTCTCTAATACTCCAAGTTGCAGAACAATTTCTGATCTGTGCTGGGGAAGAGAATTTCATCCAGGGAGCAATCCATAGTAATGAAATCATATCTCCATTTTATAGGGGGAAAAAATGTTTCTCCCCACGATGATGGCAAGGGGGCTGCATTTCTGAGAACAACATGATCTCAGAAGAATCAGACCTGCAGGTGACCCAAAGGGCCACAGTGGGCATTACCAAGGACAACTTGAGTGGGAAAAGTGGCATAAAAGATATATCAAGGACATATATGACCAAAAAAAGGAGGTGGACTGATCAAGGGATAGTAGATTGAGAGTTGCTATGGTATTGACAGAGTGGTAAAAGGACCAAAGGAAGGTTTCTGGGGGTTGGAGAGAGCCTGTAAAGGTAGTTCCAAAGGATGAAAAAATATGGAGATCTAATGACTACTGGTAATGATAGAAGGCATAAACTACACTGTGATAAGATCACAGAACCACTGATCTATGTAAGTTGTGGAAACCTAAACTCTAAATTCTCATTCTTTGACCCTTGATTTCACTGTATCTAGAGGCTGAACAATCTCCACAAAGCAAGTCAATACAATTGCCATGAGGTCAGGCCTCTGGGAGGGCATCCCCCCAACCTAGCGGCCTCAGCATTGTTCTCTCAACCCTCCACCCCCTAAAACAGCCCAATGGACTGAGAAAATGCCTGATTCTGGGACAAGTCCATTTTTTCAAAGATCCAAGTTGAAAAAGGCAAAACAATAGCTATTTGCTGAGCATTTGTGTACCAGGCACCAAGTTAGGTGCTGGTGTGTTTTCATTCAGTAAATGACTAGAAGCCAAAATTGTTATACATTAACATCAGCTTCCTTCCTCAAGCTCTTAGTCACTCTTTATGAGTTTTGTTTTTTTTACTCCTAGTGTAATAAACCAGAGTTCTACCATATATCTCAGCTCCCTTAGTTCTTATCTTTTGATTTTTCCGCCTCTTAGAAGAAAAAAGGAAGAAAATCCAACATCCAGGGTAAAGTGAGGCACTATGGTCTAAAGGAAAAATCCACTGGCATGGAGCCAGGGTCAAAGTTTGTGTGACCTTGGGCTAGCCAGTTCCCTTCTTTGGCCTCAGTTTCCTCCTCTATGTTAAAGGTACATAGGATTAGGTGACCTCGAAAGTCCCTCCTAATTATAGGCCGCTCTGTTTCTTTGTTTCTGCAATCAATCAAATCATTATCAGGAAGCTGTATTTATATCACTGGTTTGGGGTAATTATGCTCATAGCAGTCCAAGGTCTTGCTTCATCTGCTGTGAACACTTAATTATGTGTGTCAGAAGGTAAGAAAGACACTTTTTAATTCAATTAAAGAAATATATATTAGATACCTACTGTGTATAGAACCTAGGCACTAGGGAGGAGGGACAGAACACACTATATCTGCCCTCATTGGGCTTACAGGGGAAGGGGAGGCTGAGAAGGGGGATGTGAGAAGCACACATTAAACAGGCATAATGCAAAGTAATCCAAGATATTACCTACAAGAATTAGAGAGGTACCAAGAAAAGCACTATGGGACATCCAGGGGGAAGAAGTCTCTCTTATTGATCCAGGAGGAGATAAGATATAAGAAAGGCTATCTGGAGGAGGCAGAGCTCCTTAAGTAGGGAGGTGGAGGGAGAAGAACTCAGGATCTTCGAAGAACATGAGCATAGGCCATTCTCCTCAATTCAACCAATGTTAAATAAGTGCCTACTATGTAACGGGCACCATGGATACAAAGACAAAAACAAAGAATTCCTGCCTTCAAGAAGCTTCCTTTTCTGGAAGCAATCAAGGTTAAATGACTTGACCAGGGCTAGTGTCTGAGGCCAGACTTGAACTCAGGTCCTCTTGACTCCAGGGCCAGCAATCCATCCACGGTGCCACCTACCTGCCCCAGGAAGTTTATATTCTAAGAAAGAAATACATATACAGAGAGGTAAACACAAAATAAATGCAAGGTCTACCCTAGGATGATGGGAGTTAATCGGAATAGAAAGGGAGGGGCAGAAATAGAATAGTCTGGAAATGAAAGGTAAAGGGGAAGAATTAATTATAATATGAGCTATGAGTCCTCGTAAAACAGGACTAATGTTTTATTAACTGAAGAACTGGCAAAGTCACAAGGATGATTGGATTTCAAGGGAAAGATGGGAAATTTGATTTCTGACAAGTTTAGTTGGAGATACCAATAGAACACCCACATAGAGATTTCCCACAGACAGATGGAAAAAACTCCAGAGCTCAAAGGACAACTCAAGACTAGACATAGGGATTTAGGAGCAATCTGGTAGAGGTGGTAGTCAAAGCCATTAGCATAAGTGAACATTTCAAGGTAAAGAGTACATAGTCTTCTCTAGTTTTCTAAGAACAGAAACATAGAGAACAACTACCATAAGAAACTTAGGAAAAACACAAACAACTAATGAAGGGATGTTCAGAAAAGGAGAGGGAGAACCAGAACTATAATGTTTCTGAAACAATGAAAAAACAGTTTCCAGGAATAGAATTCCTACTCCTGTAAACTTTGTTCTCGGGGGCAGCCAGGTAGCACAGCGAGTAAGAGCACTGGCTTCAGTGTTGAGAACACCTGGAGATCGAATCCCGGGCTCAGACACTTAGCACCCACCCAGAAACACCTGGCCGTGTAACCTTGAGCAAGTTACTTAACCCCAATTGCTTAGGGGCCGCCAGGTGGCTCAGCGAGTAAGAGCACCGGCTCCAGTGTCGGGATAACCTGGATCAAATCCGGGCTCAGATACTCAGCACCACACCCAGAAATAACTGGCCGTGTAATCTTGAGCAAGTTACTTAACCCTGATTGCTTAAAAAAAAAACTTTGTTCTCAATCAATCAATCCATCAATTAACAAGCATTTATTTACTGCCTACCATATCCCAGGAGCTTGCATTCTAGCAGGGGAGATAATTGTACATCTATAAGTACATCTGCATGATAATATAACAAGATGAAAATAATATCTAAAAGGTAGTTTGAGAGGGGGAGTCCTAGCAGTTGGTAGGATCAGGAAAGGTTTCATATGCAGGGCTTCTTAAACTTTTGCCACTCCGGACCCCGGTTCAGTTAGGCAGGGTTCCTTGGCATGGCATGGCCTGTAGACACGCACAGCACAAAGTGCCCATGCTTTGTGTTCAGAACCAAGGCTGCAGCATTGCCTGATGCAACACAGGCAAACACTGCCAGAAACACCTTGGACTCATTATGTCTTTGATTTTGAATTAATTTTTGGTCATTGCACGTTCAGAAACCATTTACTGCTGCCAAACCCACAGTTTAAGAAGCGATGAAAGATGGTGCCTGAGCTGTGTCTTTAAAGGAAGCGAGAATTTCTAGGAAGTGGAAGAGAGGAAGGAGGGCATCCCAAGCATTTGAAATGGCTGGCGAAAAAGCATGGAGGTGGGCAAGGGCGTGCCTCCCATGAGGAAAAGAGAGAAGACCTATGTGGCTGGCTCACAGAATACAAGAGGGGGAAGAATACACATGATGAGGCTGGAAAATAGGTTAGGACAAGGGAGTGGAAGGCTTTCACAGTTAATGGAGGCATCTGTATTTTTCTCCCAGACATTAGGGAAGCACTGGGGCTTACTAAGTAGGGAAATAACATGGTCAGATTTGTGTTTAAGGAAAATCACTTTGGCAGCTAGTGAAGCAAAGTGTGTGGAGTACAACTGTATAAAGTGCTACAAAGAGGTCAGCAAGGAAGAAGAAAACAGGCCATTACATTTGGAAACTGGGAGATCATTGCTAATCTTGGAAAAAGAAGCTTTAGCAGAGTGGTAGGGACCAAAGCCAGACTGCAAAGAATGGGAAGAGATTTGGGGGCCTGGTTCCAGGTAAGGTAAGCCCACATATCTCAGAGCTGTGCCTCAGGGGCAGAGTCCAAGTTTCCAATGAAAGAGGGATGAAGATAATGGCCAGAGTGTAGGCGGTCTGGTGTGGAAATAAGTAAGTAGGGAAGTAAGCAGGTTTTGTGAAAAGATAGTGGAGATGGAGAGATGGAGAGAGACAGGGAAGAGTGGGTGGGGCCAATTCCTAGAAGAGGCAAGAAAAGACGGGATCAAAGGGCACAGGCAGAACAATAAACCTGACCAGGCAGCACTTCTCTTTGAGACAGGAGGTAACACAGATCAGGGAAGAGAAAGTGGGTGACAATGTGGAGAAGTTTAGAAGAACGACAGCGATGGGCCTTCATCCTTTGTGAAGCAGAAAGCTAAAACATCCGCCGTCAGTATATGGAAGAGGGAGGATGAAGCAGGACGGGAGAGCTGGCAGGGAGCAGAGAAGCCTCAGAACAATCACTGTGTGCAATTACACAGGCAGTCAATAAGAGCATGAATAGGAGAGAGGGTTCAGCTACAGTTATGCATCATGAATTTGGAGTGGGCAAAGTAAGCTCATTCTAAGATGACAGGGGCATAGACTTAGGGTTGTAAGGAACTGTAGAAGTCATTAAGTACAACCCCCTCATTTTGTAGTGCAGGAAAATGAGCCCCAGAGATGTTAAGTGACTTGCCCAGGATCACACAGTTGACAGGTATTTGAGGGATGATTCAAACCTATGACTTCTCTATTCCAGGTCCAGTACTCTATCATATAGCCTTTCAATTTCATGACTCTCTGTAAGGGTTATTAATCTGGATTTCAGGTCCTTGGATAAATTTCAGGAAGTACATGAACTTGAATAAGAAAAAAATTATCTTCATTTTCACTAACCTTTAGTTTCCTTTGTAATTCTATGCATTTTATTTTATGCTTTTAAATGATGTTATCTGACAAGGCCTCCATAGACTTCAATGGATTGCCAAAGGGGACCTCACCACAAAAAAGGTTAAGAATCCCTGCTCTAGACCAGTGAGTGGCAGTGCTGACATTAGAGTGGAGACAATGGATGGGGATGGGAATAGTCCATCAGCGACACTGTAAAGTCAGAGGGGCAAGGGAATCTTGGCATCATATATCTAGAGCTAGAAGGGACATCACAAGCCATCAATCTACAGATGAAGAAACTGAGGCCACAGAGATTAAGTAAAGATGCTGCAGGTCATAAGCATGACAGCCAGAATTAGAACCCAAAGCCATTGGACTACAGACTCCAGAGATCACTGTTATCACCTTGTTCCCCTATTCTGAGACAATGGCAAGTAAATCATCAAAGTGGTAGGTCATGGAATCAAAGTTAATTCTGGAGATAAGTTAAGTCACAGTGACTGAGATGATCTGAGAAAACAGAGAGAAGTCAAGGGACTGGAGGTCATTCTATAGGTGAAGAATGGTTTTGTTTTACTTAAGACAACAAGAAAAGTGGAAGCACGTGAGGGCGAGGTTAGAAAGTAGAGTTTATTTTAACATTTCTTTCAAATAAAAAAAAAAGAAAGTAGAATTTTTAGTTTAGGACCTTGGAGGTTGTGAAGTTCTGGGAAATGGCAAGTGACCCCTCTTGGCTGCAAAGGGAGGGTATTGGAGTTAAGATCAGAATTAGCATAGTAAGGAAGTTAGAGCACAGATACTAAAGTGCTCATGGGAAAGAACAGGGAATGCAGTTATTTCAGAATTCAAATTATAAGGCAAGCTGAAAGTGCTTCAGTGGAAGAGGAGGAGAACGATGAGACAAGATGCTATCAACAGATTTAAGGTACTTCACATGAGGAAAAATTATTGAGGGATGGAAGCAGACAAAAGACCTGGAAGTGACAGGGGACCATTCTTATCTGGTCTGGTGAATTAGGAAAAATAGTAGAACAAATTAAGTATCCAACATTTATTAAATCCATATTGTCTGCCAAGAGCTATGCTAGGTACTAGAAATATAAAGATTTTTTTCTTTAAATGCTGTTACCTTCTATGAGCTTATATTCACTGTCCTGAATGGAAAGGACAGCCAAGGTGTCTTCAGTGGAAAATTGGATTTCATTTAAGGGAGGGAGCTAGTGTTAGTTGAAAACTCTGAGGATATGATTTCCTGAGAATTGAGCAATGACAGAGTGAAATGAACTAGAATTGTAGAGCCACAAAATCTCCCATTAAAATCTGGAAAGCACCTTAGAGATTATCTAGTCTAACCCCTTATTCTTACAAATGAGGAAACTGAGTTCCCAGGAAAGTTAAGTGATTTGCTTGTGGTCACACTGATAGTAAACCACAGAGCCAAAATGTGAATTCTAATGCTCTGATTGGTAAGTCCAGAATTTTTTAAAGGAAAAAGTGGGTTGAAGTGGACTTAGAAAGATTTACTTGCCAAAATAGTCTTCCACTAAACTTGTTCTTCACCCTCACCATGACCTCTGGAGACCCTTAGCTAACTCTTAGACTTCCTAGTCTTCCAAGTCCCACACGTTGGCTTCACTTGCATCCAAAAATAGAGCAATCCTATTGAAAGCAATAACATTCAATGAAAACTAAGTGTCTATTATGTGGCAGTAAATCAGTGTTTTAGAATTGACAGTTAATATCAACATCAGCCATATGACTAACTTTGAACTTATCCAGATTATATGTTTAACCCTTTTACTTTAGTTCTCAGATATTGACAATGGCTAATATTGAGAAGTCCCATTGAAATAAAACCCCAAACTCTTTGTACTGAAGTACAATCCGTCCTGATTTATAATTTGAGGTATCACCAATATTGTGTTATTAAGGCTTATCCAGGTTCAATAACAGGCCACATCCAGACAGATAGATCTGATAGCTACTCTTTCTTTTGCACTGGCTCATAGGGCAAGAAAATCTCCATCAGTCTTCTCGGTAGAAACCCACGCCCAGGGGCGGCCAGGTAGCACAGTGAGTAAGAGCACCAGCCCCAGTGTCGGGATGACCTGGGGATCGAATCCAGGCTCAGACACTTAGCACCCACCCAGAAACACCTGGCCGTGTAACCTTGAGCAAGTTACTTAACCCCGATTGCTTAGGGGCGGCCAGGTGGCTCAGTGAGTAAGAGCACCGGCTCCAGTGTCGGGATGACCTGGGGATCGAATCCCACCCAGAAACACCTGGCCGTGTGACCTTGAGCAAGTCACTTAACCCCGATTGCTTTAAAAAAAGCAGAGCCCTGCCGAGGATGGACTGGATAACATAAACTTCTGTTTTCTGTTGCTGCAGTGCCCACTTCTTCTCAACATCCACCTGCAGGGCAGACTTGGAAATGATTCTCTACACTGAGTAGAGGGAAAATGTTTGTTTGCTGAAACATTGACGATACTTTAAAACAACCTGTCAGAACAGTCCTCCATTTCATCCAGAATGACTCATCTTCTGCTCTGATTGAAAAAAGGGATTTACAACAGAAGTGTTATGTCTTATATAAACGTGAGAAGAAAGTAGACTAAAGACTAGCAGCATGCACTCCTACTTCCCAAAAGCAGACTTTTCCTAATGACTGGTTATTTTTCCCTTCTGATTATGCGATCAGTGCAGAAGGAAGAAAAACTAAATAATAACAGAACAGAATGAGAAGGAAGCACCCTTGGAGGTTATCTAGGCTAAACCGATTCGTTTTACAGAGAAGGTATCTAGGGCCCATCAAAGTCAAAGTAACAAAGCTAGGTGGTGTCAGAGCTAGGACTAGAACTCAGGTCTCATGACTCCTGATTCAGTGTTTTCTTCACCATAGGCTGCCTCTCTCATTCCCTTAGGTAATGTATATCCTCTGTGCAAATCTTGCACACTGAAAAGCATGTTTGACTGGGAAGAGAATCCTAAAGATAAAATCCATTTTCACAGCATATTGAATTAATCAATAGCTCAATCTAACACCACCCTCCTCAAATTTTAAGCAATGTAAAATTCAAAATTATTGGGATGATGGAAGGTTCATTCCATTAAAAAAATTTTTTTTAGAACAGATACACCATGTCAATCTATTTTGATTCTGATATAGCCTCTCATTGAAAAGCATAGAACTAAGGAAGTCAGAGCCCTGCTGCTCATAGCCCGGCTTAGATTACACTTGTGCCCACTTCTAGGGGCCATATTTTATGAAGAACATGGGTGAGGTAGAGATTGTCCAGAGGACGGTAACCAACAAAGAAGAGGCTTGGCAATCTCCCACTTTGAGGACAGCTGAACAAGTAGGGGATGCTGAGACTGAAGAAGAGAAGACCCCCCATAGGGCACAATAGCTAACTTCAAGTGTTTCAAGGATAGTCATACAGAAGAGAAATTTGACATCAGCTTAGCCACAGAAGATAAAGTCAAGAGTAGCAGAAAGAAGCTGCGGACTCAAATTTAGGTTTGATATAAGGAAGAATTTCCTAACAATTATATCTGCTGGACATGGAGCTGGGCAAAGATCTTCAAGCAGAGCTTGGCTGACTGTTTGCTGAGGATGGTCTGGAAGGGGCCCTTGTTCAGATACGGGTTAGAGCAGATCAGGAGATTATATATCATACCGTCAGGGCTCACAAGGATCTCAGAAATCATCAAAATCCAACCCCTCATTTAGGCCTAAGAAGGGATGACTTGCCTAAAGTCACACAGCTAGGAAGGAGCAAAGACAGAATTTGAACCAAGGTCTTCAAAGTCAGTGTTCCTTCCACTATACTATGATGACTCTTTCTCTCTATTTCTACCGTTATGTATAATGTTTTTATCATGACCTTAGATCACCGATTCTCCAAACTAGAGTCCCTTTAGATTCAGTTTTTAAAAATAAATTGCCACTTAGCAAATGCCACGGGTGTACTGGAGCCAGTTTGAACCAGCATACTAGGTCTGCTCATTAAATTTACAATGTATTTACACCTCGGAAAGTGGCAAACGCTATCAAATTAGAACTTGAATTATTATTGTATCAGTTGTCTAGACTCAAGAACCTGAAGGAGAAAAATGTTAATGATGCAGATTAAATTTAAATATGTTGTGTGTACTTCCTGCCTTCCTCCTGCCCCACCCCTTCCCCAGAGCTTATTGTTAAACATTTATAATCACACCCCAATGAAGGGAAGGGCTATACTCAAAAATATGACAATAGCACAATTTCAAAAAGTCTGAGTATCTCTGAAATCCTGTGATTTGGGGATTCGGAGGAGGCAGTGTGTTACACTAAACAAACATGAGGAGTGACAAGACCTAGGTTCTGCCCTCATAGATGCATGACTCTAACAACAATGATCACATTAGGGAGTCCTAACTTCTGGTTTTCCTACCATGTCGGGTCATAAAACTTCCCCCACATTACTTGAAAAATTCAATACTAAAATGGTGCTTCTTTTTCCCATAGGGACTGGGAGCTTGTAGGCAAGGAATGAAATTCAGCAACGAAGGACACATGCAAATGTTAACAAGCTGCAGTTTTTGCCCTTTTGGGAATCGTAGAATTCTGGAATTTTCCAAGTCAAGTCAACAGACATTAATTAAGTCCCTACCACGTGCCAGGCACTGCACTAAGAGCTGGGGATAAAAGAAAGGCAACAAGACTGTCTCTGGTTTCAAGGAGCTCACAGTCAAGTGGGTCAGCCAGCTATAGCAAGAATGCACAGCTAAGGTGGGTAAGGATACAGTGGAAATAATCAAAGGCGGGGAAGGCAGCCAAACTAAGGGGGATCAGGAAAGGCTTCTGGTAGAAATGTGTGATTTTTAGCTGGAACTTGAAGGAAGTCAGCAAGGTCAGGAGGCAGATGGGAAGGAATTCCACTGATGAGTGATAGTCAGTGAAATGCTAGAGTAGGAAGATGAAATGTCTCAACAGCAAGGAGGCTGGTGTCACTGGCCTGCAGAATAGATGGGGGTGAGTGAGAAGTAATAATTAATGTCTGACAAAAACAAACCGAACCTATTCCAGCCTCAACACAGAAATCCCTTCTAAAGTGTTCCTGTCAAGAATCTGGCTTCTGCTGGAACACTTCCCCTGACAGAGAGCTCAGTATCTAACAAGGAAGCTCAATCTATTTAGGAACATTTCTAATTTTTTAACAGTTCCTTTTTATAATGAACCAAGATCTGCCTCACTCTAACTTCAATCCACTGGCCCGAGAGCTGTCTTCTAAGGCAACACAGATGAAATCCACACCTTCCTTCCACTTCCTGTCCAATGATGTATGTCATTCTTTCCCCAACTTCACCTCCCCCCTCCCACCTGTCTTCAAGTTCACCAAAGAATTTGAACTTGCAATTGTAACCATGGCTGAGTAACTCAAAGGAAGGTGATCAAGGGCAGCATCAGAGACGTGGTGAGGCCAAAGAGGTTCCAGGAGCAGGACTGGCCTGTCAGGAAGTCAGCACCTCAAAGGTGGGTCTCCACACTGTTTGTTCTGATATACCACCTCTGGAGCCCTAACACACATTGCACTGATTTGCCAGCAGAGAAAGAGACGTTGCTAAGAGCAGTATTTTCAGTTTCCTACTCAGGGATTAGAGTAGAAAGGAACATGAGAGTTAGTTCAACCCTTTCATTTTACAGATGAGGAAAGGAAGACCGAGGGAAATGAAAAAAATTTAGAATCATCCCTCTTCCAACCTTGATGATCTCAACATTTGAGAAAAAAGGTATATCCTCATTTAAAGAATTACTGCTGGTCAAGAGTAGAGAAACTAGATGTCTGATGAGCCTGAGAATTGTAGACTCAGAAAAAGTATGTTAGTGAGACCTGAGCAGATGAAAGGAATGTGGGGCAGGAGGGTCAAGGGCTGGGCCCCCCTCAGCCCATCTCTTACAGCTCCTGAAGGGAGAGGGGATGGTTGGCAAGTGAAAACATAAGAGAAAGCTATGCTAGAGAGCTAGAGGTAGCTCAGAATGGCCAATTTATCATGTAACAGAAAGCTCTGCGCCCCACTGCTTTTGATTTTCCTGACAGTCGGACTCATTCTCAGTTTTCATTCCTAGGATCACAAGACTCTTGGCCCGGAAGGCAAGTCAGAGATTATCTAATCTCATGTGCTCATTTTACCGATGAGGAAAATGAAGTGAAGTGACTTCCCCAAAGACAGGCAGATTATGAGAACAGATATTTGAATCAGGGAGCTCTACTTCCCAATTCCAGTCTACTTCCCAAGACACCACACCATCTCTGACCTGGCCTCAATTCTTCACAGCCTCCTCCTACCATCTCCACTGACATGACAACTCCTTATTCTTCTTGAACTTTCCAACAGGTCGGACCCTCAGGTTGCAATTCTCCAAATGGTGTTCTGGAGTTGCCACCGTAGGTTTTGATGGTCATTTCCTTCCCTTCCTCCTACAGATGGGATAGTTGTGTGACTGCTACGTAAGACGACTGGTCAGTCTCTGTGTAGAGCTCATACTGTCATAGATCTGGCGCTGGAAGGATCTCAAAGGTCATTCAGTCATAGGATCATGGGATTTTAGTGAAAATTTAGAGCTAAAAGCCACCTAGTCCAATCTGTCATTTTACAGATTAAAAAAATAAATGAGGCCGAGAGAGGCTAACTGACTTGTCCAAGATCATAGAGGTAATCATCAGAGATAAGATTTGAACCTAGATCTTCTGGCCACAAAGCCAATTGTCTTTCCAATAACGTTCTACTCTGATTTCCTGATTCAGGCTGACTGAACCTGATGTCTACCCCCTTCGGAGACAGACCGGTAGCACAACGAACAGAGTGCTGGGTCTGGAGCCAGGAAGACCTAAGTTCAAATCTAGCCTCAGATACTTAGCTGTGCGACCCTGGGCAAGTCACTTAACTGTTTGCCTCTGTTTTCTCATCTTTAATAAACAGGTAATAATAGAGCCTGTCTCTCGGGACTTTTGTGAGGATCCAATGAGATAATATTTGTAAAGCACTTAGCACAGTGCCCAGCTCATAGTAGGCAGTATATAAATGTTTATTCTCCCCCTCTCTTTGGAAAAACCACCCAGATGATCTACAAAATTCAGAAGGTTCTGAACAAATGTCCTGTGAAACATGAAACAAGCCCTAGGTTAAGTAGAAATATTTATGCCATTCTCAAAGGCTATCCCTGTGGAGTATAATTCCTTGCAGGTACTATCAAGCTGGACAGGCTTCCAATAGAAACATGGTGATGACCTGGACATTTGTCACCCAAAGACTAGCCTAAAGGACTGGGCAAAGCCCAAAGAGGCTCATCCCTAGGGTGGGCGAACCACAGGCCAAATGATTTTTCTAACATGGTAGATAATCTAACATGGTGATAATCAGGGACTATCTTCTAAGTCCACAAATTCTGCCACCTTAGTGGATGGAGAGCTCTCACACTAACAAAATCACAGGTCCTCAGGCACAGAGTAACCTGGTTGTGGCAGCTACTTCTCACAAAGCTAGCTGACATATTTCAAATCTCTTGCTGAAGGCCACATTGTAAATTGCCCTTGACCCTAAGCAAAGGTGCTGCTGTGCTGGTGCTCAGCCCCAGCTCCGGATTCAGTGTTTCTTCTCAAGTGGGTCTCCACCCAAAATGTGGGGCTGCAGCTGCACAGACCTAGCTCTTTATTCCTACACATTAACCAAAGATGGAGAACTGGGAAAGAGATTAAAATCCAGGACAACATTCATGAGGTCCCTTATGGCCTACTTAAGGAAGAGGCACAAGGAAAGGTTGTTTCTAGTGGGAAGACTACATTGAAATGCATGGACATGTATATAAATACACAAATATACTCCCAGACATTTGTAGGTAGAGACGCCTCTCAAATGTCCATGGTAATGATGGGGACAGGACCGGCATGAAAAACTGGAGGAGAGCCAGTAAGTTCAACTTCCTCTCCTGATAAAACCTGCTATCAACATGAAACCCTCCAGGAAATTTGAGACCTATGCCATCTAAGAGAGGGAAAAGAGGAAATGGTCCCAAAGCTGACACTGGGTAAAAAGAGAAGTGGCACGTCATAAGTACAATCCATAGGCTGGATGTTATTGTTAACATGAGCTGAAATGATGGAAGTCAAAGAGCTTTGACAAAACTGAAAGCACTGATAAAAATGAGAAAATTCTCCTTTATCAGCCACAGTCCCTGAAACACTCTTAAGAACAAGCAAGCAAGGTTCTATGAGTGACCATGCTATGTAGAGACACTACCGCACATACTCCCTCAAAAGTGTTGCCAGTAACTCCATGGGCACAAGAGTCAACTGCCTTATGGTCTGTTCCCTGAGGTTGCATGAGGTCAGAATTTATAACTGGGAAGGTCTTGGAAATATGGCTCAGAAATGATCTTCTCCTTCCTCATACTCTCCTCCCATTGCCTAGAGTCCTAGTGACCTTGTTTCCAGACACAGGACTAGAAAAGAGGCTGGTCTGGCTCACTGCCCAGGGGAAGCTTTTTATCCATCTTCCATGGCTGATATTTTGTATGTTTAGATATACAAAGTGTGTATGTGTGTGTATGTATGTATGTACGTATGTATGTATGGTGGGTCTATAGCATGAGCCAAAAGTACAGACTTCATTTACAGAAACCACAGACCAAGATCACGCCAACACATATATACATATAAACATACTACACGTGCACATATGTACACACACATATACAAACTTACACATGCACATATAGAGGCTTCACAAAGAGCTCTTGCTTAAGGTGAGCAATCAATCAATCAACCAGCATTGATTAGGTAACTCCTCTACGCCAGGTACTATGCTGGTTACAGGGGTAAAACACAAAACATGAAACAATCCAAATGCAAAGATATTACACTCCCTTCACTTAGAAAAGTATTCTGAACTCATCTGTATTACCGGATAATGGAGAGTTCAAAATCCATGTACACATCCATATATGTATGTGTCTGAGTACTTCTACAGGTATTCTCAAATTTGGGAAGAGGGCTCTTAAGTTTCTTGTGTTTTTTAAAATTTTGTCTTTATACTATGTATATATCCATCTTACATAAATAGACACACTGCTCATTTGAAAATTATATGGGCTCACCATAGTTCCAGCAGAAAAGAATATAATGTTCATAAAAACTAGAGGGTGAAAGATGTGTTTTTGTATATCAGCACTGTCTTACTAAGAGTACTGGTTTACAGAATAAAAATAATTGATGGATGAAGAAAGATAGGAGTGATGGTTATGAGCCTTTTGTTGAGTTTTTGTAAAATTTAATTCATTAATAAAGAGGAAAAGGAAGAACACTGGCATGTTTTTTTCTCCCATTATTCAAACAGAATGGAAGTTTTTCCCAAAGGAAATTCTTAGGGTAAACTGCCAATTTCTGTTTTTCTGGAAAATCCATTTTTACAGCTTGACCTTGCTCTCAACCCATTCTGTAAAAATGGGATCTCACTCACTCTTGGTTTGTGAGTTTCTTTCTGCTGGAGGCTTTCCAAAGGGCTGCTCTTCAGGACTGCCCAGTTTTTAGGAGGTACAGTGGATGGTTGGAAGAAGCTGTAGATCAACAATATAGTCTCACAATTCATTGCCAATCGGCAAAGGAAGGAATGACAGGAGCCCACTTGAGGAGAGAAGCCTGGGCTTACCTCAAGTTTGTTAAGACCCTATGACCCACCACGAAAATGTTCTTAGTGGTTCTGTAGCATGAGCCAAAACTACAGATTCCATTTACAGGAACCAAGACCAAGATCATCCCGACGGTGCTTAGGAGCGACATCCACCTGTTCCCATCTTCCCAACAACCCCCAATGTTGCCCCACCATGAATTTCGACTGGTCATTCAGAATTAAAAAAAAAAAAATCGAATGATGATTATGTCCTTTCCTATACATGGGAATTTTTTTTGGTGGCAGTGGTGGTAGTTAGGATGGCTTGTTTATTTTTTTTCTAATTACATGTAAAAACAATTTTTTAAATGATATGTTGAGTTTTGAGTTCTAAAGTCGCTACCTCCTTACCCCCTACTGAGGAGACAAGCAATCTGATACCATGCCATGCCATGCCTATACTATACACAACTATAACTACATGTTGCTCAGGTCTGACAATATATGCTTCTTTCTATATTCACAGGCCACCACCTTTGTATGCTTCACTGACAGTTTACTGTCTTAATAAAGCAGCATGGCGTAGAAGAACGAACACACTGGCCCTGCAATCAGGAAGTTTTCGTTGTTGCTGCTCATTTCTTTTTCAATCATCTCTGACTCTTCGTGACACCATATGGGGTTTTCTTTGTAAAGATACCACTCCAGTGGTTTGCCATTTCCTTCATCAGCTCATTTTACATATGAGGAAACTGAGGTAAAAAGAGTTAAATTGACTTGCTCAAGGCCATACAACCAGTAAGTATTTGAGGCCAGATTTGAACTCAAGAAAGAAGACTGGTCTTCTGTCTCCAGGTCAGGCACTCTATCTATTGCACTATCTAGCTTCCCCTTGAGATCTGAAGACCTACGCTCAAATCCCACTTCTGAGGTTTACTAACTTTGGTGATTCTGTTCACCTTGCTGGGCCTTTGTGTCCTCATCTATAAAATGAGGAGTTTGGCCTATGTGGTCTCAGAGTTCACTTCGAGATTCCAATCTATGATCCTACAATGAGTCAGGAGCGTGATTTTCAAAGAGGAAATTGTAAAAAGTGATATGGTGAGGTGGGGCTACTTGTGTGTTATTACGAACCCTCCGGGTCATTTGCTTTGACAAGGAGAGAGAATCAGCTTTGGTATATGCGACATTCCAGAGCAACCCATGGTTGATTCCGTTTTGTTCCAGGGGTGTTGCATTCCTCTTTACATTAAAAACACCTGAAGACATGAAAACACTGTGCAGCACCACAGAGGAATGCTCAAAGTAGAGTCCTGAGGGTTTGAAATCAAAGCATATCCCCTTACATTTGTGACCTTGGGCAAATCATTTAATTGACTATATCGAGGCCTCAGTTTCCTTCTCTACAAAATGAGGGGGACATTGAGTAAAGACTAAACATCCTTTAAGGTCCTTTCTAAGTGTAAATCTACGATCCTATATTCCCAATTTGGCCCTGTGTACTCTCAGGAAACTTAGTCACTAACTTCAGCTGGAGAGAAAGGAAAGATAATCTCTTTCTAAAATATCTTGTACCAAATGCTCTTTTTCCCCCCTAAGGGCTCTACATTGGTTCAAATCAAAATCTATTTCAGTAGGCTGTAAAAAAAAAAAAAAAAAGGCTTTAACCTTCCAGAGGATTGAATGAGACAAAAAGACCTCAACTTATTTATTTCACACTGGCTTTCCTTCCCTTTGCCCATTTTTTTCTTATTCTTTTCTCTCCCTCTCCCCACTTCAATGGATTGTTAAATGGGACATCGAAGTCATTCACTTCATATTTCAAATGAGGTGAAATCTGAAACAATATCTCTTTGCTTGTCACTGACCCATCTCTTTTGCCTGTTGGCAGTAAGTCTGAAATATAACATTTATTCCATCTTCTCATTAATTTATTCATTCTCCAAACACCTACTGGGTTGTCCATAGTGTACAAAGCAAAGCACTATCTAAAAAATACAATTATTTAGAGATCAGAAAGAGAGAACACTGTCATTTGGGTGGTTCCATTGCGAATCTACTGAATTCAGTACAGCCACTGGTCATGTCAACCACTGGACACACGGCCCCAGGCAAAGCTATAAAGTTGCAAAAATTGTCTCCCTGTTCTCAGATTGTTTCTCCACCCTTCCCTTTCCCCACATATCCTTTCCTTGGGGCACTTTTTCCCTCTGGTAGGAAAATAACTTCAAAAGCCCCATTCAAACTCCAAAATTAAGGCCTTACCAGGTAAGGCCACTTCCTTTCCGGGAATTTTTGCATGGAAAAAAAAAGACCCCTGAAGAGGCTACATATTATATAAGCAAAATTCCAAATAAATATAAGAAGCTATTTATTTATTTATTGGGAGAAGGGGGATGCAATCAGGATTAAGTGACTTGCTTGGGGTCATACAGCTAATAAGTATCTGAAGTTGGATTTGAATTCAGGTCCTCCTGACTCTAGGGCCAGTGCTCTATCCATAAATACAAGAATTTAAAGGAAAATATATGCATGTAAACACATGCATGTGTGCATATTATGTTTTTTAACCAAAAAAATTTCAATCTTAAATGGTGGAATTTCAGGGAAGTATTTAGGGGATGAGAAAACTCTGCAGAGGCCCTCTATAATCACATCAGTTAGGGAGCCCTCGGTCCTCCCTATGCATAATGCCAGACCTGATCTAATTCATATACTGGCAGTTAGGTGAAACAGTAGATACAGCACCAGATCTGGAGGCAAGAGGGCCTAAGTTCAAATCCACCCTCAGTCATTTACCAGTTATGTGACCCTGAGTAACTCAATTTCTGTCTGCCTCGGTTTCCCCCATCCGTAAAATGGAGATAATGACAGCATCTACCTACCAGCCTTGTTGCAAGGTAGTGTTTGTAAACCTTATAGTGCTATATAAATGCTAGAAATTTATGTTAGTATTATAATTGTATATACAATTCCATGTTTAACTTTGCTGGAATTTAGCAGCATGAACTATATGATGCCATTTAAATGTTCCTGGTTTTGAACTCTCTTGAAAACAAAAACAGATGTTTATGTCCCTAGAGCTTGGCTGTGCTCTACCAGATAAGACAGTTCTGTTTTGATGTTTCTTCTATCGTCTTCTGAACTGCCACCAGAAATTCATGGCCTTGTGGTGACGATTCCTTTGGTGACAGCCACTGATGAATGATGATATGGCCGCATCAGAACTCCAATCCTTTATCTGGGTCCCATGAAACTCACAGTGGAGTCACAATCATTCTGATTTTCCACTCAGTATCACTTGAGAAGCAATAAGTAGGGATTTCTTTCTTTCTTTTAAAGTATGATAGAATGATACAAACCATTCCTCTGGCAAACACAACACACAGCATATGACTTTTCTGCATTCTCTGATCGTTTGTCTGAACAAGTTCATCTGCTGGCCAGAAAATGCAAAGGCCATCGTACCTATGTTTGAGCTCAGTGCTTGACTTCACAACTTTAGAACAAACTTAAGAGTAGTATATAGAGGCATCCCCACATGACCCAGCCCCCCATCAAGGTCATTCTGTAACAGCATCATTAATAGATTACTGAAAGACAGCAAGGCATAGAGAATAGGAGAGCCATCTTGAGTCCTGAAGATCTGGATGCAGATGCTGCTTCTGACACATCCTGTCTCTATGACCTTTTACAAGTCAATCAACCTCTTCGTTGCCTCTAAGACTACAAGCTGCTGAAGAGTTGCTAGTCTAAATTGGTAGGAGGCGTTTTCCCCCAACCTGCTCCCTACACTAATGAATCCTCAACACCAATGACATAATAGATTCAAAGCAAGAAAAATATATATATTACCAAACCTCAACAACAAAAACCCAGCTAGGACAGCAAGCACTCTTTGGCCAATCATCCTAAGCAAGACCTGGGTGTTGACATCTCCTCATCATTTTTCATTCATGTAGAGGAAAGTCAAATTAGGCCTGTGATATCATTGGTTTGGGAACTGCCAGAGAGGAAACTCTCTCTTCCAAGGCAGATCTCCCAATATTCTACAACTTGACAGCCTTAAGAATTGCCTGGGACGCTGAGAGGTCAGGGAACTTGTCCAGGATCACACAGCCAATATGTGTCAGAGGCAGGCCTTCGATGCTGGTTTTCATAACTCTAGGGTCAGTTCTCCATCCCCTCTACCATGCTGTCTCTGGTATACATAGATTTATGTTGTCCATCACCTCCACCATTCTAAGGTAAAATCAAATCTTACCTGTGCCAGATGGTCACTTGGCTTGAAATCAGACTTCCCTTCAGACAAGCAAGGTCGATAATGGCCTGTGACTAGAGGAACCTCTGTGTTTGGCCCTTGGTCATCTGTCCTGTCACCCATGTCCAGAGTCTCTAGACATGGACCACCCATGTCCATGAGGGTATAATGTCCATTCTCTAGCTCAGAGTCTTGACTGTTCCTGCGCTCCCCACCATCCTTGCTGATGGATGACCTGGAGATGACTCCAAATTTCCTTGTTCTTTTCCCATTCTGCACCAGACGGCTGCTGGGCTCTGAGGTAGGAGTTGCTTTGGGTTCACAGCTATTGCTGTTGTTGCCATTAGGAGGGAGAGGAGCCTTTCGCTTAATGCGGCGTAGCATGATTAGGTAGATAAAGCCGCCATTCCAGCACTGATCAGCCAGATAACTGCAGACAAAGTAAGAGAAGAGCTTGTGAAAATCTTGTTAATGCCCAAAGCTAAAAACAGTTAGTAGGGACATTTATCCCTCCCCATCCTACCCCTTATTTCCGACATCCAACACTATATGCTTGACTAAATAATACATTTAGCCAAAAAATTCAAGTGCTTAAGGCTCCTTAAAAGATTTAAGCAATCCATTCAATTAACATGAATAGCCAAAGTTGTTTTATATGAATGTGACTCAACTAGAAATAACTAACAAAAAATAGTCTTGGGTCAGGTTCCACAGAAGGGCATAATGAAAATAAATCCAATCCTTGTTCATGGTTGGGCCACGATAGCATAAAAGTGATATCACCGTCTAAACTAACTAGTACATTTAGTCCTAAACCAATCAAAATACCAAGTGCTTACTTTATAGAACTAGATAGAGCAACAAAAGATCAAGAATCTCAAAATAAATAATGAAAAAAGTGGGAATGAAGGGGCCCTAACATTACCAGATCTCAATCTATGTCAAAGAATAATCAACACTACTTTACATTGGAAAAAAAAAGAAAGAAAAAGAAATTTGATGAATGAACCAATAGTAAGATCCAAAACCAAATCAAATGTTGTGTTTGATAAGTCCAGGACCACCAATTACTATTGAACAAAAGCTTCGGGGACAACTGCAAATGTTTGAGAGAAATTACCATAAGAAGTTATAAATGGATATGTGATTCAAATACAAAAGGTCACAAAAAATATGAGAAGATAATGGAAGAAGGTATCCTATAAATTGTAGTTAAAGGATAGACTTAAGTAAAGCAGATGATAGAGATGATTTGGGAAGATAATATGAACAGTTTTAACTACATAAAATTGGAGTTTTGCAGAAACAAAATCAATGCAGCTAAAATTAGGAGAGAGTTAATTGGGGAAAAGTCTTTGTAAGAACTATTTCTGATAAAGTTCTGATAACCATAAGAACAAGTGCCATTTCCCAAAAAAGAAGCTGTCAAAGGATATGCATGAACAAAAAAAAGAAATATACAAGTTATTAATAACCATATGAAAGAATGTTCTGAAATACTTTTAATAAAAGAACTATAAATCAAACAATGCTGATATTTTACCCTGTACCATCAAGATGGCAAAGATTACAAAACATGAAAATGGAAAGTGTTAGAGAAACTATAAAAAGAAAAGCACATTAAAGTACTATTGCTGGAGCTAAAAACTGGTCCAACTATTCTGGCAAACAATTTAGAATTGCACCAAAAAAGTGATTAAACTATATACAACTTTGAATCCAGCAGTACCACTACTAGACATACCTGGAATATAGTAAAAGAAGAATCAGTGTTTTTTTCCATTATCTATCTCTCATCTGTCTACCTCTGTACCTATCTAGCTGGCTATCTACTTATCTACTCCAAGAAAACCAAAGAAGAAAAAGTTGTATAAATTTGTGTACACACATATATATATAATGTATATAAATATATATAAAATATTTATAGTAGCATTTTTGTATTAGGAAAAAATGGAAGGAAAGAAGATATCCATCAGTTAATAAATGACCATAACATTGTGATATATTATGAAATGACAAATCGTAGGAGCTTGGGGAGACTTATAAGTACTAAAAGTGAAATAAGAAGAATGAGAAGAATAACAGACATGATGATCACACAAATGTAAAGGAAAACCCTGAAAGATTTCATTCAAAACTCTGATCAGCAGAGTATTTAACCTTTGGCTTCAGAGTGCTGAAGGCAGAGGGGAGGTGGAGAATAAGTACAGAATGATGCAGACATTTTCCACACATAGCCAGTGTGTTCTTCTGTCTTGCTTCATGATTGTATTTATTTGTTATAATGGTGGAATCTATTAGAGGAGCTAGAAGTCACTGGGAAATTACAATGATATTAAAAATAATGCCTCAATAAAACATTTTTAAAATAAGAAAAATCCAATCATAGGTAACACTAATAAATATTTCTAGTCTTTCAACCACACTGCTTGCACCTTGATCATGCTATTACTGATGTAATTGAAGGCAATGTGCCCAGAATGAAAAGATGAAATTTAATTGGGATAAATAATTTATCTAATTTCAGAATGGGGACGTCAGTCAATAAATATTTATTAAACATCTACCATGTACCAGGTTGATTGGGATTCAAAGGAAGGCAAAAGGACCACAAGGAGCTCACAGTCTAATGGGGGAGAACATGGAAATAATTATGTAGAAACAAGGTATATATGGGGGATACTCATCAGAGGGCAGTCTCTAGCATTTGGGTACAAAAAGGCAACTACTGTTCGAGTAGAAAAAAAAACCTTAGGTATTTAGCTGGTAATAAACTTAATATGACCCCTAAGTCCAGTGTGGTTGCTTAAAAAATAAGCTAGTAATCTTAAACTGTATTAACAGAAATATAATGAACAAAATCTGAGTAAATAATTCATGGTTAACAGAGAGAACATCAGTAACCACAGACCTATATGTCTTCTTTCTCCTCTTTATAAAATCTTTAAGAAAGTAATTTATAAACCAATTTAGGGCATCCTCAATAAGGGTTTTAGCAGAGAATAAGCAGGTTTTTGTGAGCAATGTTCAACCAAGGACTATGTCTTTACCGTCTGACAATAAATTACTGTAGAGGCAGCTAGGTGGTGCAGTGGATAAAGTACTGGATATGGAGTCAAGAAGATCTGAGTTCAAATCCAAGTGTAGATAACAGGTGACCTTGGGAAAGTCACTTAACCAATTTGTCTTAATTTCTTCTTCATCTATAAAATGTGCCTTTTTCCCAGGGTTCTTGTGAGGATGAAATGAGATAGTATTTATAAAGCTCTTAAAGATACAGTCTCTGGCATATGGTAGGCACTATGTAATCACTATTATAATTATAATATCAAAAACATAAAATCCCACTGAGTTTATTGTTTGTGGATTATGAAAAAGCATTTGACTCGGGGGAATAAGAACACTACCAGAAAGCTCTTTTATAGCAAGCAATCTCTCACCCACACCTCAAGATCACCTAGCAGTCCTTGACAGATGTGACATCAAAAATAACGCCATTCAGTGATACTCTGAGAATGAACATCAGGTGAGGCCTAAACTAGCGACATAATCATAAAAGGCTTCTGCACTGTGACCGAGAACTTACACAGAGTCCAGGTTAAAGAAGGATTTTCTCTGGACAGTGAAGTCCTCTGGATGCTTCTGTTTGCAGATGACATTGTGCTGTTCTCATTAAGCCCAATGATGCTGGGGAGCTTCTTAGAAGAGAGCTATGACCACTCAAAGGAGTCTAGCCTCTCCATCCACAGAGGAAAGACCTAGTGTCTGAAAAATACCTATTGCTCCCATTAAAGTATGCATTTGGAGGCATATGTTATAGGCTTTGTCCAAGTGTGTGTGTGTGTGTGTGCGTGTGTGTGTGTGTGTCTGTGTCTGTGTCTGTGTCTGTGTCTGTTTATGTATCTGGGTTTGTATGGGGTGTTCAGGAAGAACTAGCACCTCTGCTCATTATGAGGGCCTACTGAGCCCTTTTAGGGCTGTTGATACACCTTTGGTGTCCACCTTCACCCAACTCTCACCTATGGCTCCAAGAAGCAGTAGGATACATAGCAGCCACACCCCCATAAAACGGTCTTGGTAGATGGGATAAACCAGGGTGAGGGTAACTGATAGGCTGTCTGTGAATCAGAGGGATGTCTATCCCGAGCATGTAAAAACTTCCCTCAGCAGAACAGGTGGATGAGAATAATTTGTTCCAACAGCCATGAAGGCAACTGAAACAGCCACTGCTGAGCACTTAGAGATTGGTCAGATATCAAAGGGGGCCATCAACAGTTGTCTTGAATTTTGTCCTGCCGTTGGACTCTGAGGACTCTGGAAGAAAGAGTGAGGCAGACAACTCTGGGCATCTCTGCCTCACTAAAAACCAATTCACACAGAAGCCAAGACATCACCCCATGATGTCATTGGTCCTCTTTGAAAGCAAAGGACAAACAGCAGTATCTGCCTGGGACAGACAACATATATGGCCAGTGCGCCGGACCCAGAGTTAAAAAGGAAGAAAAGGACATGCTGTACTTCTTTGGGAAAACTGACCCCAAACTTCCCATGAAACAGAAGGGCCATCTTTTCAGTACTAACATTTTACTAGTGTGACAGCCAGATGTGAACACCACTGCATTTGAAGAACCAAAGATAAATATATGGTGGACATTAGTAGGCTGCAACATATAATCAATAAGGAACTCAGAAGAACAGGAAGAAAAGAGGGGGGTAGTCATGTGACAAAGGTAAAGGATTGTAGGTAGATGACCAGAGATCTCCACTTACGGCCTCACATTGTCATGAAATGTTGGCGGAGGAATCCCAGCACTTTGGGTTGCCAAGCTTTTGAGAAAACATGGACAAGAGTCAACAGAATGGGCAGGCATTGATGGTTTGAGATTTGCATCACTGGAGAGAAACTCCCAAATCCACGAGATCATAGGTCTATTTAAATATCTGAGTAATGAGTAAAAAAAAAAGGGAGGTAACTCCAGAGCAGAAGGTGGGGGGTTTTATCACATGTAAAATAATGTCTTGTCCTTTAATAAGCATGACAGCAACAGAGGAAAGGAGGCCATGACCAGGATGATGATGGGTATCTACACAAAGCTATAACAGGAACAACAAAAAGCCAGTTAGAGGAGTTTTGGGTTCAATTCATATGAGGATGTTTAGCCAAGTGAAGAGACAACATGGGGATGACTGTCTTCAAATTAAATAGTTGGAAGACTGTTATGTACAAAGCCAGAATCAAGAGACAGAAGTTTAGCAGAGGCAGATTTCAGTCCAGTTTTATAGAGAGCTAACAACCATAGCAAGCTACCAATAGAATTAGCACATTACCTTTATATACAGTTTTACAACCTACAAAGCATTTCCCCCACCACAATACTGGAAAGTAGGTAGCACAAGATTACTTGCATTTTACAGATAAGGAAACTGAGGCTGACACAGTAATGAGCTCCCCATCACAGGAAATGTTCAAGTAGAGGCTCAATGAGAATCTGTTAGGGAGATTATAGACAGAAGTCCCTCCTAACCCTAATATTCTGGGAGGAAATAGCTTTTGAAATGATAAATTTAAACGATTGGTATAAAACTTGCAACCTCCCCAGAAACTCTGAGGGCAACCCAAGCCACATTAAGATGTAATTGGACATGCACAGAATATGGAAGAAAAGGCAGGTAACAGGATAAATACAAGAAGAGAGCAGTTTGCTAAGAATATCACAAATGATAAAGCTGAAAATAAGCTGAGATTGATGATGACAAAAATAATTTTCTTTAAAAAAGATGGAACTGGGAAATCTTTAATAAAATAAATTAAAATACAATTCCACATAGATAATGTTAATTTGTGGTTTTCTAAAGGGATTGGTTTCTATTTGCTACCACAGCTCTATACTACCACACTGGTTTAGAGCTACTCAAAATACTCTCTTCCCACCCCACTCCCCTAGGAAGATGGAATGTTTTATCATACCGCCACTTGGGAAGAAAATGTTCCTGAAAATAATTCTCTGTTGTGGGATAGTGGAGATTGTAAGATGCAGAGATTTGAACCCAAATCCAAACTCTGTCACTTATTTCTTGCATGACCTCAAGCAAAATATTTAAGCTTAAGCTTGCCTGTTTCCTCATCTTTAAAATAAGGGAGTTAGATTAAATACTAAAATTCCTTTCATCTCTAAATCTATGGGCCTTAATAATGAAAGAAGGGCTAGAACATTCCCCTCTATATCAAAATCTCAACACCTAGCTAAACACATATTGAGGATAGACAGCCCATCCAGATCTTTAGCATATCAGTTGCCCAGATGGCCAAATCCTAATATAGGTAAACCAGAGGGTCAGAAAGGAGAGACTGACTCACCTGCATCCCCTTCCCTTCCCAAAAAGCCAGGTCAGTAACTTTCAGCCCTAAATAAGATAGGAAGAAGTTCTTAGTGACCCTGAGGAAATAGCTTGGCCACTAAATTCTTGCCAAACCAAGCACATCAATGCTTTCCCCCAAGTGCTATCAAATGACAGACGTTACAAAGTCACAATCCAAATCCTCATTAAACCTGTCTTGTTTCCTGCCTCCAAGTTCCCACATTCCCAGGTTCCCATGCTGACAGTGCCTGGGGCCACAATGACTACCTCCAGTAAGTGAAAAGCAGTTAAGGTTTCCAATGACATCAACAGAGCCTCTCTCCCTTTATGACAAACTCCTACTTCTGGGCACACCAGCACTGCAAGCAAAGTGTCTTCTGCCAGGAAGAGATTAACACTCTGTCAGGGGAGATCAAGAAGGCTTGGGTGCTAGGGCAGCAAATGCTGGGGCAGAAAGGTTGTGGGCTGGAGCCCAGGGACTAATGAAGTCTTCACCTTTGCAATCCATAGATAGGCACACAGCTTCCATTACCCCCGTAGGCAACTGGAAGGCAAAGGAAAGGTGAGGCAGGAGAGAACCCATCTGCCTTTGTGCCTAACAGGATCAAAATAAAAAAATCAGTAACCTATGAAAAAATAAGGAAATACAAATGTGGCTTTTGGGGTTCTTTTAGATTATGATGCTAGGGCTGGTAGGGACCTTGAAAACTATTTGGTCCAACTCTCTAATTTTACAAATGGAGGAAGTGAACCCTAGGAAGATGAAATGGACTTGTCCAAGGTCACACAAGTAGCAACTGGCAGAATCAGGATTTCAAACCAAGGCCCCAGGCTCCAAAGGCTGAAAAAAGAGAAATTTCCCAAACACAGTAAGCCGAGATGGGATGGCATCTCTCAGAAAATGCCTGCTATTATCATACACATGCACACAAAAATATAACAGCTCTGTGGGACATGACGTGAAATGATGGAAAGATTATAAGTAGAAAAGATTAACCTTGGCCCTGCTCCCAAAGAACCATGTGATACTGAACAAGTTACAACCTCTATGAGCTTCATTGCCTCCATCTGTAAACTGGCTGTTAAGGGCCCTCCTAAGGTTCTCATCACCAGAGGCATCCAAGGAAAAGAGAGGCAGTAGCTTGAGGATGCTCAAGAAGGTGGATTTCAGAATCCATTTCAACACTAGCTTAATACCTGCTAGGCCACTAGGAGAGAGGAACAAGTGAAAGTCCCTGCCCTCAAGGACCTTATAGTCTCCTGGGCAGAAGCAATACACAAACAGATACATTCAGTGCAAAGTAATTTGGTAGGGGAATGGCACTGGCAAATGGAGTGGTTAGAATGGGCAGCCCTTATTTGAAGGTGGCACTCCGGGTGAGCCTTGAAAGGAGATAGTAATTCTCCAGGTAATTCTCTCTGCAGGGAATGTACACTAGGCATGCAGGTCTACCTGGAATGGGGATGAGAAATGCAATAGTGTTATGTTGGGGAAAGAATGTAGGCCAGTCTGGCAGTAATGCAGAGTAACAGGACAGCAATGTACAGTAAGCCTGGGAAGGCAGGCTGGAGCCAGATTTCAAAGAGCTTTAAATGCCTGACAAAGGAATTTGTGTGTGATCCAAGAGGCAACTGGGGACTACAGCTTTTGAGCAGGGCAATGACATGGTCAGATTTGTGCTTAAGGAATATTAATTTAGCAGCTTTGAGGAGGATGGACTGGATGGGAGGGAGTCTGGGGGAAGCGAGGCCACTGAAGAAACTATGTAATAATGCAGACAGGAGGTGATAAAACCCCAAACAAGGGTGGTGGGCTGAGTACACAGAAGGGTGATGGACTAGAAACTCTGCAGTTAGACTCAAAAGGACTTCCCAACTGATTGGATAAAGGAGGAGAGGGAGTGAGAAGAGCCAAGGTTTCAAACTGCTCCAAGTCCCTTCCAACTAAGGGATTCTGTGATTCTGATTTGCACACTTTTAATCTACTTTAGGGGCAGCTAGGTGGTGCAGTAGACAGAGCACTGGGCCTAGAGTCAGGAAGACTCCTCTCCCTGAGTTCAAATCTGATCTCAGACACTCAGTAACTTGTGTGACCCTGGGCAAATCCCTTAACCCTGTTTGCCTCAGTATCCTGATCTGTAAACTGAGCTGGAGGAGGAAATGTCAAACTACTCCAGTATCTTTGCCAAGGAAACCCCAAATGGGGTCATGAAGAATCAGACTCGACTGAAATAACTGAACAATATACCTTAAGAAATTTCTCTCAGCATCTCACAGAAAATTGATGTGATCGACAAATAAATGTTAAATGAATAGCAGCTATAATTCAGGCATGAGGGGAAGACCTGGGGAAAATATTCAGGTTGCAGGAGGTGGGCTTTTTGGAACTCCTCCAGAAACTGTACACAAATACCTTGTCCTGTCTCTGTGTTTACACCGAGCAGAGTGCCAGCTGAAATGAAATGTTTTCTTCTGGTTTCTCTGCTCTGACTGATACTTGTCTAGCATTAATACCAATGAGAGCCTCAGAAGTCAGTCTGACCTAGTTAACAGTGTTGTCATTTGTCTGGAAAAGGATATATTCCATCATAATAAAAACAGCCATTCTGCACCTTCTGGAAGCTATAATTTGTTCAGCCGCATCTGACTCTTCATGAACCCTGTACATCATAGCACACTAATTCTGTCCATGGAGTTTTCTGGGCAAAGATACTTGGAGTGGTTTGCCATTTCCTTCTCCAGGAGATTGAGGCAAACAGAGGTTATGTGACTTGCTCAGGGTCACACAGCTAGTACATTTCGGAGGCCACATTTGAACTTAGGTCTTCCTAACTCCAGGCCTAGTGCTCTAGCCACTGGGCGACCTAGAAGCTATGATACCATAGTTCAATTCCTTTGGTTTTGTAAAATTGAAGATATAGAAAATCAGCCTCTATGATATTGTCATATTCTGTTTTTATATGACCTTGCTTTCCTCCTGTATCTCACCTCTTCCCCCTCTCAGCTATATGGTACAGTAGCTAGAGTGCTGAGCCTGGAGTCAGGAATACCTAAGTTTAAATCCAATCTCAGACAGTTTCAAGTTGTGTGATCTTGGGCAAGTCACTTAACCTCTACTACTTCAGTTTCCTCATCTGCAAAATGGGGATAATAGTATCTACCTGGTCAAATGAGTTTCCTAGCACAGTGTCTGACACACAGCAGGCACTTAATATGTTTGTTTCCTTCCTTGCTTCCCGGAGACCCATCCCTTCTAACAAAGAATTATCAAAAATTTGTTTAAAAGAAAGTTAATATAGATTTCATTCTGAGAATTCTATGACACTACTGAGATAATTAGTGACATGTGAGGGTGTAGAGAAGGTCAGGGTTCTTAAGTCAATTCCTACCACCACCTCTGAAATGAAGTAGAATTCTTAATCTTCACCCCTATTTCATACAGACAAAGCAAAAGTCAGAACCCGAAAATGACTTTTATAAAAGAAATTTTTTCCCTATCTTTTGGGTCCCTTTTGCTTTGCTTATAATTTTAGAAGATGGGGCAGGAAAAGGCCATTTGGGGGACAATTGTGGGGGGAGGAGAGAGAAAGAAAAGGAGTGGGAAGGTGAAAACTTCTCAGACTATATCCTAAAATCTAGTAAGGGTTCTTGTGGGAAAGTAAGTTTCCGTTTCCCCCTTCCCTTCTTTACTATTGTCACATCAGCATTAAGTCTCCTAGGACCCTTTGCCCCTTCCCTTGCTGCTGATCAGCATTAAGCCCTTTAGGAATCTCTTAGGACCCTTCCCCCTTCTTCATTTCGGCGTTTGCCACATAAGGACATGTACACTTGGATTGGCCATACCCCGTTTCCTTGTTCTTTGTCTTTTGCATGCCCAGACTATAAGCCTACCTCCCAGCCACTGAGAGATAAGTGGTGGGCTTCTTTGTTTTTTGCCATGGGAGAGGATTTCACGCTCAGGTTATAAACCCGCCTCCCAGCCAATGGGAGTAAGGAATAATGGTGGGTGGGAGCTTGACTGTGTTAGGGTCTAAAGCCTTGCTTTGTCTTCTGTATCACACCACATTCCACTGGTCTGCACTGGTGGAAGGGATGCCCTTTTCTCAGAGAACTGAATAAAAACTTCCTGTTCTTACCTGGAGATACCTCTGGCTTTTAATTTTAGGGTAGGGGATTTTGGGGGTCCCCATACCCCACACAGCACCAAACGCCTAAGGGGCAGGTAAGAAATGGAGAAAGACAGACAACCAAAGACCAGTTTTTATGATTCTGATGACATTCTTTGGAACAGTAGTCTGTGCCCCTGAAAATCAGTGGCACACTTGGGCTGCCAGTGCTCAATTAAGCAGCCACCAAATTGATTTTCTTAAAGCACAGGTAGGACTACAGCACTCCTCTACTCAAAAAGCTTCAGTAACTACTTCATACCCCTAAAGAGAAAATGCAAACCCCTCAGTTCGATATTTTCATCTCTTCATAATCAAGCTCTGGGGCCCAGAGAGGATCAAGTGACCTGCCTAAGGCAGGACAGCCAAGCAACATACTGCTCTATCTCCTGACTCCAGGTCTTTAACTAATAAACTGTCTCCCATGCCTGGAATGTTCTCTTTCTATCACAGAAACCAGGAATCCCTAGATCACTTCCAGGCTCAGCTCAGATAATCATCTCCTACCTGAGGCCCTCCCAGATTTCTTTGGTTTCCACTGCTCTCCTCTCCCTAAATCACTTCCTATCTCTTCTGAATATATTTGGTGTTTATGTATCGTGTACCTGCTGTGTCCCCCCAGGAGAATGTAAACTCCTTGAGAGCTGAGACGATTTTGTCTTCATATCTCCAGTGCCTGGCACAGTGCCTTGTACTTGGGAGACATCTAGTCAATGCTTACTGAATGAATGAATGACAGAATGAATGAAACATGAAGCAGGAACTACCAAGTTGAATGAAGTATACATGAATCAGTTTAGCCTGAACTTGTATAATGGGGATCTAACTATAATAAAACAGCATTTGCATTTTCAATTCCATGTTCAGATCTTTGAAAAATTCACACAGGGTTTTCCCCCAATTAGGCTGAATGACAGCAGGTTCATTGTATTCCTAGGAACACAGGGGAGTAAATACAGAGTCCTGAGGGGACAATTATAGGGATGCTTTTATGACAGCCTCTGTACCTCATTCAGCTATGGACACAAGACAAAAGAAGCTAGCTTTACCTCTTGCCTGTAATTCCTCTTGCATTAGAGTTAATGGGAGGCTGAGAAGCAGTTTGTGGTTGCTTTGAAAATATGAGCAACTGACTTAAACCAAAGAGTTATTTAAAGCCATAAATCTTTGTGTTCCCAGACAATAACATGTTGAAAGGATCTGTTACATAGGGTGTCCCAGAGGTCTGAGAGCAATCTGAAGCTCGACTAGCACTAAGACTTCTGGGACACCCTGCATCTATACCAACTCATTTCTCAGCTGGTTCTGGGCTAAAAGGTAAAAAAGAATTGAATTTTTAAATCAGAAGATCTCAGTTGGAGTCTGAGCTCTACACCTTTCTCTTTCCCCAATTTTCTCATAACAGCCCTGTGAAATAGTTAGTGCAGTTATTATTACAACTATTTTACAGATGAGGAAAGAGAGATGAACTGACTGAGCTCCACCAGCAAGTATCATAGACTATTCTCATGACTCCAAGATTTTACATTACACTAGTCTACCTCTCACCATTTCAACAATGTTTGTAATTATCCCCCAACAAGTACATTTTAACCTCTCCTAGGACATCTCCAGTACTCTCTGCTTCCAAAGGCAGTCCATTGTCTTTCTGGACAGTTCCAATCATGAAAAAGGTTTTCCTTATTTTGAACAAAAAAAGCTATCTTCCTGTTATTTCTACCCACTGGTCCTTTTATGCCCTCCAGGGCCAAGCAGAGCAAGTCTGAGGTAATTCCATACAATAACTCAGCAGTGATTGGAAGACCATTTTCTCTCCTTTCTCTTACACAGGTTAAGCATCTCTAATTGCTTCAATCAGTCTGTAGGTGCCATAGTTTCTAGGGATCACCCTTGGTGCTGCACTCTGAATAGACTCTAACCTGTCTACATCACTTCTAATATGTGGTCCTTGGTACTGGACACATTTCTCTAAATGAAATCTAAGGAGGATAGAAGCAGCACAGAGGACAGACAGGGGAACTGAGGCAGGTGGGTGGTGCTGTGGGGAGAAGGCTGGGCTTGGAGTCAAGAAGGATTCCGTATTCAGTTATTCTTCGGTCGTGTCTAACTCTTTGTGATCCCGTTTGAGATTTTCCTGGCAAAGATACTGGAGTGGTTTGCCATTTCCTTCTCCAGTTCATTTTACAGATGAGGAAACTGAGGGAAACAGGGTTAAGTGACATGACCAGGTCACACAGCTAGTACGTGTTTAAGGCTGGATTTGAACTTAGAAAGACGAGTCTTCCTGACTCCAGGCCCAGTGCTCTATCCACTGTACCACCTAGCTCAAGAAGACGTGAGTTCAAATCTTGCCTCAGATACTTATTAGCTTTGTGAACCTAGGCAAGTCAATTAACTTCTTTCTAGGACTCAATTTCTTCATCTTTAAAATGGGTATAATAAAAGCCCCTACCTCCCAGGGTTGCCTTGAAGATAAAGTGGGATAGTATTTTAAAACACTTTGCAAATCTTTTTTTTTTTAAAGCAATTGGGGTTAAGTAACTTGCCCAAGGTTACACGGCCAGTTTTTTTGTGTAGGTGTTAAGTATTTGAAGCCGGAACCGATCCCGGGTCCTCCCGACTCCGAGGCCGGTGCTCTTACTCACTGCGCCACCTAGCTGCCCCAACACTTTGCAAATCTTAAAGAACTATATAAATACTAGCTATCATCATCATGATTAGTTTCCTCTCTCTCTCTCTCTCTCTCTCTCTCTCGACACCATGCTTCTATTAATGTAGATTTTTTAAACAGCAAGAAAATGAAAGTATATCATATGAATGTAAGAAATGAAGAAATGGGAAAGGAAATGGAGGTATCCCACAGGATGAAGTGCAGAGATAAGGAGTACTGAGCCACTTGCTGGAACTGAATCACTGGGGAAGCAAAGTACACACACACACACACACACACACACACACACACACACACACACACACCCCTCTGGCTTAATAGAAGGCCACTCAGTGCAACCCACCTCATTTTACAGATGAAGAAACCAAGGTCCGATAACTTGTCTGAAGCCACACGTAGTAAGGATGAAACACAGGGTTTGAACCTGCAGCCCAAAGTATTGGTGAAAGTGCTGGGCTTAGAGTCAAGAAGAACTACATTGTTGTTGCTGTTTTAAGGAGTTTTGCAAGTTCACAGGAATAAGGGTAACTTGCTGCAGAGATTAATCAGGGAAGGCTTCATGAAAAAGGCAACATTTGAGCTGGGTCTTAAAGGATGGGTAGGATCTCTTTGTTTAGGCCATGCTCAAGGGATGGCAAAGCCATCTAATTCTGCTAGAGTATAGGACCACCACAAGGGAGCATTCTGAGATAAAGTTGAAAAGATGCTAAAATGGGAACAAATTATGGAAAATTCTGATGCTAAGCTGAGTTTTTGCCATTATTCAGTAAGCAATAGGAGTGGGTATTAAACATTTTTAAAATATAAAACAATTTGGTCAGACCTCCATGTTAGAAAGTTCCATCTAGCAAGACTGACTAACTGTTGTTCATCCTTGGCTCACCAGACATATTCTCAGATGCTTATAAAGATCTGTGATATCATCTACTAATATGGGTGTGCTCTGCGCATAAACCCAATCTTTGCCTTGCCTTCTCACTCTGTACAGTTCCCATTGATGGCTTTCTTTAAATCCTCCATGGATCAACCACCCAATGCAATGGATTCCTCTGATTCTTTTGATATTTCAAGAATACCAGTATGGAATTTGGATCATCTAGTTAGTCTCTGACTCTTACTAAATGACCAGTCTACCCAATTTAAAAGTCTTGTCTGTCCTTGAGAATGAGTTTTACTGCTCTTCTAATGTTCAAATCATAAAACATAGTTGTCACTTAACAGTTGGTTAAATCTTTACTGAATGCTATCAAAGTTCTTTTTTCCCTTACACTTTTGAGGTTGTTGTGTAAAACGTTTTCCTGCTTCTGGTCATTTTTTTTGCATCAGCTGATAAAAATCCTCCCAGGTTTCTCTGAAGTTGTCATTTCTAAATGCACAATAATATGCCATTATGTACATACACCAAAATTTGCTCAGCAGTTCCCCAAGTGATGGGAACCCACTCTGTTTCTAATTCCTTGCTAAAAAAAAAAAAGTGTTGCTATAAATATCTTTGAAGTTATGGGATCTTTCCTTCTGCCTCCGACCTCTTCCTGTCTGGACTAAGAGCAAACTCAAATTTATTCTTCTCTGACATGAACACTGAAAGAGAGGCGTGACAGCTTACAACATGCGTGTTATTTCTATTCCCTTCCTCCCACCCAACAGCAGCATCATGAGAGGGTTTCATCAGTGACTCACTTTGAGTAATGGTAACTTGTAAAAACCAGGTCACATAATACTGATTACAAATTAAGTAAATATTGAAAATGAACTTCTCTCCTTTATTCAGAGATTAGCATCAGGAAAGACTTAGAATCAAGATAGGTAACACCTCTAACCATCTGTGCATCAGCAGATTAGGTACCTGAAATGAGGACAACCTGGACTCAAATTCTAACTCAGGAACTTAATTACTAGTTGGGTTGCCCTGGGAAAATCCTTTAAATTTTCCATGCCTCAGTTACCACATGTGAAAAATGGGAGAGGGTAGATTCAGTGGCCCCTAGGGTCATCTGCCAGCTCTCAAAGCTATGATCCCAAGATGCTAAATTCAGAATGTCACCTTCTAAGTCTGTAATATCCATCTTCTATTCTCCTCTCCCTAACTTCCCCTGGTTAAAGTCCATTTCCTGCTGCAACTAGGCAGCATTATATAGTTCCTCTCTAGTACACAGCAACAGCTCTTGTCCCACTTCATATTATGAATTATTTGATTACCATCAATAACCAAAGGGATGAAAGCAACCCACATGGTCAAAGGAAAAGGTGACCTGGGTTTCCAAAGACAAAGCAGTATCTATTTTTCACAGTTAATCCTTAAGGCTCAAATTTCAAGTCATCCTCCTAAGGTGATTTAAATTTATGACCCTTATTAGTGGTAGTATCACTATACTGGGATACACACAAACAATCCCCACATTTGCAACTTAAAGCACTACATTGGTACAGTAGGAAATAAGAACTCAACTTTTTTTTTTTTTAAGCAATCGGGGTTAATTAACTTGCTCAAGGTTACACGGCCAGTTATTTCTGGGTGCGGTGCTGAGTATCTGAGCCCAGATTTGATCCAGGTCATCCCGACACTGGAGCCGGAGCTCTTACTCGCTGAGCCACCTGGCCACCCCTAGAACTCAACTTTCACTATAACAAATTAAGAGGTTTCCATGAAGATTCATTTCCCCCCAAAGCTCTCAAGCTGAATTACTAAAAGCATTTCTAAAGATCCCAAAACCTCTGAAAACAGGAATTTAGAAGCCAGATGAATCACCACTCTTGGATTTACAAATGCCTGAATGCTAAGTTATACAAAGTGTTGCAAAGAAAGCATTTTGGAAGATGGAACTCACACAGGCTCTCATTTCTAGTTGTCTATATTCATATGCTCTCATGCCAGGGAATAGATAATAACATTTCTTTATAAAGTTGCTGTCACTTTTGGGGAGCTACTTGAAAATAAGTGCTCAGCAACCCAGAAAGGATTTGCTTAGAGTTTCCAACTATACAACCTTTGGTGAGTCAGCCTCTGGATTGTACTTCAGAAACTTTGTTGGTATGGACACCAAGAAGGCTGTTGTCAAAGCAAACAACCTCCATCTGTCCAAAGAGAAAAAGACCTAGCATGGCAGGAGACAGTGAGGATCACACTGATCATCCCCTTCCTTCGTAGCTTGAACACTCTGCTCTCCTCTAAGGCAGCTTCTATGTTCTCTGTTAGACCACCAAGTGGCACAGGATTTGGTCTTTTCTTTTTGCCGTGGTCACTGGAAATCATTCCCCCAAGTAAAACTGAACAGTAAAACTGATCTCCAAATGATCTACTCCGAAGTATTAATTAGATGCCCCCTCCAAATGACTGGTGTCTTTGGGCACTTAAGAGTTCCTTCACAAGTCCTATTTATTGTAAGCCAGTCACTTTCCAAGGTACAATCCTCTGAAGCCTTAAACTGCTGAGGTGCGGGAATAAGGGTACAAATGAGAAAGCAACAAAAATGATATAACAGGGCCAAAGTACTCACGTCAACCCTGAGGAAGATTAAATTAATGATGCCTTTTTCCATTCTATATTTACGTTTGTTGTCCAATCATTTTTCAGTCATGTCCAATACTTTGTGACCCCCTTTGGGCTTTTCTTGGCAAAGATTCTTGGGTAGTCTGCCATTTCTTTCTCCAGCTTATTTTATAGACAAGGAAACTGAAGTAAACAGGGTTAAGTGACTTGCCCAAGGTCACTCAACTAGTAAGTGTCTGAGGCCAGATTTGAACTCGGGACGATGAGCCTTCTTGACTTCAACCCTGACACTCTATCCACTGCTCCACCTAGCTGTCCCTTATTTAAGGTATACAATGTTAATCACAACATTTGCCAAGGTCACTGGTGATTTCTTCCTTAACAAAAATGAAATGAAGGAATTGGGTGAGACAATTTCAGAGGCTTCTTCCAGCTCCAAACCCTATGACTTATGACTTTTCAAATCAAAGCTCTACATGATCAAATCTCTCCTGTTTCCTGAGGAAGCATTTCTTTTGATAGTTGATTCCTATTTGGGGCTATTATCATAGGCTACTTTTCTCTTTGGTAAACCCCAAATACTTTCGCTGCTATGTATAATGACCCTTTTGATAACAGAATTTGAGAGTTTCACATACTTTTCGTAGCAATTTTAACATTCTTGCTCTACATGAAACCAGAATACAAAAAGAAATAGCAGATACACGTTATGGTGACTCACATTTCTTTGATGATACAAATAAAGGAGATGGAAGAGTTGGTTTTATCATTTGCCCAAAGACTACAACAACAAAAAAATCATTTCAGGGGCACTTAATCATTTCAAATTGTAGTGCCCGTGACAAGCATTTGCAAAAAGACCACTATGTGGAGAATCAGTCTTATGCATTAATCAGTATCTGTTACTGAGGATAAGAAGGTAGAGAAACTTCACCAAGAACTTGAGAAGACTGCCCAGACTAAATCAGCATCTGCTTTAATACTTGGTGACTTAGATGAAAAAGGGGAACTAAGGAAAAAAGGAGAAAAATACACTGGAAAAAAATAATTCAGGAATAAGGAAGATGACAGACCAAAAGCTTGAAGGGTAGAGAAGGCTCAGTACCATTAATTCTGTTTTCAAGAGAGTTAGGAGGCCACTCAACAAGGGCAAGCACCAAACCACATCACACAAAAAAGTGAAACTGAAAACCTTCTAAATCTTAGATTAGTACCTAAGGGAACTTTAACAGGATACAACTAGTTACCGATATGAGTATAATTTAGTAATCAGCTATTTGGGTATATTTTGATCATCAGTCTGTTTAGAGCAAAAATAAAAAAACTAATCAGAATAAAGAATATGAGTGAAAATATATGTTCCAGATTTGAGGCAATTTCAACATGACCTATTAAAAGAAGCTGCTGGCAGTGCGTGAAAAGGCAGCCACAATACGTGATGAGGTGGGCAATAGGAAAAGCTGATCTACCAACCACAGGGGCCATTGCCAGGCATATCAACACAGATCTGGGGATCTGTTGGAGCTGGGTAAGAGACAAATGCAGGGATCACAGCAGGGATAGCAGGTACTCCTGGGAATATCAACCACAGCCTAGAAATTTAGAAATCACCTACCTGAACTTCCAGGGACCGGTCTGGCAGAGTAAACCCTGGCTGCTCTAATCCACCCCCCCCCAACCCTGAAAACCCAGAAATTATTGCCAAACAGTAAATTCCTAAAATAGTGGAACCAATTAAAGACTTGGGAGTCCTAGAGGAAGGGTGTGGCTAAGGCTGTGCCTCAAAATGAGGAAAAAAACAGATTTCAAAGACAAAGACTTTGGAATCCTATGTGTGAAGAGCATGAAGAACCAAATTCAGAAGGAGATAGCATTGACTGTACATTCACAGCTGAAGCCTCAAAAGGGAATATGAACTGGTCTCAGGCCCAGAAAGCATTCTTGGAAGAGCTCAAGAACGACTTTAAAAACCAAATTAGAGAGGTAAAAGATAAACTGACCAATTCTTTTAAAATTACAATTGCAAAAATAGAAAACCAGTTGTTCACTGAAGAAAGCAGCTCCTTAAAAAGTAAATTGTGTTAAATGGAAAAAGAGGTTCAAAATCTAACTGGAAAAAATAAATCCCTAAAAATGAAATCTGAACATATGAAAAAGGAGCTCCAAAAATTAACTGAGGAAAACAATTTGCTAAAAATTAGAATCAGCCTAATTGAAGCTAATGACTCTATGACGCATCAAAAATCAGTCAAACAAAACCTCAACAATGAAAAATTAGAAAAAAAGGTAAAATATCTCCATGGAAAAATAACTGATCTGGAGAACAGATCCAGGAGAGATAATCTAAGAATTATTGGTCCACCAGAAAGTCATGATGAAAAAAAAAGAGCCTGGACAACATCCTCCAAGAAATCATCAAGGAAAACTTCTCTGAGGTCCTAAAACCAGAAGATAAAATAGTTATCGAAAGAATCCACCGTACACCTGAAAGAGATCCCAAATTGAAAACTCCAAGAAATGTTGTAGCCAAATTCCAGAACTCTCAGGTAAAGGAGAAAATACTGCAGGCAGTCATAAAGAAACAATTCAAATATCGGAGAACTACAGTCAGGATAACACGGGACCTAGCAGCTTCTACACTGAAAGATAGGAGGTACTGGAAGATGATATTTTACAGGGCAAAGGAGCTCACGCTACAACCAACTATCAGCTATCCAACAAAACTGAGCATAATCTTTCAGGCAAGGAAATGATCATTCAGTGAAATAAGGGACTTCCAGACCTTCCTGATGAAAAAGCCAGAGCTCCATGGAAAATTTGATCTCCAAATACAAGACTCAAGAGGTACATAGAAAGATAAACAGGGAAAACACACACACACACAACTTGTTATTTAATAAGAGCAAACTGTTTATATCCCTATGGGGAAGATGATACCTGTTAATATTGAGAACTGTATACTTATTGCAACATGTAAAAGGGATACACACACACACACACACACACACATATATATATATATATATAGAGAGAGAGAGAGAGAGAGAGAGGAGGGGGTAGGTATAAATTAACTAAAATGATGATAAAAAGTCTTATTAAGGGGTACAAAGGGACCACAAGGGGAGAAGAGGAAAGGAGGAAGCAGAAAAGGGTAATTATGCCACACAAAGAAGCATAAAAACAAGGGAGGGAGATGAACATTATATGAGCTTCACCCTCACTGGTTTTGGCGTAAGGAGGGAATAACATAAATCAATTAAGTATAGAACTTTACTGTGAAGAGACATAAAACTTATCATAACAGAGGGAAAGAGGGGTGGGAGAGGAGTATTGTATGAGATTTATTTTCATCAATCTTGGTTCAAGGAAGAAATAACATACTACATTAAGTATAGAAATCTATCATACTCTACAGGCAGTAGGAGGGGGAAGGGTTAAGAAAAGGTGGGGGGTAAAAGGGAGGGAAGAAGTAGTAAGAGGGAAGGGTAGGGAAAGGGAGAAGGGTTGAAAGGGAGGGAATACTAAGGGAGGCAGTGGTCAAAAGGAAAATTCTTAAGGAGGGGAAGGGAGAAGGGAGAAATAAAAGCATAAACAAGGGAGAGAATTAGGATGTAGGGAAAGACACAGATAGTAATCATAACTGTGAATGTGAATGGGATGAACTTTCCCATAAAATGAAGGCAGACAGCAGAATGGATTAAAAACTCCCTAGGAAAAAATCTCCAGGGCCAGATGGATTTACTAGCGAATTCTATCAAACATTTAAAGAACAATTGATTCCAATATTCTACAAACTATTTTGGGAAATTGGAGAAGAAGGAGTCCTAAAATTCTTTTTGACACAAATATGATACTGATACTGAAATCAGGAAGAGACAAGACAGAGAAAGAAAATTATAGACCAATATCCCTCATGAATATAGATGCAAAAATTTTAAATAAAAAATTAACAAAAACACTACAGCAATATATCATAAGAATAATACACTTTAATCAGGTAGGATTTATTTCAGGAATGTAAAGATGGTTCAACATTAGGAAAACTATTAGTATAATTGATCATATCAACAATAAAACTAATAAAACCATATGATTATCTCAATAGATACAGAAAAGGCTTTTGACAAAATACAACACCCATTCCTATTATAACACTTGAAAGTATAGGAATAAATGGAGTCTTCCTTAAAATAATAAGTAGCCATCTATCTAAAACCATCAGCGAGTATTATATATAACGGGGATAAGCTAGAAGCATTTCCAATAAGATCAGGGGTGAAACAAGGATGTCCATTATCACCCCTCTTATTTAATTTGGTACTAGAAATGTTAGCAGTAGCAATAAGAGAAGAAAAATTAAATTGAAGAAATTCTATTAGACTAGCTCTCACTCTTTGCAGATGATGTGATAATATACTTAGAGAATCAAGTAAAAAACTACTTACCATAATAAATAAATTTAGCAAAGTTGCAGGATATAACAAATTCACATAAATCCTCAGCATTCCTATATATTCTGAATGAAATCCAACAACAAGAAATAGAGAAATTCCATTTAAAGTTACTGAAGACATAAAATATTTGGGAATCTACCTGGCAAAACGAACCCAGGACCTATACGAATGCAATTACCAAACACTTTTCATGCAAATAAAGTCAGATCTAAATAACTGGAAAACCATCAGTTGCTCATGGCTGTGTCGAGCTAATATAATAAAAATGACAATTTTACCTGAATTATATATTTAGTGCCATACCTATCAGGCTACCAAAAAAATTATCTTATAGAGGTAGAAAAAAATGTAACAAAATTCATCTGGAAGAACAAAAGGTCCAGAATATCAAGGGAATTAATGAAAAGAAATGCTAGGGCAGGAGTCCTAGCCATACCAGATTTCAATCTGTATTATACAGAAGCAGTCATTAAAACTACTTGATACTGGCTGAGGAAGAGAGTAGAGGATTAGTGGAATAGATAAGTACATGAGACACAGCAGTCAATGACTATAGTAATGTACTGTTTGATAAACCCAAAGTCCCAAGCTTCTTGAATAAGAACTCACTATTTGACAAAAACTGCCGGGAAAACTGGAAAACAGTATGGAAAAAAACTGGGTATAGATCAGTATCTTGCACTGTATACCAAAATCAAGTCTAAATGGGTACACGATCTACGTATAAATGCTGATACTGTAAGCAATCTGGGAGAGCAAAGAATAGTTTACCTGTCTGATTTATGGAGAAGGGAAGATTTTATGACCAAACAAGAGTCACAGAAAATTGTGAAATACAAAATGGATAATTTTATTACATTAAATTGAAAAGATTTTGTACAAAAAAAGTCAATGTAACCAAGATTAGGAGGGAAGTGGGAACTTGGGAAAGAATTTTTACAACCAGTGTTTCTGATAAAGGCTTCATTTCTAAAATATACAGAGAATTGAGTCAAATCTATAAGAATACAAGTCATTCCCCAAATGATAAATGGCCAAAGGATATGAACAGGCAGTTTTCAGAGGAAGAAATTAAAGACATTTATAAGCAATCACTATCAATTAGAAAAACGCAAATCAAAACAACTCTGAGGTACCACATATCACCAGTCAGATTGGCTAAGATGACAAAACAGGAAAATGATAAATGCTGGAGAGAATGTGGAAAAATTGGAACACTAATGCACTGTTGATTGAGTTGTGAACTAATCCAACCATTCCGGAGAGCAATTTGGAACTATGCCCAAAGTAAATAAGTAAATAAATAAATAAGTGCATACCCTTTGACCCAATAATACCAATTCTGGGGCTGTATCCCACAGAAATCACAGAAGTGGGACAAAGACCCGTCGGTACAAAAATATTTATAGCAGCTCTCTTTGTGGTGGCAAAGAATTGGAAGTCAAGGGGATGCTCATCAATTGGGGAATGGATAAACAAGTTGTGATATATGAATGCAATGGAATACTACTGTGCTATAAGAAATGAGGAGCAGACAGACTTCATAATAACTTGGAGAGACTTATATAAACTGATGCTGAGTGAGGGGAGCAGAACCAGGAGAACTTTGTACACAATTACAGACACATCGTATGTGTGATGACTGACTTTGACAGACTGGACTCCTCTTAGCAATACAAGGGCAAAAGACAACTACAAAAATCTCTTGATGGAAACAGATATCCACAACCAGAGAAAGAACTACAGAGTCTGCAGATGGAAGCAAACTATTTTCTCTCTCTCGTTTGTGTTTTGTTTTGTTTTATCCCTTCTTTTCCACTGTTCAGCCCATTAGTTATAATCCTTTACAACATAACTAACATTCAACATGAAAGTATCTGTAGAACCTATATTTGATTACATGCCGCTATGAGGGGTAGGGGGAAGGAGACAGAAGGGGAGAAAATTTGAAACTTAAGAGACTGTGGAACTGAATGTTGTAAACTAAAAGTAAATAAAAAGACATCAATAAAAATTTTAAAAAAAAGAAACTGCTGACACCAAAAATACAATGTGAATAAAAGTAGTACTGACATAGACTATCACTATTTCTTTTTTTTCTTAAAGCAATTGGGGTTAAGTAACTCGCTCCAGGTTACACGGCCAGTTATTTTTTGTGTGTGGGTGCCGAGTATCTGAGGCCGGAACCGATCCCGGGTCTCCTGACTCTAGGGCCAGTGCTCTTACTCACTGTACTACCTGCCCCCACCACCCCCGACTATCACTATTTCTTAAAGAAGTTTAAGTTGACCAATAGAAATCAATCACTATAACAAGGAGAGAAAAGAACCTAGAAAACACCTCAGTCATTACATATTCTATCTTCTTGACAAGTATAGAGATATGGCAATTGTTCGTAATATAAACTCATTTGTAAAACCTCATAGAAGACAAAGGCAGAAGATGATGAGGTATTTCTATGTGGTTGTTTGTCCTTCGTTCCAGAACAGGACTGCCACATCAGAAAGGAGATGTCATTGACTTGCAAGTGAATGAGATTTAAGTGAAGGAGGGCTGGGCAAAGTCACCCGCACTCTCTCACCAGTCATCTGGATCTAGTGGCAAGATAGAGATCAGGATGACTGGCGATGGTCCATGATGCAATGGGACACCACGCCTTTTTAAGCGAAGCTTTTTCCTAGGTCTCAGTTTGGCTAAGGCAATGTCCACTCAGTGATTAAGGCTAGATAAAAAAAATGAGGCAAAGAATGGCCTCTTTTACCCGGTCAAAAGAAAAAGAAAATAATCAATTTGGTAGAAGACCATCAGGATTTCTGGCCAAAACAGAAACAAATGCTATTTTGTACTCACTCTGATAGTGAAGAGTAGTTGAAAGAAAAAAGTTAACAGAAATCCTGTCAAGAGAGGCTAGATTATATCAAAAGCATTGAACCTAAAAGAAAATAAACAAGAAAAAATAGAAAAAATGTGTAAAAAATATTTTATGAAAAAATATCTTCCCTACTAATGACAGTGTAGCCACCATCATTGGATTCTAGTAGCACAATTCCCTTTGTGTTGCATGAGGCACCATATATCACCATAAAATGGCACCATAAAAAACAAAGATGAAAAGAGTGTCTGTACCTGACCATGTATATACAAAGAAGGTCTGTCCTAGAAGTAACATGATTTGGGGAGTTCTGAGGTATTGATTTTTACAATATGTCAATGAGGAAAGGAGACCAAACATCTAGAAAAAACTTTGGACCTTATTATTTCCAAATGAGAGACTATCAGTATCAGTACCTAGAAACTATATAACTTTTTTCTTGCCTCAAAAAGTGACATTTATTCAGAGTTGGGGTTTTTTTAATGACAAGGATGTTCATTCCTGTACTCCCTTCTTTCCCATTCCCTCTCATCTCATTCCACACAAGGGTACTGGGTGAAATCAAGTGAGGAAGGCCCTCAGATGAGGCCAGCCACATTAAGAGCAGATCCTCGACGGAGGTGTTATAAAAAGTCTGATGATTCAAACAGTAGTTTCGTCTTCCTCTGTCACGATGTTGATGGCCATACCCTTATGACCAAAGTAATTTCCCCAGCCAGTTCCATGACTACAATTCTCCCAGTTGATGGGAACCAAAGATACTCCATACACTCCATATGCGTCTTGTGCTATGTGAGCTCTATACCCACGTGCACATCAAGGCCTCTAGCCAGTAGGTCAGTGGAAATAAGCATCTGTTGGGTGCCTGAGTGAAACTGTTGATCCAAATTGTCACTATCATCCTATCTCTCAAGAAATTTTGCCTGATTTTAGCATATATATATATATATATATATATATATATATATATATATATATATAT